>NW_012133858.1:18618396-18629660 GCF_000956105.1 Propithecus coquereli | reverse complement strand
AAGATTACTCAAGCACATTACATTTATTGTGCACTTCATTTCTATTATTATTACATTGTAATATATAACAAAATAATTATACAGCTCATCATAATGCAGAATCTAATGGCACCGCTGATATGACAGGAGGTGGAGCTCAGGTGATGATGCAAGCAATGAGGAGTGGCTATAAATACAGGTGAAGCTTCATTTGCTCACCTACTGCTCACCTCCTGCTGTGCAGCCAGGTTCCTAACAGGCCATGGACTGCTACCGGTCTACAGCCTGGGGATTGGGGACCACAGCCGTAGGACATTAGTATGGGCAAAAACTTTGTGTAAGACCTCAAACATACATGCAACCAAAGCAAAATTAAACAAATGGGATTACCTCAAGTTCCTCTCCATCCATTATTGCCACATTTATTCAACATAGTACTGTAAATCTTAGCCAGAGAAATTAGGCAAGAAAATTAAGTAATCATCCAAATCAGAAAGGAAGAAGTAAAATTGCTCCTGTTTGCATAACAATAATTTTCTTATATACAGAAAACCCTAAAAACTCCATTGAAAAAACTGTTAGAATAAATGAATCCAACAAATTTGCAGGATCCAAAATTAACATTCAAAAATCAGTTGTGTTTCTATATACTAATACCAACTATCTGAAAAGGAAATTAGGGGTAAAATCCTATTTACAATAGCATCAAAAGAATAAAATACCTAGGAATTAGCTTAAATAAGGAGGTGAAAGACTTGTATACTGAAAACTAAGAAATATTGATGAAAGAAATAAAATAAGACACATACAAATGGAAAGGCATCCATGTTGATGGATTGGAAGGCTTAACACTGTGAACATAGCCATACTACCCAGAGCAATTTACAAATTCTATGTCACCTCTCTTAAAATCCCTATAGCATTTTTCACAGAAATAGAAAAAACAATTCAAATTCATATGAAACCACAAACGGCCAAATCAATCTTGAAAAAGAAGAACAAAGCTGGAGACATCACACTTCCTGATTACAAAACATATTAAAAAGCTACAGTAATCACAACAGTATGGTACTGGCACAAAAACAGACATAAAGACCAATGGAGCAGAACAGAAATCCAAAAATAAATCCATGCATAAACAGGCAACTGATCTCAGACAAGGGTACCAATAATACACAATGGAAAAAAGATGGTCTCTTCAACAATCAAAGAACGAATAGTCAAAGAAAATATGGTACACAGATACAATGGAATACTATTTAACCTTAAAAGGAAAGAAATTCTGCAATATGGTTATGACACGGATGAACCTGGAGGACATTATGCTAAGTGAAATAAGCCAGTCACAGAAAGGCAAACACTGCAAGTTTCCACCTACAAAGTATTTAATAGTCAAAAATCACAGAATCAAAGAGTGGAATCGTGGTTACCAGAAGCTACGGGGGGATGGGGAGTTACTAATCAATGGATATAAAGTTTCAGTTAAGCAAGGTGAATAAACCCCAGAAATCTACTGTACAACATTATTCCTATAGTCAACGATAATGTACACTTAAAAATTTGTTAAGACAGTAGATCTCATCAGAAGTGTTCTTACTACAATAAAATAAAAAAATTGTTAAAGTGATATGAAGATTCTATACAAGTTGTGAAAAACAATTATAGGCTTCTATGAGGATATAAAAATGGGGGACCTACTTTACTTTCCAGTAAAAGACAGCATCTCTCAGAAAGTTTAAGGTGAGACATATCAGATGAAAAAAGAGTTAGACAAAGAATATTCCAGGAAGAAGATAAAAGTAATTTTCCTAGAGAAGGGACCTCTAAAGATGCCAAAATTGTGCTTAAAAAATATTTTTACTCTGTAAAATAGACATAGCCACTAAACAATAGTCAATAGTCTCTATTAATCTTTTCATCGTTTTTTGGAATCACCACCTTCAATTATTTGTGAGTTAATTTTTACTCAAAGTAAATGATAGGGATGCATGATATTATTTATAGAATTGGATAATTACCATAGAGAACTAGTAATTAGACAGGTAATTCTATTACTTTCTCTGCTTTTGACATTTTAATGTTTTTAGCATTGTTTTTGTTGATTATTAAATAGAAAGCAATTCATAATATATTGTTAATAACAGTCACATTAAGTGTAAGTGGTTTAAACACCTGATTAAAAGACAGAGATTGTCAAATTGGATTTTTTAAAAAAGTAAGACCCAACTCTATGCTGCCTAAAAATATACATTTCAAATGGAAGGACATAAATAAGAAGCAAAAAGATATAATTAACACTGAGCAGAAGAAAACTAAGGTATCTATACTAATATCAGACAAAATAAATTCCACAGCAAAGAATATTAACTGGGGTTTTTAAAAGTTCATTTCATAATAACAGGATAAATTGAGAGGAAATAATAATCTTAAATGTTTATGGTCATGATAACAGAGATTCAAAACATTTAAAGCAAAAATAGAACTACAAAGAGAAATAAATAGATAAATCAACAATTATAATCAGAGGTTTCCATACCCCTCAATAGGTGATCACCAGCAGATAGAAAGCCAGCAAGGGGGCTAGGCATGGTGGCTCAACCTGTAATCCTAGCAGTCTGGGAGGCTAAGGTAGGAGGATTGCTTGAGCTCAGGAGTTCAAGACCAGCCTGTGCAAGAGTGAGAACCCGTCTCTACAAAGGATAAAAAAAGTAGCTGGGCATGGTGGTGTGTACACCTGCAGTCCCAGCTAATAGAGAGGCTGAGGCAGGAGGATCACTTAAGCCCAGGAATTTGGGGTTGCAGTGAGCTATGATGACACCACTGCACTCTAGCCAGGATGACAGAGTAAGACTCTGTTGAAAGAAAAAAAAGAAAAAGAAAGAAAATGAAGAAAGAAAGAAAGAAAACCAAAAGAAAGAAAGAAAAGAAAAAATCAGCAAGGATAAGCTTAAATGGCACTATTGACCAACATGATTTGATTGACCTTCCAATGGAAGGTCTCCATCGTGGAATGGAACACTCCACCTAACAACAGCGGAATGTACATTCTTCTCAAGTATACATGGAACATTTACAAAGATAGACCATATTCTGAATCATCAATCCAGTCTCAATAAATGTATACTTAAAAGGATTCAAATCATACAAAGTATGTTCCTTGACCATGATGGAATTAAATTAGATCTGTACACTGAAAAGTACAAAATATTGCTGAGAAAAATTAAATGGAAAGATATATTTTGTTCATGGGTTAGAAAATTTAATATTGATAAGATGAAAATTCGACTCCAATTGATCTATAAATTCAACATAATCCCAATCAAAATCCCAGCAACTGACAATTGATTCTAAAAGTCATACAAAAATGTAAAGGACCTAAAATGGTCAAAACAACAAAACTGGAGGACTAACACTAACCTGATTTCCAGGCTTACCTTAAAGCTACAGTAATTAAGACAGTGTGCTACTGGCATAAAGATAGACAAATAGATCAATGGAACAGAATTGACAGTCCAGAAATAGATCCATACAAATATGGACAACTGATTTTTGACACAGATGGAAGCACAATTGAATGGAGAAAAGATAGTCTTTCAACAAACAGTAGTGGAACAACTGGGTAACCACATCTCAGAAAATGAAATTTCACCCACACCTGACACCCCACACAAAAATAAACTTGAAATGAATTATAAACATTAATGTAAAGTTTAAAACTATAAAATTTCTTTAAGGAAACACCAAAGAAAAATCTTTATGACATTGGGTTATGGAAAGCTAGCTTAGATGACACCTAAATTGAATAGAATCTTAATAGAACAAATTGATAAATTGGACCTTATCAAAATCAAAAATGTCTGCTCTTTGAAAAATACTGTTAGGAGAATGAAAAGACAAACTACAGGTTGGGGAGAAATATTTGTAAATAATATATTTGAAAAAGCACTAGTATTCAGAATATATAAAGAATTCTCAAAACTCAGTAATAATAAGAAAGCAAACAAGCCAATTAAAAGATGGGCAAAAGATTTCAATAGATACTTCATCAAAGATATACAGAAAATGAGAACATGAAAAGATGCTCAACATCATTGGTCATTAAGGAAATGTAAATTTAAGCCACAATGAGATATTACTACATACCTATCAGAATGGCTAAAATTAAAAAGACCCATCATACCAAGTGCTAGCAAGAATATAGAGAAAGTAGAACTCTCCAGTAATGTAAAATAGTTTGAAAATATTTTGACATATTTGAAAATAGTTTGACAGTTTTAGTTAAATATACAACTACCATAAGATCCAGATATTTTACTCCTAAGTACTTACCCCAGAGAAATGAAAGTATATATCTATACAAAGTCTTATACATATAGTACTCATTGCAGCTATATTTGCAATAGCCAAAAACTGGCAACAACACAAATGTCCATCAAAAGGTGAATAAACTGTAATATACCCATACAATGTAATATTACTCAACAATAAGAAGGAATGAACTATTGATACATGCAAAAAATATGGGCAAACCTCAAATTACTAATAATTATGCTGAGTGAAAGAAGCCAGACACAAAAAAGTACATGCTGTGTGATTCAAGTTAATAAAACTCTGCAACAGCTATTAGCAAGTTTTTTCTGTCACATAGAATCTTATGTTTTGTGGACCACAAGGTCTCCGTTGCAAATATTTAACTCTGCCACTGAAGCATGAAAGGAGCCATAGATAATATATGGAATGGGTGGTGTTATGTTCTAATAAAACTTTATTCATAAAAATGGCAGCTGGCCAGATTTGGCTCATGGGCCAGTTTGCCAACCCCTACTTTAGAAAATTCAAACTATTAATAATATGTATAATAGTAACAGAAAGTGGACTAGTGGTTGCAACAGGGAGTAGGGCAGAAGAGTGGTGGCAGAGGAAGGGAAAGAAGATAGAAATTGCAAAGGGATAAGATAAGATTTTAGGGAGTGATGGATCTATTCATTATCTTGATTATGGTGATAGTTTCACAAGTGTGCACATGTCAAAACCTGTCGAATTGTGCTCTTTAAATATGTGCACTTTATTTTCAATAAAGCTGTTAAAAAAGAATTAGGAGAGGAATGGGTTTTGGAAGGGGGGTGGATGATGTCTTCAGTCTTATACATATTGAACTTGAAGGACATATAGGCATCTAATAGGCAGAAGAAACACACAGAACACAGGAGAGAGACCTGAAGGGGACACAGTTTTAGAGTCCACAAAGTAGCTGAGGCCATGGATATGAATGTTATCACCCCTGACAGTATTTAGAGAACAGCAATTTTCAGTTGGAAGGGCCTAGAAAGTAGGATCTATATGAGGACATAACAGAACCTCCAGGGGGAAGTATATGTAGTTTTAAAAAGCATGTTAATGTCAAAATATAAGTTTACACTTAGAAACTCTTAAGATACTTATTCAACGGCTCCTCAAGTCAGCCTGGGGACACACGCACATGGCTGCAAACACACTCAATGTTATGTGCCTAACTGCCCCAACAGGATATTCTTCTCTGAGCCTCTCTGAGGACCCATGTCTTTGATTCCATCTTGCCTCTGGTAAATTTACATTGCAAGGAAGACACCAAATGGATTTCACATACAATCCACCATTCCTTCCATCAGTGCCTAAATTCAGGTTCCAGGGAAATGAAAACAGCCTAAATTCCTCTTCACAAGACTCCTACTGCTCAATGTCCCCATGAATACACACAAAGGACAGAGGCAGCCCTAGGTATCCCTGGAGTTCCTCGGGATAGATATGCAAGTTAAATTCTAATAAAAGAATGCACATGATACCTAAAACTAGTTACTCCCTCTTCAAAATTAGCTCCTTTGTAGCAAGATGTTATAACAGGGAAATAACCACATAAAATCAGTTAGGCAAAGGCCTATGTTATACTTCCTATTTTATATCATTAAACAGCTCAATTATCATACCTTATTGGTTCAAATAATATCAGTGCTTTCCCCATTGATAGTTTATATAAATCATGGGTCAGGAACAATTTATTCTTGGTCTATCCTCATTTTGAAAATAAAAAGCCTTTAATTAAGGAATTACTAAGAAAGTTTTAACTTTGTTTTTACAGGGGCAAAAACAAGCAAAGGGAAAAATGTTCAAGTAAAGTATCATCAGTCAAATCACATTTGAAATGTACAAGGAGATACTGATATATTATGAATTCAACAATGAATGTTTTTAACAACATATTCCTTTTTCTTATTTTTTAAGGAATTTAGATCTTTGTGCAGTATTAGAGAGCCTATGCCTTATACATATGATTAAGACAGCATATACCTACATCTCAACTGGATTAAAACATTGAATTTAAAAAGAAAAAGCAAAGATGGTTACTAAGTGAAAATGCTCATCACTCTTTTGGTGGCATATTCTATGTATACTGTGCCTTTGGAAGAAGAAAGACAAGCTATTATTGCTGTCATATAGAAGGTGCTAAATAAATATTTATTCAATGAGTAGAAATTTTTAAAAGTATCTTAATGGAAACACTTTGAAGAGGTTTGTGCTATCCTAACCACAAAAATATTTCCTTTAATATGTCCACCCAACAGCTACTCTGAGGTCACTAAACAATTCCTTGCTATAAAGGAACACATAGGCAGAAATGGATAAATGGAAAAGGCAGTTTTAAAAAAATTGGTTTTGGCAAATTAGGTTACTCAAACCAAACAGTTCAGAAAATACTGATTTAAAAATTGAATTTACTAGAAAAATGTTTGCTTTGGAAACCTAACCTAAAAATAATTTATTAGGCACACATTTATTTAGAGACCCCATAAGAAAGTTCTTGGCCTAATACAAGCTCACTCATTATAATTTACTATAAAGGGTTGCTAATAAATGATGTAAATACATGGAGGAATTTAAGGGAAGTATACAAGTATAAATCTATTAAAAGAGTAAAAAGTGCTAAACTGTCATGAGGATTCCACAGTATAATGAGATACATGTTGTTAAGTTCTGGTGAGATGCTTACCTGAGTAAATGGTGCAGTCACAGGAGTTACATTAAAGAGTATGTACAGGATTAAACACATTGGTGAAAATCAGAAATATTTTTAAACTTTAATATTTTGTCCTATTAAGGAAAGTTAATAACAAAAGAAATAATTTACTCAGACAAGAAAAGCTTGACAGTCATCAAATTTTCTAGTATGGTTTTTAAATTTTGTTTTGTTTTGTCCTAGTAGGATTTTTGTTTTTTTGGTTTTTTTTTTGGTTTGGTGTTGTCTTGTTTCTTAGAGTTGTTATTGTTGCTGCTGCAGTTTTAACCAAAGATGGAGATGAGCTATTCTTCACTTTTAGTAATTTTACTAAAACGTTGCCTCTTTTTGCTAATACCGGTATCTCTGGCAATCCCTCTTCCTAACTTAAATTTGCAGCTTTTAATTGACTTGAGTTTGGCTTTTCGAAAATTTTTTATTTTTAATTATTATGGATTCATAATAACTGTACATATTTATGGGATACATGTGATGCTTGATACAGGCATATGACATGCAATGATCAAGTCAGGGTAACTGGGATATCCATCACCTGACCTGAGTCTGTTTTTAAAGGATTCATGCAGGTAAAAGGAGGCTTGGATGTCATTTAATTATCTTATTTTACAGATGAGGAAACCAAGGTCCAGAAAAATTAAAGATCAATACCCACTTTTCTTGACACCAACAAGGAATCTCATGAAATCTGTACTAGTTTCTCATGGCAGCCACAACAAATTACCACAAATTTGGTAGCTTAAAAGAATAGAAATTTATTTTCTTACAGTTCTGGAGGTCAGAAGCCCAAAATTAAGGTGTATCAAAGCCATCCTCCCTTAAGATGCTCTAAGGAAACTCAGTCCTGCCTCTTCCAGCAAGGCTTCCTTGGCTTGTGACTGCATAAATCCAATCTCTGCCTCCCTGTTCATATGGCCTTTTCTTCTGTGTCCTTTCCTCTTTTTTCTCTTATGAGGACATTTGTCATTTGATGTAGGGTCCACCTGGATAATTCAGGATGGTATCAGCACCTTCATCTGAATTATATCTTCAAAGACCCTTTTTCCAAATAAGGTAATTCACAGGTTTCAGGAGTTAGTATATGAACATATCTTTTGGGGGCCAACATTCAACCTACTACAGACTAATCAATAAATTAGCAACAAGTAATATGAGATTTTCTCTTCCTCTATGGTGGAGAAGGAGTGGAAATACAAAGGTGGAACTGGACAACAAAGTAGAAAAAGGAATTAGCACTAAAGAGGGAAAAGGAGAGGATGCAGATTGAGATGATAGCTTCGGAAGTCTTCACAACTTTGTAAAAGATCAACTTTACCATTATCTGGGATGAAATAACTGGCAACTGTGCAAAAACATTTTATCACTCAAATTGCATGCATATATGCTTTTTGTGATTTGTGATATATTTTTAAAACATTTTAACCCAAATTTCTTAGAAGGGAGTTCAATTCCCCAAAGATTTATTAATTGAGATGTCTCTGGAATCCTGCCAACAGAAAGTCTGGATGACTTCTCAAGTACTGTAGTACTACATTTGTCAGTGCAGACAGGGTTTGAGATTTATAGCTTGGCTTCTGAGTCACTCCTATTCCAAAAAGATACGGAATCTCGTATGTAGTGAAAAGCCATTGATTTAAGCTTTGATGTAAAGCAACATGCTCAAGTGAAAAATAAATGAGCTTATTATTAATCACAAAATACCTAAAGACTTAAGTGAACTCTATGTAAGCCTTCCCTTAGAAAAGTTTAGTCTTTGGTTTGGTTTCCCTTGCTCTTATATTCTTCTCAATCCCGAGACTTTGGCAAGTATCACTGATGACTTCTGCATCAAGTAGACAGAGGTCCCTTGTGGCACATTTTGTGACAATATTCTCACTATAACAAGAAACTGGTTGAGTGAATGGTCATTTGCCACCTGGCTCTCATTTCCTTATTCTCCAACAAGCATCCTTTCCTCCTAGCTTTGGTTCTCTCTTTTAGACTTGAAACACTCTGCTTTTATTGCCAAATGATTCCACTATTTTAAAATTTCACTAGCAAACTTATTTCTGTGAAGTTTTTCAACAAGTAATTCACATGAGCATTCCCCAATAGGCTAAAAAAATTACACTTATGGTGTCTGCATAGTCAACCATTCTCATCTGGCTTACTTTTAACATTAAAAAACAAGAAATATTTGTCTTACACAAAGGTATAAAGAATAACATAATGAACTCCATGAACCTACCACCCAGCTTCAAAAATAAAAATATCACTATAGTTGAAGTCTCTGTATATTCAACCCCAATCTCACTCTCCTTCCTCCTCCTACCCCATCACTGCAAGAGGTACAGTCTACCTTGAATTTTTACCTAAAAATGTATTTTTCATTTTATTCCTGGACTTTGCATGTCTAATTAAAATATTTTCTTTTTTGAATATTATATACCACCAAACCAACTCTCAACATACAATAAATAATAACCAAAATTATCATGGTACTTAAAAAATTCCAGATTCTGCAGGTTCAGTAAAATTTCCCATGACATTATTTCAAACTTGAGTCACTGAACATAAATTAAATTTTTAACATTTTTTTATTCCAAAATGACAGTTGTCACTTCACCGGCACACAAATCCTACAGAGGTCTGCAACAAAAATAAAGTAGCATATATCTGTTTGCCTTCAAATAGAAGCTTTTATCTATACTAGAAAAAAGATTTACAGTACGGAGAAAGTTAATGGCAATGTAAAATGAAAGACAAATGTGACTTGTAAAGAACTGTGCCATACCTTTTTTTGATAGAATTATAAGAAATTGGAAGAAATATAAGATTGCTTAAAGAGAATATTCCTTTTCTTATAACGTGGCTGAAAATAACAGTGTTTCGATTCCTGCCTCATCTGAGGTTTATTCAGGAAGAAGTCAGAAAAAAACTTATCCAGTCATAAAATAATGGACAAGCACAGAAAGGCCTACAGTCAGTAGAAACATCTACTGAAATAACCCTACTCATTAGTCTTGGTGCTTGTATTACAATTCATTTCTCGGTGATGCCAAAAGGAAAATTCCAGTTGTGATATATATGGAAAAAAGACACAGTGGGCCATTTATGCCACAGTATAAAACAATAATTAAGCCAACCAAAATTTATCATGCACTTTTTTTTTTTTTTTTTTTGAGACAGAGTCTGGCTCTGTTGCCCTGGCTAGAGTGCTGTGGCATCAGCCTAGCTCACAGCAACCTCAAACTCCTGGGCTCAAGTGATCCTCCTGCCTCAGCCTTCCGAGTAGCTGACGCCTGGCTAATTTTTTCTATATATATATTTTTAGTTGTCCAGATAATTTCTTTCTATTTTTAGTAGAAACGGGGTCTCGCTCTTGCTCGGGCTGGTCTCGAACTCCTCACCTTGAGCGATCCACCCGCCTGGGCCTCCCAGAGTGCTAGGATTACAGGCGTGAGCCACCACGCCCGGCCTATCATGCACTTCTTTTTTTTTTTTGAGTTTTTTTTGTCTTTTAAATACATTGTAGATAGGAATCCTTTGTTGAGTGTATGCTTTGCATATGTATTCTCCAAGTCTATAGCTTGTCTTTTCTTCCTTTAACAGGGTATTTCATAAAGCAAATTTTTAAATTTTCATAAAGTTCCATTTAGTATTTTTCTTTCATTTATTGTTTTTTACTGCTACATCTAAGAAATCTTTGCCTAGCTCTAGACCTGAACATTTTCTCCTATTTTTTGCAATATTTTATAGTTTTGCATTTTACATTTATATCCATGATTAATTTGAGTTAATTTTTGTGAAAGATACAAGGTTTAGGTCAGGATTTGTTTATTTTTTAACCTATGAACATCCAGTTGCTACAGCACTATTTGTTGAAAAGACCGTTATTTCTCCATGGGATTACTTTTGCACTTTTAATAAACTTATATATGTGGATCACTTCTGGGCTTTCTATTCTCTTCTATTGATCTGTGTTAATATCTCTCTGCCAATGTCATATTGTCTTTAATTAATGTCACTATATACGAAGTCTTAACATTGATTCATTCCTATCTCTATTTGTTTTTCAAAATTATTTCCTTTGCCTTTCTACATATATTCTAAAATAAGCTCTTATATGTGTACAAAAAATATAGCTGAGATTTTTATATGAATTGTATAGATCAATTTGGGGAGAATTGATGTCTTTACTATGTTGAATAACTAGAAAATGAAAAATCTTTAAAAATGTATTTCATTATCATTTTAT
>NW_012133858.1:18599629-18616501 GCF_000956105.1 Propithecus coquereli | reverse complement strand
TAGGAACACTCATACACTGCTGGTGGGACTGCAAACTAGTGCAACCTCTGTGGAAAGCAATATGGAGATACCTTAAAGAGATACAAGTAGAACTATCATGCACTTCTTAAGTGCCAGGGACATAGCTATGTGGGGCAGGGAAGATGGAAGTACATAGATTAGTTGCTGGAATATAACAGACCCTGTCCTTAGAGCCAGAAATTGTAACAATTTAAATTAACAACTTAAATTTCAAATAATACTTTCTAAGTTAATTACTATTAAAAAAACTAAATGAACACAAAAATAACTAAAAGAACATAACTGAAGTAATTTTGTCTCAAGTTATATCTATACATTGAGAAACACTGGAATTGAAGGACTTAAGTAATTATTTGGATATGTGAACATACTTGGAAATATCCAAGAATTAGCAGCATTTTTCCTGATATTCTCTATCATGTCAACATGTTCTTAAGAGTCCACATCTATAGTAAATTAATGAAACAAATTAAGAAGCCAAGATATTCAAGGCATTATAATTTTAAATAGCAGATTAAAATTTTAATGATTAACGATTCCCCATAAAAAATCTATGTTAACATATTTCAATTAAAATCAGTTAATGTAAATGAAAGCACCTGGGCTCAAGTGATCCTCCCGCCTCAGCTTCCTGAATAGCTAGGACTACAAGCGTGCGCCATGACACCTGGATAATTTTTTTTTTTTTGGTACAGACAGGGTCTCACTGTATTGCCCAGGCTGATCTGGAACTCCTGGCCTCAAGTGATCCTCCTGCCTCAGCCTCCCTAAGTGTTGGGATTACAGGCAGAGCCACCATGCCCAGCCTAGATAGTGGATTCTTAATAAAAGTTAAAACAACAACAGTAATTAACCCTACCTAACGAACAAAATAGCTCATTCTTTATATTTGAAACAATGGAAGCATAGTTTACTTACCAAAAAAAATCTTGGAAATGATCTTGTCTAAACTTTTAATTTTAAAAAGGAAGGAAACTCAGGCCAGCTAGCACCAGAGCCAGGATTAAAATCCAGGTCTCCTGACATGAGACTAGTGCTTTTGCAAATTGTTTTGTGAAACTAAAATTATGAAAAAAAGGTGAACTCACCCAAAGTTTTGTTTACAATAAGAAGCCTCAGATTCTGAGGCAGAAGGCCAGATTCTTACTCCAACTCTCACTAATTATACCCTTTGGCAAGTCACTAAAACTCTCTGAGATTTAGTTTTTTTATACAAAATGAGAAGGTAAGACTAGATCAGTGATTCTCAAACTTGGCTATGCAGTAAGGGCTTTTTACAAAATAGTAATGCCCAAATCCTGCCCCCTCCCACCTAAGATTTTATTTTATTAATAAATAGTTTGGGATAGTACCTTGGCATCAGTATTTTTTAAAAGCTTCTCAAGTGATTCCAATGTGCAACCAAGATTGAGATCCAATGAATCTTTAAGGTCCCTTTTGATAATATATAAAATTCTAATTAATTTCTCCTTGTTTTGGTTGTAGTCATTTGGCTATTGGTTCACTAATGGGTAGATTAGATTACGTAAACGCACACAAATTCAAAAAAAGGTAACTTATGTTCCCCTTTTAGACTCTGCCGACATTGATGGTATAGGTAGATTCTACATCATAAATAATCTATTAGCATTTATTGAGTCCCAATATAGAGAAGACTTCTCCTTCCCTGATGTATCCTTCCATATGGAGGGAGCTCAACTGGTATAAAACTCTTGGCCCCTGTTTATGCCTTTCCTCCCCTCTATTCAAGGAGAGAAAGAACGGTTTATTGATTGGCAAATTTGGAAAAAATTAAACTGTATATTCTTGGCTCTGCTCCTTCCTTTTCCTCTTAGGAATGAGCCAACAAAAGAGAACATAATTTCTGACCTAGTTTTCTAAGGACGGTGTCTTAGTCAGTTTGGGCTGTTATAACAAAGTAACATAGACTGTATGGCTTATGAACAACAGAGATTTATATCTCACAGTTTTGGAAGCTGGAAACCCAAGATCAGGCTACAGGTATGTCAGGTACTGGTGAGGTCTGTCTTCTGTGTTGCAGCTTCTTGACTTGTGTCCTCACATTATACAAGGAGGGCTAAAGAGCTCTCTGGGTTCTCCTTCATAATCCCATTCATGAGGGCTCCACCCTCATGACCTAATTACCTCCCAACGGCCCCACCTCCTAAAACCATCACGTTGGGGATCAGTATTTCAATATGTGAATTCGGGGAGGAAGGATACAAACATTCAGTCCATTGCAGAAAGTCAGATAGTCTCTGCATTGGGATTTGTCCCAATCCACCCAATCCAGTGCTGCTATGACTGGGTGGATAAATCTTCTAACTTTCAAGTTCAGAATTTGGAAGTCCAACAGCCAGCAAATACAAGCTGCATCTTCTAACTTAGCTTTTGGTAGAAAAAGACAGTAATATTTTGGCTCCCAGATGCATATTCTTATCTTATTTCTCAACTGGCTTAGAACTCAGCAAAAGAAGAAGGTGGCTCACATGGTAGTAATATTCTCCAGGGATTAGGGGGGTTGGGGTGGTAAACTCACAACTAATGGACGCGATGAGCATTGTAGAGGGGAAAGGCATGCCTCTAATCCTCACTTGGGTGAGGCAAAGACATAAAACATAACTAAAATGTTTGTACCCTCATAATATCCTGAAATAAAAAATAAAAAATATAAATATCTCCCCCCAGAAAAAAAAAGAAGAAGGTGACTATTTATTGGGTTTCCTCAGAGATCTCAACAAGGCCTACTCTGTATTACATAATGACATGCAGAATGGAAAGATGATGTGCTTAGTATCATTTGGCAATATTTAGAATGAATAAATAAATATTATAGTAGAGACAGAATGTCATATCTTCTCAAGGACTATATTTTAACTAAAGGAACTCTTATCAATCTTGCCCAACGGTTTCTCAGCCTTGTCATTATTAACATTTGGGACTGGATAATTCTTGTTGTGAAGGGCTGTCCTGTGCATTCTAGGTTGTTTAGCAGCATCCCTGACCTCTACTCATTAAACATGAGTAGCATTCCCCCCCAGCTGTGACAACCAAAAATATCTCCAGATATTGCCAGATGTCCCCTGGGTGAAAAATCCATAGCTGATAACCACTGCCTTAATTTGATGTGTCAGCACAGGAAAGCAAAGGTATGTGACTACCTGTTGAAAAGATAAGCACAGAATCACAGACTATGAATAGGCAGAAAAGTCTTTAGAGGTCAGCTAGTGTAACCCTTTACATTTTCAGATGAGAAACCACATTTATGGAAATATTAACATTTTTACCATTTATCAAAGAACCTCTTACTTTTAAAATCAGCAACCCTGTGAATAAAATAGAAGCATAACCTAGGAATTTCCTAATTATTCATTTCTACTGAAAACATTATTCAGTATTATTTCTGGAGCTGTGCCATATCACTTGCAAATGTGTGAAATATATTTTCTCTAATTCGGTTCTTAGAATTTTTCAGACCTGTGAGAAATCTTTAGAAGCCATACCCCACTACTTAGGGTAAAAACCATGGTTCTCACCGTATGTGTACCTCAACACACACACACACACACACACACACACACACACACACACGCACATAAAGACACAGAATGGCCACTGACATGGCAGAATTGAAGGAACTAAAATACACTAAAATTTAAAAGTACAGAACCTATTGTGTATTATTTAGCAAAGAAACAAGTAGTTATTAAGTTAGACATTCCTTCCACAGTAACCTTTCTCAAGAAGACTGTTCTAAAGCACAAATCTGTTTATGTCTTTCCAAGCTTGGCCTCAAATCCTTCAATGGTTTATAATATCTATTACCTTCAAGATAACCAGATTTCCTAGGACGGGATGCAAGGCCTTCCATGACCTTGCTCCTGCCCCTCTCTCCAACTTCCTGTCCTTTTCTTCACACATGCCCTACATTCCAGCCAAACTGAACTCCTTGAAGATCTCTAAAGATACCCAAGAACCTATGTTTTATAAGAACAGTAAAAGTGAGATCAATACAACTTTATGTAATCTTTGTTTATGGACCCTTCCTTCAGTTGTCAGGTCTAATGCTACTTTCTCAGAAAACGATGCCTCAACCCCACCTCTATTACACATTCTCCCAGCATCTTGGACTTCTTCATTCCATTTACTACAACTATAATTTTTACAATTATTTGTGTGATTATTGTATTAATCTCTTTCTTCATATAGACTGTAAATTCTGAGAAGGCAAGAAGTGTGTCTTGTTTTACTCTCCAGTATGTCCCTAATGTAAGTACTACGTTGTATATGCCGGGCATATAGTAGATGCTCAGTAAGTATTTATCAACTTTCACTGTATTTATCAAAATTATAGTTTTTTACAATTTTAATCTTTCTCCAGATAGGCTGTAAACTCCAAGAGGGCAGGAAGTATGTCTGGTTTTACTCCCCAATATGTCCCCTATATAGGTACTACTTTGTATATGCTTGGCATACAGTAGATACTCAATACATGTTCATCAAATACATGAACAAATGAATATTCTTTCATATTTGCAAGTTTTACCACAGATCAGGAATGACCCTCCCTTCCTTCTTTATCTAGCCAATTCCTGTTTTCCTTTAAGACTAAGCTCAGACATCCTTCATTCTAGAATTCTTCCAGATGCCCCAAGTCCAAGTTAGATTCTCTACTTCTGTGCTCAAATACCATCCTGGATATATTTTTATATAGCACATACACTTAACTGTAGTTTTTTATTTACTTGTCTGTCTCTCCCACTAGACTATGGGATCCTTAAGGACACGGTGCTATGTCTTTCATCTCTATATGCTCTGTAAGGAGGGTACCTAACACAGAGGGTACTCAGTAAATGCTTGAATACATATGGATATGCATATACTGCATTTTATTACATAGGTTCACACCTGTCTTCAGAAACTTTTATTGAGTGAAAATATTGTAAGATACAATAAAGCTTGAAATAAAATCCCAACATTGAAATTACATTAAAATTTTTCAGAAAGTATAGTGACCTAACAAAATTACTTTAAAAAAATTTTTACTACTATTCTCCTTGTCATGCTTCAAGGATAATAAAATTTAAAATCAGTATCAGAATACTAAATAAAAATTTTAAAACAATTTAAAATCATGTATTAGTTCTAGGAAAACAGACAAGTTGAATATCATACTCTATGCAAATTGAGACATTTTAAAATAATGATATTATCTCAAGAACACTCTACTAGGTTATTATAGAACTGAAAGGATATTTAAACTTAAGAACTCCTCTGCAAATGACTTTAGCCCTTTATAGACAATGATGATGACTTCTATAAAATTCTCCTAGGTTCCTACACTAAAAGAGAGGAGTTGGTTGCTAAAGCAACTTCATTTTTCTTGATACCTGATATATCCCTCCAGACTTTTGAAACATTAAATGTTCTTTCAATGATTCTTTAATGGACATAATTAAAGCAATATAAGGATGGAAGCTTATGTTATTTGGCTGCTTCTATCACTGCTCATAAATGACTACGTATTTTCCCTACATTTTATTATTATGAGATAGTCTCTTCTAAACCAAGAATATACGAAATTTTTGAGAAACAAATAAAAAGTTAATGACCAACAAAGGGTACAAACTTGAAGTTATGAAATGAGTAAGTTTATACTGATAAAATGAGTAAATACTCATTCTATGCTCATAAAATGACAAAGTACAGCATGGTGACTATAGTTAAAAATAATTAATGTTATATACAGTACTTGAAATTTGTGCTAAGAGAGTGGTTCTTAAGTATTCTCACCACACAGACATAAAAGATAACTAAGTGAGATGATGGATATGTTAGTAAGCTTGACTGTGGTACACACTTCACAATGTATATTAAAACACCACATCGTACACCTTGAATATGTACAATTTTTGTCAATAAAGCTGACAAAAAGGTTAATGACCAAGAGACTACCTTTTTGTCAACCTTACAATTTTATTTAAAATGCAATAAAATGGAAATTCAATGGGAAGGAGGGGAAGACAGGTTAAGGACTAAAAGATGAGTAATTATAAAAGACTCAGTTTTATTTGAATAGATAACCAATTGCCAGATCACTCTGTTTTATTTAACATCAACAAAAATTGTATGATACTTATGTAGAAAGTTTTTTTAAGTTTCTTTCCTGTATGTGATCTGATTCATGAGGTAAAAATATTCATTAATAAGTTACCTTCTACTAGTTACTACTTACACAAACAGCCCATGATCTCAATTCTTATCCCTAATCCAGGATAAAACCTCAGAGGCCAATATCCAATCCAATTATCGTGTCATGGGCCTCTAGACTTTAACTTCCGATCTCTAAATTCCCTCTGGTGCCTGGAGATTTGCTTTTCCTGCCTTTAAAATGGCTTTATATGAAAAAAATTTTTGCTGTTGCTACATTTAATCCAAAACGTATCTGGGTTTCCAGAAGACATTCCTTTGTCTTGTCACTGCATTATCTCACCTGGAAATTCTTTATTGTTATAAGTTACTCTCTAATACGGCAAATTTAACATTATAAGTCTTTACTAATGTCCCTTAAAAATAAAAATATTAATTACTTTCCCAGCACTTTTATTTGGAAATTAAGTATGGTTTAAGGAGATGCACCTTGGTGCCAAGTTGATAAGGAGTAGACTTAAGGACTTAATTTTAGGTATCAACTTGACTGGGTTAAGGAACACCTAGAAACCTGGTAAAGCGTATGTCTCTGATGGTGTTTCCAGAGGTTAGTGTGTGAGTGGAGCAGGTAGAAAAGGTCTGCCCTTCATCAGCCAGAGGCCATGAGAGAACAAATACAAAAGGCAAACTGGTCTCTCTCTGAGAGCTAGGATAGACTTTCTGTGTCTTGGACATCAGAAATTTAACTCAACAAAAGTGCATCATCGCAATGTTGCTTTTGTGTGTAAGCATTATGCATGTATGTAAAAACACTGAAACTTCCTTAGTAATTGAAGAGATGTTTTTTTTGTACATGTGCATTTTTTTTTTTGAGACAGAGTCTCACTGTGTTGTCCGGGTTAGAGTGCCGTGGCATCATCCTAGCTCACAGCAACCTCAAACTCCTGGGCTCAAGAGATCCTTCTGTCTCAGCCTCCCGAGTAGCTGGGACTACAGGCATGCGCCACCATGCCCGGCTAATTTTTTCTATGTATTTTTAGTTGTCCAATTAATTTCTTTCTATTTTTAGTAGAGACGGGGTCTCGCTCTTGCTCAGGCTGGTTTCGAACTCCTGAGCTCAAACAATCCGCCCGCCTCGGCCTCCCAGAGAGCTAGGATTATAGGCGTGAGCCACCGCGCCCGGCCTGTACATGTGCATTTTTGAAAGATAAGATTTCTCAAGATCTTGGCTCTTTGAGGGACTACATATACTGTGGTGACCCATCAAAGTTTTTTTATCGATTTTGTCAAAAAACTTAGGTTGTACATAACAGTATTTCAGATGACTGCAGTTATAAAGTTAGGTGCACACAATTACCAACCATGATGATGTGCATTTATACATTTAACATTTTGATCTATTTCTTTCTTTTTCTTTTGTTAGAGATGAGGTTTCACAATGTTGCCCAGGCTGGACTCAAACTCCAGGCATGCACTACCATGCCTAGCTCTATGACCTATTTCTTTATGAATATAGTTTATCTACTCATAACTGTTACACCTGTGTGAGTATTGTTAGTGTATCTGAGTGTTTGTGCTTGCAAAAATATGTATACTAATATTGCCTATTTTATTGTGTAAAGTGGCCTTTGAAGTGTTCTGTCATGTTTTCATGTTTCTCAAATAAATCCCTTTTCAAAAATGTAAATTAATGTCTTTAAAAGAATTTTTAAATTATTTTTTTCAGAATTATATATACAGGCTTTTGATCTTTCAAGATTTTAACAATTGGGATTACAGTGTTCAGAATTGTGTCTTTCAGGATTAAGACTGGCTCCTTATTCAACCAACCACAGACCAAAAATGTTTGGGGGGAAAAAATGGATGGTTGCATCTGTACTGAACATGTACAGAGTTTTTTCTTGTCATTATTCTCTAAACAATACAGTATAACAACTATTTACATAGCCTTTACATTGTATTAGTTATTATAAATAATCTAAAGATGATTTAACATATACAGGAGGATGTGTATAGATTATATGCAAATACCACACCCTTTTAACATAAGGAACTTGAGCAACCACAGATTTTGGTATCCACAGGGGTCCTGAAACCAATCCCCCAGAATATCAAGGGACGACTATACATGAAGAAAAATCAAATCTCTCCAAACTTATCTACAAATTCAATGCAAATCCAACCCAAATCCCAGATGTGTTTTGTTTTACCAATCAAGAAGCTGATTCTAAAATGTATACAGAAGGGCAAAGTGAAAACAATTTTGAAAAAGAATAATAAAGGTAGAGGATTCACTACCTGATTTCAAGACTTACAGTAAAATTACAGTAATTAAGATAGCGTGGTATTGGTGAAAGGATAGACACATAGATCAAAGGAACAGAACAAAGGGCCTTAGCACATTATAGTCAACAGATTTTTAATAAAGGCGCCAAGGCAATTTAATCAAGAGAGTCTTTTCAACAAATGATGCTGAAACATCTGAGTATCAACATATAAAAAAATTGAATCTCAACAAATACCTGACCATATACAAGAAAAATAAAACTTATTTTGTAACTTATAAAAATTAACCTGAAACAAAGGAGTCAGAGAAACTTATACTATAACATTTCTGGAAGGACACATAGAAGGAAATCTTTGTGACCTTGGGTTAGGCAAAGAATTCTTAAATAGAACACAACACAAATCATAAAGAATAAAATGTTAAATTGGGCATCAACAAAATTTAAAACTCCTCTCTATATACTATAAGAAAATGAAAAGACAATCCACAGACGGGGAGAAAAAATTTTCAAACATGTGACAAAGGTCTGATATCCAGAATATATTAAGAATTCTCACCACTCAACAGTAAAAAACATCAACAAAAGCAACCGATTAAACAAATAAGTGAGCAAACAATTTGAACAAATATTTCGCCAAAGAAGATTATACAGATGGCAATTAAGCACATGAAAAGATGCTCAACATCATTAGTCATTAGAGAAATAACATTAAAACCACAATGAAATACTATCACACACATATTTAAATGGATAATTTTTTTAAAAAAAGCTGACAACACCAAGTGCTGACAAGGATGTGGAGCAAAAGGCACATTCATTCATTGCTGGTGGGAATGCAGAATAGAGCCACCACTTTGGAAAACAGTTTGGTGGTTATTCAGAAAACAAAACATATATTTGTATGACCTAGAAATCCCATTCCTAGGTATTTACTGAAGAGGAATGAAGATATATCCCCACAAAAACATGCATGCAAATATTTATAGCAGCTTTATTCTTAATAGGCAAAAACTAGAAACAACCCAAATGTCCATCGACTGATGAAAGTATAAACAAATTGCAGTACATCCCTACAAAAGTACATGCTAAACTGCAAAAGAAAAGAATGAACTACTAATACAATCAACAGCATGAATGAATCTCAAGACCCTTATGTCAACTGGACAAAGCTATGTATTATAGGATTCCATTTATATAACATTCTGGAATATTATAAAAAGTATAGTAAAAAGGTCACATATGGTATGATTCTATTTACAAAACATTCTGAAAAACCAAAACTACAGGGCATAAAAACAGATTAGTGGTTGCCAGGGCTGAAGGTGAGGATAGAGGATTGACTACAAATTGGCTTCAGGGAAATTGTTTGGATGATAGAAATATTCTACACTTTGATGATGTGGCTACATAATTATACATGTTTGTTAAAATGCATAGAACTGTACAACTAAAAATGTGTGAACTTTACTGTATGTAGGTTATACTTAATAAACCTATTTTAAAAAGAAAAAAACAAGGATCATTGGTAAGTAGAATAGGGCGTCAATGAAAAAAACAATGGAAAAATGATAAATATCTTACAATTCTATAATGTTCAACTTTTCTAAGAAATTTCTTATATATTATTTCATTTTAAGTGTGCTCTTTAACTTAATTAATTTCTTGAATTTAAAAGGTACCAAATGATATAATATAGTGGTCTAAGTACAGGCTGCCAATGTCTTTGCATAGTTAACAATGTATGACAGCTGAAAGCTCTAGGTCCCTTTCCTAGGTAAAACAACCTAGAGAACTTGTCCCAAGTTGACAAAAAAAGGATATGTGAGTCACAGACTGAAGGAATGAATTGTCTTTTCTGACAAGTGAAATTCAGGGATATGTGACAAAATAGCTATAGAACAGGGTCATTACTGTTAGAGCAAAGAGTCCCAAATAACTTCCCTGGGTGCCTCCAGGCCATACAGCCAGGAAGAAATACCGGAGACATAATGTAGAAAACAGAAAGTTACACTGCATATTGGAGGCTCAAAATGGACTTTCACATTGTTTTAGTTCATCTTAAACAACCTGAGAAATAGACATTATTTTCTTTTATATTAAGGACATGTTTCTTTGCCTTAAGTAGAACATTCAAGGGAAAAGGCAGGACTAACTACATCATTTCTGGGTCTTAGTTGCAAAATGAAAATGCACACCCCTTGTTCAAAACTGATGGAGCACAGGGCCTGTCGAAGTGTGGAACCTGTCCAATTGCACAGCTGTGTGGCCACAAAACCAGTCCCAGAGAGAAGGTACAGTCCACTGACAAATTTTAAACATACAAGAGATTGCTTGTCTATTCCCTTACTGCAGTGATAATCATATGATAAAAATATTATTTAAAATCTTCACATTCAAATCTCCAGAGGATATTCTATAGCTTTTTAAAAATTCACTTTGCTGTTTCAGGAAAATTCTCCAGGTATCTTTTTTCTATCTTTCCTATTGAAATTCCCCAATTCCCTTATCTCATATCCAAGAATATAAGAAAATATCTTTCCATCGCCACCTATAAGGAGTTCCTTTTATATGTCCAAATATTATGGGATGTCTATCTAGAACCACAGGATGAAAAAGTAAAAGTAAAAAAAAAACTAATTCATTCTGACATTAGAACTAAAATAAGCTAACTCATCTGGGAAGAAATTAATTAGTTTAAAAGGTGGTCCTAAAAATGAGGTAAATAAGAAGATGTTACTGAATAAGTGTGTTGTAACACTGTAAACGTTTTATAATTTTATCTCAATTTTTAAGGAAAAGTCTAATTAGTCTCTAACTCCCTAAGAAAATATATGATATAGATTAAAGAAAGGAACTAAGATCTAGAAATTATTTCTTAACATAAAAAAGCTTTTTTTTTTAACGCCCAAGTAAACCAACTCCCTCAAAAAGGAAAAGTTCATATAATCAACATGTGAAGAACATGCAGAGTAATCCACACAGGCATTAAAAGATTGAGAGATTGAGAAACAACTTTTATGAATTAAGGTTACAGGATGATTTGGCCTGGAAGATTTTGCCATCAAGGTTAGCTTCAATTTTTTATTAGTATGGTATCGCTAAAACCCAAACATAAAACTAAGTATAAACTTATGCTTATAGCTCTTATATAACTAGAAAGCAGAAACTAATTTTCAAATTAAATACACAAAAGCAATAATAACCAAATTAGCAACATTAATGTGACAAATAATGCTGTTTTTAGACAATTTCTGCCTGAAACCTGACCATGGTACTCACTGCTACAGCATAGATTTTTTTTAAGTGTGTCAGCTGTGGAGACTATAGTGAGCACTTTTATAACAGAATAAAACCCCCAGGTAAAAAATGAAAATTTCCATCAAACCAGATGTTTTGCCTCTATG
Source organism: Propithecus coquereli (assembly GCF_000956105.1). Classification (NCBI taxonomy): domain Eukaryota; kingdom Metazoa; phylum Chordata; class Mammalia; order Primates; family Indriidae; genus Propithecus; species Propithecus coquereli. Next base: position 18,604,638 of record NW_012133858.1, on the reverse strand, counting down.
ATCCACAAATCTATGAAATACAGTTAATAATGAAATTCTTATTTCTAAAACCTAATCAGAAATTCATTTTAAATTATAATCTATTATAAATAAATTATTCACAATTTATATCCTACATTTCTGGGATAACTACTCAACAACTATAGTGGTAAAAACAATGCCTCTAAAAATACTTTTAAAATAAGGACATGGCCGGGTGTGGTGGCTCACACCTGTAATCCTAGCACTTTGGGAGGTTGAGGCAGGAAGATTGCTTGAATCAGGAGTTCAAGACCAGCCTGAGCAAGAGCAACACCCCCTCTCTACTTAAAATAGAAAAATTAGCTGGGCATGGTGGCACATGCCTTTTATCCCAGCTACTTGGGAGGCTAAGGCAGGAGGACTGCTTGAGCCCAGGAGTTTGAGATTGCAGTAAGCTATGATGATGCCACTGCACTCTAGCTGGGGCAACAGGGAGAGATCCCATCTCAAAAAAATAAAATTAAATTTAAAAATGAGGACATGAAGAAGTAGTGTAGACCCATGTGGAAAGAAATATCTTTAAGCCCAAGAATGATTTGATAATTTAATCCCTACTCTGTCCTAAAAACCTCTTAAACCAATAAACAATTTGTCAATAAATCCCTATGTTTGACAACTTCAAAATAAGCAAGGAGAACCACTAACCTGCAGCATCTTTAAAAGCAGGATATAAAAGTGAGAATAGAATCAATTCCTATGCCATGACATCCAAACACCAAAAATGGCTCAGAAAATATATATGACTTGAAGAACTAGGAGCTAAATCTATGATTAGATTAGATGAAATAATCTACTGCTGCAGAATTTCCTCTACCCTATTTTCTCCAACTTGATCTATTTCACTTCCTACTCTCCCTGGTAACAAACTACATTGTCTCACACTCAGATACAAACTATCCAACCAGAGAAGCAAGGCCTTCCCTTTCCAAACCAGCTGACTGACTTATTTTGTGGGCCAGAGTAGTAAACAATGTTTTGGGTTACATATTTTCATAGAGGGAAGCAGCTGTTTTTTTGCTTATCATATCTTCTCTTCAAATTTTCACCATAGTTCTTGTAGTAGAAGGTAATGTCCAAGAGTCAACAATGTCAGAAGCCGAGATCAAAAGCACAATCAAAAACTTTGCACCCTAGACCCTGGTCAATATAGACAACAGAAATTGTGGCTCCACCAATAGATAGATAGTCAAAGGGTTTCTGTTTCCATTTAAACTAAATTCGAAGTTGATCTGATCAATTTTTCTACATTTAAAAGACCTCACTAGCCTTCCAAACACGTCTTCATTGTTAGCATCCAGTTTCTCTCTAATGAATGGAGTAACACAGACAGATGTCCAGAAGCCTTTGAACTTGGGTCCTGGTCCTGCCTTCTTACTGTCACTGTCATTTGTTGTCTAGGAGTCTGGATTACCAAGACTATAATGACAGTGGTACGGGAGTTGCCAATGTTGTAAGGTATACATCACGTCTAATTCTCACAATTCTACAATACAAGCATTACTTACCTCTGGTTGACGAATTAGTAAACTAGAACTCAGAAAGGTTTCTGCATATTTTGTTTAGCAAACACTGTAATCAGTGAGTTTGAGTTTTCTATCTCCTTTTCTGAAAATGAATGGATTTGTATCCAATTAACCTTGAAGGCCACTAAGTCCAGAAAAACATAACTTTGTTTTATGACAGTGTTGATGATTTCTTCAGTGTTTCCATTTTATGTAAAACACATAAACAGATGCCCGGTTAAAGTGGGATAGAGGACCCAGAACAGGTCACTTTCCTATGAATTTCCCAGACACTTCCATGCAACCTTACCTAACGCATAATCTGAAAAACTCTGAAACAGATGATCTTTACGTGCTTTCTTTTCTAAGTTCTAGACTTAGAGGTAATGTATATCATACTATGAATGTGTGGATTTAATCAAGTAATTAAAAACAATGTTATTTGAGTTTAATCATTTAACAAATACTGATTGAGTATCTACCATTCTGATAATTTTTTAAATTCATTTATACATTTTTCTTCAAAAGAAAAAAGTTTCTAAGCACATAAGCTTGGCCCTTAAATTATTAAATTTCTTAGAGACACAATGATTGAATGAGAATAGTAAATACAGTAAAATACTTTTACACCCTTTTCAAAGTAAACTGATACCAAATGGTCATTGTACATAAATGAAAAACTTTTCATGGAAGCTCACATATGAATCTGTGATTCTGTTTAATGTGAATCCAAAGTTAAATAGAGAAATTAATTACATTTACCATAGCTTTTAAATAAAATACAAAAATAAGCATCAGTGTTATCCACAATTTCACAAGCACAATTTGAAATGCAATCAATTCTAAAACACAGCTTTACAAGCTGCTAAAAATTGCTAACAATAATTCTTTGTTATTTAAATAAGGTTTGATATTACTAAATGGGGTTTATAAAATAATAAACACTTTACAGGTAGATTCTCTGTCAGTGCATGTCAAATTATGTAAAATTATAATAAAGGCCTTAGCTCCTTAATTTAAGTATAATACTTACTATTATCTCAAAGCAAGCATCAAGAGTAAGGCAAAACATCAGTTTTGGTAATAGTTTTAACATACTCAATTAGTTCTTAAACAAAAAACCATTATAAATAACATCAGAGACTACCTGCTATTAGTGTCAAAAAAAAAAAAAAGACTGCTATCATTCAGATATTTTTTGAAAAGTAATTAACACTGGCGATGTATACTGTTCTCAGACTAAAAACCAAGATCATAATTCTGTAACAAAATTTGACTGCAATCTATATAAAATGTTTGATTTTTTTAAAAAGCTAGTTTACCAAATTATATATTCCCTGAATTTAATCATGAGGAAATGTCACACAATCCCAAATTGAGGAACATCCTACAAAATAACTAGCCCGTACTCTTTAAATGTATCAAGGTCATGAAAGACAAAGGCTGAGGAATTTTTCCAGATTAAAGATGACTAAGGAGACCTAACAACTAAATGCAACATGGTAGCGTGGATTTGATCCAGAGCCAGAAATAAGGCATCAGTGGCACAGCTGGAGAAATCTGAATAGTCTGTGGACTAAATCAGCAGTCATGTAGACTTTCTGTGCTAAGTGCCATATAGTAAATAATTTAGGGTTTGTGGACCACATAAGGTCTCCGTAGCACATTCCTCTGATTTTTTTCTTTTACAATCATTTAAAAGTGTGAAATCTGTTCTTAACTCACAGGCCTTACAAAACATGCAATAGGCCTGATTTTGATAATCATACCATAGAACTATAACATTAATATTTGGAGAAGCTGGGTGAAGAGTGTACATGAATTTATATTGTTCCATAACTTTTTCCTAAGTCTGAAATTATTTCAAAATGAGGAGTTAAATAAAATTTAAATAAATAAACAGAAATAAAACACAAATCCTGATTAGATCACTCCATGTATAACAAACTAATAAATAACTACAACAACAATAACAAAAAAAACCCTGAACCAGGCCTTTTTTCACTTCCTCAAAACCACCAATCTTTTTTCCCCCCTAAGGATCTTCATAAACCTCTCCCTCTGTATAGACTGCTCTCTCTTTCCCTTCCAATCCCTCAGGGTCTCTTATGTATTAATAGTTAGTTCCTATCTGCAGTTTAGCTCTCAACTCACGGATCACTTCCTCAAACAAGTCTTCCCAATTATCATCTCACCCCTTGCCTCTATATCACACTCTAAGCAGTCTGTATCTTCCTTCTTAACAGAAATAGTAGCTGTAATTAAATACTAAATTGTGTAACCAGTTGTTTAATGTCTGTCTCACCTGCTAGAATATAAGCTCCAAGAGAGTAGGAATCATGGCTACCTTGTTCAATGCTATATTCTCGTCACCTACTTCAGGGCTTTACACATAGCAAACGCTCAGTAAAATATTGGATGGATAGACGGAATGAACAGATCTCTTCAACATAGCTCTAGTAGGGAGAGCTAGGACAAAGAAGCAGATATTAGAGGTGCACTAAGAAACAAAACTTCTCAATATTAGAAAAAACTTGCTAATATTTATACTGTCCAAAGACAGAATCATCAATGTTCTAAGCCACTACAGAGGCTGATGGACATCTTGAAAAAAGAATGTAAAAAAGATGTGAACTAACAGGTTAGACTCAGAAAGTTTTTAAGTTTCTCCAATTTTATATTCTTGTTAATACTATACATAAGTAGTTAGGATTCTCATGTTACACTAATTAACAAATTAACAGAATCATGACTATAAATCTAATAATATTTTATAAAAATAACCACTATAAAATGTAGGTACAACATAACTAACAAGACAAATATTGTGCCATTTAACAAAATTAATATTAAGAACAAACTTAACAACTTGCTAAGGCAAAAGGGGGACGGGAAAGTACAGTGAAAGTGTAAATTGATAAAGTTACATATGATAAAAGGTAATTATTTAGACAATAACTATGATAACAATAACCTACTTAAATCTAGTTACTGCCTAATTAACAAGGTAACTTTACACTTGTCCTATTACCAAAATAGTTACATTCAAACAAAAGAAAATTATAACATGCTTATTCATACTATTCTGAATTAAGACCAGATTATAGAGCAATAAGTGATACAATATCCAAAAAGTAATGCCTATATTACAATAAACAGATTAAAGCATAATTAATATTTTCACTATGGTTATATAATGAAAGCTAAATACCCACTGATATTTTGGCTGAGAGACATTCTAAAAAGTAAGCAACTAAAATAACAGCCAGCCCCTCTTCTAGCATGCCTCTTGAAATATCTTTTAATTAACCTAAAATGGTATTACTTCTTCTACAATTTCTTTTTTTAGTGTTTCATAGTTCTCCCTGTATAAGTCTCTTACATCTTTCGTTAAATATATTCCTAGATATTTAATTTTCTTTGAGGCTATTGTAAAAGGAATTGCGTTTTTGATTTGATCTTCTGCTTGACTGTTGTTGGCATATA
>NW_012133858.1:18587969-18589489 GCF_000956105.1 Propithecus coquereli | reverse complement strand
GCCCAGGAGTTTGAGGTTGCTGTGAGCTAGGATGACACCACGGCACTCTAGCCCAGGCAACACAGTGAGACTCTGTCTCAAAAAAAAAAGAAGGAAACTTTAAAAATTCTTAAAACAAATGAAATTCAAAAATAACATACAAAAACTAATGGGTATAGTAAAAGCAGTGCTAAGAGGGAAGTTTATAGCAATAAATGCCCTACACCAAAAAAAAAAAAGATTTCAAATAAACAATCTAATGACGCACACCTCAAGGATCTAAGAAAACAAGAACAAACCAAACCTAAAATTAGTAGAAGGAAAGAAATAACAAAGATGAAAACAGAATTAAACAAAATAGAGACTAAAGGATCAATAAAACAGGTAGTTGTTTCTTCGAAAAGAGAAACAAAATTGACATCTTAACCTGGTTATAATGGCTATTACTAAAGAGACAAAGAATAACAGATGTTGGCAAAGATGCAGAGAAAAGAGAACTCTTATACACTGTTGGTGGTAATATAAATTAGTATAGCCACTAGGAAAACGTATGGAGGTTTCTCAAAAAAAACTAAAAATAGAACTACCATACGATCCAACATTCCCACTACTGGGTATATACCCAAAGGAAAATAAATCATTACATCAAAAATTACAAATTATAAAAATGAGTAAGGCACTGGAAGTCTGTACTCAGTGAAAGTATCTTTGAAGAATACAGGTAAAAGCTTGTCACCAGATCTGCTCAGAAGATGTCAGGATCGGAGGAGCTTCCTCAAGGCACGCGCCAGATGCATCCACACAGAAAACGAACCATGTTCACTGAGAAGCAACTGAAAGCTTTGAACGTCTTGTTCAACGAGAACCCATATCCAAACCCCAGCCTTCAGAGAGAGATGGTCTCAAAAATCGACATACATCCAACAGTCCTGCAGGTTTGGTTCAAGAACCATAGAGCAAAACTGAAGAAAGCAAAATGCAAGAATGTTCAGCAAAAACAAGGAGCTCAACAGCCACAGACACCTGAAGGTGGAATCAAGGCCAGTCCCAGCCAGAGAAATACGGAAATACAACCCAGATCCGCAACCGCCTCCTACCCTGCAGCCCTCATTTACGTAGGGCTCCAGGCACCCTCGTACCAACTCAGCTTGTACCCCACCATCAGGGTCCCTACAGATGTCTTCTTTGGCCACAGAATAGTCCACTTTGGCTGCTGCCAAGACCCTAACATTTACTCCCTCTATCCTATTGTGGAATCCCAGGTTGGTTCTCCATGCTTCGGTCCTCATGTTTTTGGCTGTTCACTTCTACAAAGCAGGGAGAGACACACGCCCTAAAAGATCACGTGTAACGATTCCTATTCAGGAGACCACAAGAGGTAGACAATAGAGGCACAAAACAAATTTACTGGGGTGACGGAAATGTTTCATGCCTTAATTAGGGTGGGAGTTATCTGGGGGAGTAAATTCGTCATAACACTCAGAACTGTACATCTAAAACCTCTGCGTTTTATCTTATATAATTAAACCTCAATAAAAACT
>NW_012133858.1:18581960-18587919 GCF_000956105.1 Propithecus coquereli | reverse complement strand
GTATTCACCATCAAATTGGTATTAACTAATCAACACATAAATGCACATATCAGAACAACATCTATTGGATGCTGGGGAAGGGGGAGGGCGGCGGGAGGAGGGGGGAGGAGGGAAGAGGGGACAGGTATTTGTATACACAAGGAGTGCAATGCGCACTACCCAAAGGATGGACATATTTGAAACACGGACTTGGAGGGGGGGGAACCAAGGGCAACACACATAACCTAAACATCTGTACCCCATAATATGCTGAAATAAAAAAAAAATGGTATTACTTTTTTTAAAACGCTCTATTTTTCCTGGTTTTGTTCCCTCCTAGGAAGTCATTACATGTTTAGTTAATTATATCACAAAATTATCCTGTAATAATATTTTACTAAAGTTTGGGCTAAAAATAAATATATTGAAGTAAACTAGTTTCTCAATATAAAAAGCTATAAAAAGAATTTTTCCATATAATTTTTATTGGTATGATTCACATACCATAAAATTCAACCTTTTAAAGTACATAAATCAGTAAGTTTTAGTATATTCACAAAGTTGTACAAAAATCACTACTATCTAATTCTAGAACATTGTCATTTCCCCAAAAAGAAACCCCATACACATTAGCAGTCACTGTCTACTCTTCGTTCCCTAGCCCATGGCAACCACTAATCTACTTTCTGTCTCTATAGATTTGCCTATTCTGGACATTTCATATAAATGAAATCAGACAGTATGTAGCTTTTTGTGTCGGGCTTCTTTCATTTAACAGTGTTTTCAAGGTTCATCCATGTGGTAGCATGAATCAGTACTTCATTCCATTCCTTTTTATTGCCAAATAATAGTCCATATACGTATATATCATACCTTATTTATCCGTTCATCAATTAACGGCCATTTGAGTTGTTTCTACTTTTTGGGTATTATGACTAATGCTGCTATGAATGTTTATGTAAAAGTTTTTTTTGGACATATGCTTTCATTTCTTTTGGGTTATCTAGGACTGGAACTGCTAAATCACATAGTAACTCCATGTTTAACATTTTGAGTACCTGCCAAATGCTTTATAAAGTGGCTGTATCATTTTATATTCTGAGCAGCAGTGCATGAGGGTTCCAATTTCTCCACATCCTCACCAACGTTTTTTATTATCATTTCAATTATCATCCTAGTATGTGTGAAGTGGTATCTCACTGTAGTTTTAAAAAATAATTCTTCAATGGTTTGACACTCTAAAAATTGTAAACAATTAAATGACTATCCACCTTAGCCAAATCAAAATAAATTTTACAGAAATTATTGTAAACTAACCTGAACATTAATCGTAAAAGGTCTATGACTAGGTAACCATTTCTCCAGTGTTTTCAGTGGAGGTGCTTACCACTCCACAAAAAGTAACCAAGGGATAATGTCTTGTTACAACAGAGTGTGCCTGAAGTCTGATATCTGATAAAACAGAACATTAACATATTTATTACCTTTTATTATACTGAATTCATATGTACATGTATTTACATTCCGTGTTGTTCTAAATAATTTTTGAGGCAACTCAACAAAAAAAAAGATATGATACAGTACGAATTTTAAAAATAGACTTGTTTCTGATCATACGGTATACCAAGCAATGTGAATAATCCATCTGCAACTGAAAAAGGCTGGAAAAGAATTTTAATATTCCTCACTACGTTGATGAAAGTAAGGAATACTTAGGCAAAAACCCAAGTAAAGGCAGAAATTCAGAGAGGCAAGTACAAAAATAACCATGATGTTTACTCTGAGGATATTTGCTGGAATAAGTAATCTTTAGCTTTGGTTTCTATATCCTTTGAATACTCAGGGTTCAGGAGACAAAGCTTAAGGCTTATCATAGATAGTCTAAGAGGAAACTCCCCAAAAAGTTGCTATCAGTAGAAGAGTAAATTAGAAATAAACCTACTCCTGCAGGAGTTTTAGGTATCTTGAACTAAAAACGTGAGCAGTAGGGAGAAAAACGTTATAAGCAAAAGCTATCCTTCGACAGGTTTCAGCCAAACTTGATCCTTCCTGGGTGGTCCAAATATTTGAGATATTTGTTTAGTTTCAAGCAATCCTTACAAAAAGCATAAGCAAATCCTATCTGCAGGAATTCTATGAGATAACATTTCAAAAAAATAGGACCTCATACTTAAAAATCACAAAATACCCAAGATGGCAGACTAGAGGTTTTTCTAGCATGTCTCACCCATTTGGAAGAAGCAAAATAGTGTATAGAGATTCACACAGTGAAATTTTATCCAAGAGGGAACATAGGTATTCAACAGAAAAGTGAAGGACACTTCAGATCCTGGGGAGGACTGGTCAGGCAGGCTGGGTGCTAGTGCCCAGCTAAGAACTGGAAGTGAAGGAGAGGGGGAGTGAACGTCCCTCTGCGATCCACCATTCCGACAGAGAACTGTGCAATCTAGGCCACAGGGGAGCACCCTGACACCAACAAGCCGTGGATCTAACTTGGGGAGCAGCTGGGAAACTGTGAGAAGAAACAGCACTTGGAAATGTCTCACACAAGCTCCCAGACCTGGGTGCCAATAAAAGGAAGCCATTCCCAATCCTAGCTCCATAGAAGGTTAACTGGGAACCTGCCAGTTAGCAGGGGTGGCAGACATTGTTGGAGAGTCTCAGGCCAGGGATTGGTGATCTGGTCTTTTTTTTTTTTTTCTTTCTTTTTTTTTTTTGAGACATAGTCTCACTCTGTTGCCCTGGCTAGAGTGAGTGCCGTGGCATTAGCCTAGCTCACAGCAACCTCAAACTCCTGGGCTCAAGCGATCCTACTGCCTCAGCCTCCTGAGTAGCTGGGACTACAGGCATGTGCCACCATGCCCAGCTAATTTTTTCTATATATTTTTAGTTGTCCAATTAATTTCTCTCTATTTTTAGTAGAGACGGGATCTCACTCTTGCTCAGGCTGGTCTTGAATTCCTGAGCTCAAACAATCCGCCCGCCTCGGCCTCCCAGAGTGCTAGGATTACAGGTGTGAGCCACCGCGCCCGGCCCGGTGATCTGGTCTTAAGCAGGGAAGGGGCTACCACAGCCAAAACTAAGAGGCAAATGAAGTGTGGGCTCCAGCCATGGGCTCTGGAGTTGGGTGCCCCCACAGGAGTGAGAGGGGATTTGCCTGAGAGGTGTGGTTTTGACCCAGGCAGCAAGTTTTGATGCCTGGGGTGGTTTCAAAGACTGAAGGCAAACTGCTTGCCATTTGGCTAACTATTCCAACTTCTGTCTGAGTTGAGCCATGGGAGGGAGCCCTGCTGGGCAGATCTGGAGTGTGACAGCAAAGTGGGTCCCACTCCCACTCGCTTGGCTGTGGAGCCGAGATCATCCCTCTTTCCCTTGGCTGGGACCTTAGCGCAACAGCAGTTCCTCTGTTCCTCACTGGAACATTTCTCCAGGGTCCTGAGAACCGCCCCCTAACCCCCATCACGGCCAGCACTTGTACCTACCTCAGAGGGGCCCAATTGTGGGCTTCCCTGGCCCAGTCCCACCCAGATTCACTCCCCTGCCTCAGAGTCAGAGCACAGGACCCAGACCACTGAGTGTTCCATGGCCCAACACATCACCAGAAATACCTGAGTACTTCTCCTGGTTAACAAAGGTCTAGCATAAACCTTACTGCCACCACCACAGCTGGCTATCACCTGCAAGCACCACCTACTATCTACTGAGGTTAACCCACACAGCCCGTTACAACATCAGATGACAGAACTACATAGCACTCAAGAAAGATACAAGCTTTTTGCAACCTCTGCTACCACCATTGCCCCCATCATCCTGGCTGCCCAGGAGGCAATGAGCCCGCTAACCCACCCGTTACACCGCTACTACAACCAGCATTTGAGAAAGCCACCACAGAAAGGCTATTTATAAGTAAGGAAATCATACAGAGTTTTCGCCACTGAACATATGCAGAAGGAAAGCCAAATGACCCTATTCAACATACATCATAGTCACCTTCTCAAGAAAAAAAGAGTCCTGCCCCAATGAAAGTAAATTCAAAAATAAGAAAGAAGAGACCATTTCTCTATATGTGAAGAAATCAGCATAAAAATACCAGAAGTATGAAAGAGCAAGGTGTTATGACACCTTCAAAGAAACACAGTAATTCTCTAGAAATGGATCCTACCCAAAAATAAACTTTAAAAATGTCACATAAAGAATTCAAAATATTAATTTCAAAGAGATGCAAAAGAAATCTAAAAAACAAATACAAAGAAATCAGAAAATTAATTCAGGATATGAATGAGAAATTTACGAAGGAAATAGACATCTTAAAAAAAAACAGAACTTCTAGATATGAAAAATTGATGGAATTATAAAATATAACTGAAAGAGTCAACAATAGACTAGACTAAGCCGAAAAAGGAATCTCAGAACTTGAAGACAAGTCTTTTGAATTAATCCAGTCAGACAAAAATAAAGAAAAAAAGTATAAAAAAGAATCAACGAAGCCTTTGAAAAGTATGAAAGTACATAAAGTGATCAAATTTATGAATCATGAATATTCCTGAGGAAGAAGAAAAAGCAAAAGTGTAGAAACCTAGTTAAGGAAATAACTGATGAAAACTTCTTCAGTCTAACAAAAGTTTTAGACAACCAGACACAAGAGGTCCAACAAACACCAGGTAAATACATTGCAAGATGGACTTCAACATGACACAGTCTAAAGTCAGACTGTCTAAAGTCAATGTGAAGGAAAAAATTCTAAAATCAGCAAGAGAAAAACATCTGGTTATCTGTAAAGGAAACCCCATCAATCTAACAGCAGACTTCTCAGCAGAAACCTTACAAGCCAGAAGAGATTGGGATCCTATTTCCAGAGGGCTTAAAGAAAAAATTGCCAATCATGAATTTTACATCCTACCAGAATAAGCTTCATAAATGAAGGAAAAATAAAGATTTTCCCACAAAAGAAAATGCTGAGGAAATTCTAGACCAGCCCTACAAGAAATGCTCAAAAGAGTTCCAAAGATGGAAATATAAGGTCATTATTTAGCACCATAAAAACACGCAAAAGTATAAGATTCATAGGTCTTATAAAACAATTGCACAAAGGAGAAAGAAATCAAATGGCAACACAACAGAAGTACACCAAACAACAAAGGCAAAAAATAGAAAAAAGAATAAAGAATCTACAAAACATATTAACCTTGAACATAAATGAACTAAATGCTCCACTTAAAAGATATAGAGTAGTAGACTGAATAAAAAACATGATACAAATATATGCTGCTTACAAGAAATTTGCACCTTACTGATAAAGACACTTATAAATTGAAGCTAATGGGGTGGAAAAAGATATTCCACACCAACGAAAACCAAAAGCAAATAGGAATAGCTATACTTGCATCAAATAAAACAGACTTTAAATCAAAAACAGTAATAACAAGACAAAGAAGGTCATAATATTATGATAAAGGTGTCAATTCAGCAGGAGGATATAACAATCCTAAATATTAATATATATGCTCCAAACACTGGAGCACCCAGATTCATAAAATGAGTATTACTAGACCCAAAGAAAGAGATAGACAGCACTACAATAATAATGGGAGACTTCAACACTGCACTCAGAGCACTAGACAGATCACTGAGAAAAGAAATCTACAAAGAAACACAGGACTTAAATTGGCCTTAGATCAAATGGAACTAACAGACATTTACAGAACATTTTATCCAAAAGGTGCAGAATACATATTATTCTCATCAGCCCATGAAACATTCTCCAGGATAGAGAAGAGTTAGGCTACAAAACAAATCTCAACAAATTTTCAAAAACTGAAATCATATCAATATCTTTTCAGACCACAGAGAATAAAACTAGAAATCAATAATGAGAGGAACTTGGAAACTGTACGAATAAATGGAAACGAAACAACATGCTCCTGAATGGCCACTGGGTCAAGGAAGAAATTAAGAAGGAAACTTTAGGCTGGGTGCGGTG
>NW_012133858.1:18570616-18579919 GCF_000956105.1 Propithecus coquereli | reverse complement strand
GCTATGATCATACCATTGCACGCTAGCCCAGGTGACAAAGCAAGACTCTGTCTCAAAAAAAAACACACACACACACACACAAAAAAAAAAAAAAATAGAGGTAAAAACAAATAAAAATACACTCAACTTCATAACATGAGAAACATAAATTATAACTACACTGAGATACCATTTCTCACCTATAACATTAGCAAAAACTCAAAAGCTTGACCATATGCTCTGTTGGTAAAGCTGAAGACATAGGCATTCTTCTATGTTGCTATTTGGAGGGCAAATGGTATAAACTATATGATACAGAATTTGGCAATATCTATCAAAACTATGTATGCATTAATTCTTTGATCCAGCAATTCCATTTCTAGGACTTTAAAGATACACCTTCAAAAATATAAAACAATAGATGTACAAGTTACTGACTGCAACATTATTTGTAATATTAAGAGTAAAATATGAAAAACAAAATGCCCAGTAATAAGAAATTGGTTAAAAATCTATTACACATACAAGCAATAGAGTACTATGCAGGCATAAAGAGAGGGATATCCATGGACAGATATGAAATGATTTTTAGGATATACTTTCAAATGAAAAAATCACAATGGAAACAGTAATAGAGTATGACTAGCTTTTGTTTAAGAAAGAAGGAGAAATATGAATTGTATGTGTACACATGTTAATATAATACACTTACTTTGTGTATACACAAAAAGAATAAAGCAGAAAATTGATAAAAATGAATATCTAAAGGAGGTGGATGAGAATGGAGTACAAGGTGTAGAAATACAATTGAGGTGGGGTTTTTTTTAGTATTCTTATACAGTTTCACTTTTTTTGGTAACAGCATTGCTTACCAAATAGTTTGACTTTTGAACCATGAAAATTTTTACATAGTCAAAAATTAAAATCAGGCCAGGCACAGTGGCTCACACCTGTAATCCTAGCACTTTGGGAGGCCAAGGCATGAGGATCACTTGAGGGCAGGAGTTCAAGACCAGCCTGGGCAATATAGCAAGACCCTATCTCTACAAAAAAAAAATTTTTTTTTAATTAGCTAGGCACAGTTGCACGTGCCTATAGTTCCAGCTATTCTAGAGGCTGAGGCAGGAGGATCACTTGGGCCCAGGAGTTCAAGGTTGTCGTGAGCTATAACCACATCACTATACTCTAGCCTGGGCAACATAACAAGATCCTATCTCCACAAAAAATAATTAAAATTAAATCTAAAAGATGGAGACTAGTATTCCCAGTAAGATAGAGTAGACAAATTTTTCCTATCTCTTTCCATTGAACACAACTAAAAACCCTAGAAATTATATATAAAACAAACAGAAAAAACTCTGAAAGGTGGAAAGAAGAAGCCTGAATGAGAGAGCTTGGGGCCCAAGCAACCACATGATAGTGAGTTTTTCTTTTTTCTCCCCTCACATATCCCAGACTTGGAGCTAAAGAAGTTGTCAAGTAGGAAATGCCAATGGAGGCAGACAAAAGAAATCCTAACAAATGCCTGCTCTCTCTAGCTGAAGGACCAGGAAAGGAGCAACCTAAAATGACAGAAAACTTTCCAATTCATTTTATGATGTTAGTATTACCCAGATACCAAAACCAGACAAAGCCAGTACAAAAAAGAAAATTACAGACCAACATCCCTCACGAACATAGATACATAGATATGAAGGCTTTTTTTTTTTTTGAGACAGGGTATTGCTCTGTTGCCTGGGCTAGAGTGCAGTGGCATCATCATAGCTTACTGTAGCCTTAAACTCCCGGGCTCAAGTGATCCCTCCTGCCTCAGCCTCCCAAGTAGCTGGGACTACAGGTACATGCCACTACGCCCAGCTAATTTTTCTATTTTTTTTGTAGAGACAGGGTCTTGCTCTTGCTCAAGCTGGTCTCAAACTCCTGGTCTCAAGCAATTCTCCAAAGTGCTAGGATTACAGGTATGAGCCACTGCGCCCAGCCAAAAATCCTTAACAAACTATTAGCAAATAGAATTCAGCAATAAATAAAAATAATTGTACACCATAACTAAGTGTGGTTTATTCCACAGATGCAAGGCTGTTTCAATATTTGAAAATAAATATAATCCACCATATTAATAGCCTAATGAGGAAAAAGGTACATGATCATATCAACTGACAGAGAAAAAGCATGATGATTTAAAAAAAAACCTCTAAGAAAACAGGAATAGATGGGAATTTCCTCAGCTTGATAAAGAGCACCTACAAAGTACCTGCTTGCTAGCATTATACTTAAAGGTGAAAGATTTAATGCTTTCCTCCTAAGGGGGAGGGAACAAGCCACGGATATATGCTTCCATTGCTCTTATTCAACATGGTGCTGGAAGTTCTAGCCAGTAAAATAAAGCAAGAAAATGGGGGTGGAGGCAAAGCATAGAGACTGGAAGTGAAAAAATAAAACCATCCCTATTTGCACATGAAATGACTGTCTGTATAGAAAATCCCAAGGACTCTATTATATTTGGGGAAAAAAACTCTTAGAACCAATAAGTGAGTTCAGCGAGGTAACATCAAACAAGATAAACATATGAAAATCAATTGTATTTTTTATACTAACAATGAACACAGGGTGCTAAAATTAAAAAATGTAATACTATTTGAAATCACTCAAAAAATTCAAACATTTATGTGTAACTCTAACAAAACATGTATAGGATTTATATACTAAAAATTACACAATGCTGATGAAAGAAATCAAAGATATAAATAAATGGAGAGACACATGTCACATTCCTGCAACAAAGACTCAGCCCGATAAAGATTTCAATTTCTCCCGAAATTGACATACTGGTTTACCACAATTCCTACCAAAATCCCAGTGATGTTTTTTCGTAGATATAGACAAGATTATTCTACAATTCATATGAAAAGACAAAGGAATCTGAATAGTTAAAACAATTTTTTTTTTTTTTTTTTTGAGACAGAGTCTCACTCTGTTGCCTGGGCTAGAGTGAGTGCCGTGGCATTAGCCTAGCTCACAGCAACCTCAAACTCCTGGGCTCAAGCGATCCTACTGCCTCAGCCTCCCCAGTAGCTGGGACTACAGGCATGCGCCACCACGCCTGGCTAATTTTTTCTATGTATTTTTAGTTGTCCGATTAATTTCTTTCTATTTTTTTGTAGACACAGGGTCTCGCTCTTGCTCAGGCTGGTCTCGAACTCCTGAGCTCAAATAATCCGCCCGCCTCGGCCTCCCAGAGTGCTAGGATTACAGGCGTGAGCCACCGCACCCGGCTAGTTAAAACAATTTTTAAAAAGAAAAGTGGGAAGAATCAGTCTACCCAATTTAAAGACTTCTTATATAGCTGTAGTAATCAAGATTGTGTGGTATTGGCAGAGGAAGAGACACATAGATCAGTGGGACAGAAAAGAAAGCCCAAAAATAGACCCGCAAAGTATGATTTTTAAGAAATGTGCAAAGGCAATTCAATGGAGGAAAGATAGCCTTTTCAACAAATGGTGCTGGAGCAACTGGACATCCATAGGCAAAAAAAATGAACCTTGATCTAAGTCACACACCTCATACAAAAATTAACTCATAATGGATCACAGAATTAAATTTAAAACATAGACCTATAAAACTTTTAGAAAGAAAAAGAGAAATCTTTGGGATCTCTGACTTGGCAAAGATTCTTAAAAGCACCAAATGCAATTGATTTTAAAAAAATGATAAATTTGACTTCATCGCAATTCAAAATTGGTGATCTCAAAAGACTCTGTTAACTCACGAGATTACAGTCATCCCTTTGGCATACACAGGGGTTGGGTCCAGGATCCCCACATATACCCAAATCCAAGCATACTCATGTCCCATAGTCAGTCCTCTGTATAGATGGGTTTCACATCCTGGGAATACTATATTTTCAATCTGCGTTTGGTTGAAAAAATCCAAGTACAAGTGGATCTGCGAAGTTCAAACCCATGTTGTTCAAGGGTCAACTGCACATTAATTATGTTCAGTTTTTGGAATTTAAATAAAGATGAGGGGGAAGACTGTTAAAAGGATAAAAAGACAAGCTACAAAATATCTGCAAAACACAGATAGCAAATATTTGCAACCCACTAGACAAAGGACTAGAACCTACAACATACAAAGAACTCTGAAAACTCAGCAGTTAAAAAAAACCAGAAAAGATAAAAGACATGAACAGATATTTTACCAAAGAGGATATACAAATGGCAAATAAGCACATGACCATTAGCCATTAGGTAAATGCTAATTAAAACTGAGTCATCAGTACATACCTGCTGTGGACTGCATGTTTGTGTCTCCCCAAAATTCGTATGTTGAAATCCTAATCCTCAATGTGATGCTATTAGGAAGTGGGACCTTTGGAAGGTAATTAGGTCATAAGGGTGGAGCCCTCATAAATAGCATTAGTGCCTTTATAAAAGAGACCCAGAGAGCTCTCTAGGCCTCCTTCTGCCAAGTGAGGCTACAATGAGAAGTCAGCAATCTGCAACGCAGAAGACAACCCTCACCAGAACCTGACCATGCTGGCACCCTGATCTCAGTCTTCCAGCCTCCGGAACCATAAGAAATAAATTTCTGTTGTTTATCAGCCCCCTGGCTATAGTACTTTGTTATAGCAGCCTGAACTAAAACAAAAGCTATCATAATGGCTAAAATAAAAATAGTGACAACACCAAATGCTGCTAAGGATGTCGTGAAGAAACTAGACCTTTCATACACTGTTAGTTGGAATGTAAAATGGTACAATCCCTCCGGAAAACAGTTTGGTAGTTTCTTTAAAAAATCTAAGCAAGTAACTACCATATGACCCAGCAGTTGTACTCCTGGGCATTTATACTAAAGAAATGAAGACTTACGTTCACATAGAAAACTATACACAAATGTTTATAGCAGATTTATTTGTAATAACTAAAACTGGAAACAACCTGGATGTCCTTCAATGGGTGAATAGTTAAACAAACTGGGGTACATGTATACCATGAAATACTACTCAGCAATAAAAAGGAACAAATTATTGATATATCCAACAACTTGGATGGATCTCCAGAGAGTTATGCTGAATGAAAAATGCCAATCACAAAAGGTTACATACTGCATGATTTCATTTATATAACATTCAGGAAATAAAATTATAGGAATGGAGAACAGGTTAGTGACCGTCAGGGATTGATGAAGCCTTGTAGCCAAAGGTACAGTGTGGCTATGAAAAGCCAAAATGAGGTATCCTTGCAGTGATGGAAATGTTCTTTATCTTGACTGCCTCGACATCAATTTCCTAGTTATGATATTGTACTACAGTTTTGCAAGGTGTTACCATCAGAAAACAGGATAAAGGGTACACGAGATCTATTGTTTCTCCCAACTGCATGTGAAGTTACAATTATCTCAAAATAAAAACTTTAATTTTTACAAAGATGAAAAAAAATAAACCCAAAATTGACTAAAATCAGAAATAAACCTAACTGATAATATAACCATACAGAAAAAAAATAATTTAAGAAATATTTGAACATAGTGATCTGACTGTACTGCCTTTCTAGGATACACTCTAAAGACAAAAAAAATATGCAAAGAATCTTGAACTTTAGTCATCCGTTTGTTGTTCGTAGTGATATTGCTATAAAAAATCCTAAATAATCTTGTGTATAGTTGACGACAGAAGAAAAAAGTAAATATTTTGATATATTGGAAACCAGGGTTTTTAATAACAGTCAATGTTGGCACAAGCATGCAAAGGGGAAACATGAAAAATACACATACACACACACACACACACACACAAACTTCCTAGATTTGTCCATTGAAAGGTCCTAAATGCAATAACATCCCAGTAGAAATACAGATTCTCAAAGCCTAGACAATGGTTTCCATACCATTTCTAATGGAAAAGAACCTGAGCTCCTTAGAAAAATAGATAATTGCTGATCTGGGACAGGGAAATTATTAGGTAAGCCCAGGACATCTTGTTGCACTAGAAAACTGGGAAATACTCAAAAAAATGACAGGCTTTGTCAAAAAGACACAGAAGCCAGCTTGAAGAGGCCATATTCAAGACAATTTGAGCATCAAAAAGAATTATGAGGCCAGGTCTGTGGCTCACACTGTCTCTACAAAATATTTAAAAATTAGCCAGGCATGGTGGCTCACGCCAGTAGTCCTAGCTACTCAGGAGGCTGAGGTGGGAGGATTGCTTAAGCCCAGTAGAGTTTGAGTGTTTGAGAGTTTGAGAGTTATAGTGAGCTATGATGATGCTACTGCACTCCAGCCTGGGTGACAAAGCAAGACCTTGTCTCTAAAACTTAAAGAAAAAAACAATTATGATACTTGATTATAACACATTGAATAAAAAAGAATCAATTTGTCCATAGTAACACTTAAAAAAGGGGGGTATAAGTAGAGAAGAGAAACCTCTTCTTTATAAAAGAACACTATTAAATGGTAAAAGGAATGACAGAATTATAAAAAAAAATCACAATTTTGCAACCACCAGTGTAATAATTGATGCATGAAGGGATCTTCAGCCAATACTAAAATTACTAAAAAGTTAAATTTTTAACTAAATGGTTAAAGTTTGTTCGGGAACAGACTTTTCACTCAGCATCACATTATCACCCCACAGATTAGTTATTAAAAACAAAGAAGATTAAAAAAATTTCAGGAAAAAAAGCGAAAAGGTATCTTTATAATGGAATGATTAGGCAGTTATCACCTTCACCTTAGCAATGGTGGAACAACCTGACATTACATGTCTTCTCTTGTGATACTATAAGAAGGATACAATAACATTTATGTAATAATTTGACAAAAATGTTTAATCTAAATCTAACCACGATGAAACAATGAGGCAAATTTAGAATATGGGACATTCTACAGACAGTTGACCTGGACTCTTCGAAAAATTTCAATGTCATCAAAAAAAAGTGTGATTGTCTTAGCATGATTAAAGATGACTAACACGATATAACCATGAAACGCAAAATATGAATCTTGATCAAATCCAGGATTTTTTAAAAAGTCGTTTTTTAAAAATTACAGAAATTGTATGTTAGATTGAATTACTGTTAATTATCTTAGATATAATATTGCTGTTATATAGAAAAATGTCCTCATTCTTACAAGAGGTGATATGGTTTGGATGTTCGTCCCCTCCAAATTTCACGTTGAAATGTGATCTCCAGTGTTGGAGGTGGGGCCTACTGGCAGGTGTTTGGGTCACAGAGGCAGATGCCTTATGAACGGCTTGGTGCCCTCCCCGTTGTGATGAGTGAGTGCTCCCTCTATTCACTTTATTCATTCTCCTGAGAGCTAGTTGTTTATAAAGGAGCCTGGAGCCACCTCCTCTTGCTCTTGTTCCTTCTCTCGCCATGTAACATGCTTCCTCCCCCTTCACCTTCCACTTTGATGGGAAGCTTGCTGAAGCCCTCACCAGAAGCAGATGCTAGTGCCATGCTTCTTGTACAGCCTGCAGAACCATAAGCCAAATAAACCTCTTTTCTTTATAAATTACTCAACTTCAAATATTCCTTTACAGCAACACAAAACGGACTAAGACAAGAGGCATGCTGATGTATTTACGTAAGATACATCGCGATGTCTGCAACTTACTTTTAAATGGGTTGGGGGAAAAAGACTGTGAGTATGTGAAAAAGAGAAAGATAAAGAAAATGAGTTCAACAGATAGAATTTTCCATAAAATACCAAATTATTATATTCTGTGTTTTTATTTCACTAAAGTTCTGTTAAAATGAGATAGAGATATACAGAAGTACATCTACTCTAAATCAAAACGTCAAGTTTTAAATGGACAAATAAGCACTAGGGAAGTTAAAGAATTTGGACTACTGGCGGGAGTACTGTACAGACACAGTTGGAGGGATGTTCTTGTTATACTCATTGGCACTCCAGATATTATACAATTTTGGCAGTGGGCTTACAGAATACTGTCAAAATATCAGAAAATCCAAGAACAAGAGAAAAGTAAAAGAAAAATCCCATGAATTTGAGTAAAGTAACTTGCAAAGACTACAATTAAGTTTACTTTGCCCAGCATTCTAGCAACCAGAACTCCTCTATTAACTAGGACTGTTCTCAGTTTTCAGGACAAAATCAGTATTCCAAATGATGACCAAGTATCATCATAGGATGCTGACAAGACTTCTAAAGCTTAAAAGTTAAATATGCTCAGTTTGACTTTAAGAGCATAAGTTGTATAATATTCTAATCCTTTGAAGCTTGTTAACCCATGTTTCATATATATGATAGCTCTCTATTAATTGGTATAGTTGATTAACTAGAACTATCTGTTGCTTAGTAATGGTGGAAAACAGGATGAAGCAGGGGAGTGGAAGCTGAAGCAAAATATAAGTTTTCATGGCAAAAAGTAGACAATTATCACATAGTAACTATTATAAAATAGACTTTTCAACAATGACGGCAATAAAAAAACAATTTCTAAATGTAATAATATTCAAAATATTAATATATATTTTTGTTTTTAAGGGTTTAATTGAACAAATTAGTACAGTCACAAAGTGAACACAGATTAATCAGGACATCTTAGGAAGGGGGAAGCATGTGGGACTTTGACAATCACAATACTGTGAGGCTGGTGCATATCATCATATTGAAAATGTGGAAACTGGCCAGGTGCAGCAGCTCAGCCTATAATCCCAGCACTTTGGGAGGCTGAGGCAGGAGGATCACCTGAGGCCAGGAGGTCAAGACCAGTCTTGGCAACATAATGAGACCCCCACCTCTACAAAAAATAAAAAATTAGCCAGACTTGGTGTAGTCCCAGCTACTTGGAAGGCTGAAGCAGAAGGATTGCTTGAGCCCAGGAGTTTAAGGTTGCAGTGAGTTATGATGATGACATGGCACTCTAGCCCAGGCAACGAAGCAAGACCTTATCTCAAAAAAGAAAAAACAAAAACATTATTTTTCAAGAAAGCAAATCTTCTACCAGACAACTTTTAGTTGTCAAAAACATGTGTTCCTATATTGACTTGGAATTAATAACACAATTTCCCTGAAAACATTCTTTCTGTAATTAATGAGATATTATAATATGAGAGAGAACAAGGAGTTTGAGGTTGCTGTGAGCTAGGCTGACACCACGGCACTCGCTCTAGCCCGGGGAAAAGAGTGAGACTCTGTCTCAAAAAAAAAAAAAAGATGACAACTGTGCCTGTATATAAGCACAACTGCTGAAGCTAATGTGTGTCTATGACTGAAGCACCAGTTGGATAGAAAGATACCTATCAGCTTTTTCTATCTCTGAAAGAGCTCTGAGGAAGCCCACTCAGAACTTTATCT
>NW_012133858.1:18569873-18570566 GCF_000956105.1 Propithecus coquereli | reverse complement strand
AATAGCTTTGAAGAATACTACAATTAAGTATATTCCTACAGTCACTGTTGCAAGACTAAACCTTTCACCATCTTTTTCAGTAATAAAGAAAATCATTATTTGTGTATTTTACCAATATCTAATAATCAATCTGCTGAAAACTGGTTTCATTTTTGTATTCGTTCTTAAAACACTAATTTCCCTTGGCTTCTGCAATATCATACTTTCCATTTTTTTTTTTTTTTTTACTTCTTTTTAGTTTTTAATTTTATTTTATTCAAATATATATAAACCTTTTAAAAAGCAGTTTTATAGAGTTCACAACCATTCCAAAAACATTCACATTGCATACAGTTGCCCTCATCTTAAAATCAGAAACCATTCTCATTTTACTTATCTACTTAATTTCTACTTAATTCCAAAAAGAATTTAAAACAGCTGAAATCATCCTCACTGTACCTTGCACGGAACCAAGAAACCAACAACCTTAGTTGCCAGTTAGTTGATTTGTAGGATTCTGATGTACATTTGCTGTAGGCACCAAGGGGTATTACGTGTGACCTTGGGCAAGTTTCCTAATCTAAACAATTAGGATAGTAACAGTACCTTCCTCAAAAGGTTGTTGTAAAGTTTAAATGAGCTAATACATGCAAAAAGGGGCCGGGCGCAGTGGCTCACGCCTGTAATCCTAGCATTCTGGGAGGCCGAGGTGGG
>NW_012133858.1:18528762-18569123 GCF_000956105.1 Propithecus coquereli | reverse complement strand
ACTCACTTACCCTACCCCCAACCCCCGTCTGTGGAAAAATTGTCTTCCATGAAACCAGTCCCTGGTGCCAAAAAGGTTGGGGACCACTGCTTAGGAAAACCACCTGGCATTTCCCTGGGGAAGGCAGAACTTGATTGTGTGAGTTTCCCTAGAGTTGTATAGAAGTAGGAAAACAGAACAAATAGAATAACACTAAAACCACAATGCTAATTTACCAATGGAAAGAAGTATATTTGCCCTAAGGTCCTGAAAGTTGAATTCTCTAACCAGCTCCTTCTCTTCCTATAGGAAATCTATAAATAGGAAGTCAAATTATAACCAAATGTTTGCTGGGATAGCCTGGCTACACGGATTGGACATATTTAACCCTCTAGGCAGCATACCATCTTCTCTGAACAGTCCTGAAAAACACTTTCAAATTCTGTCTAACTCCCATTTTTCTATATTTCTATGCTGCCCATCCACCTTCTGCTGTGACAGTCTTTCTTTAGATATGCTAATATCATCTATTAGACTATATCAAGTCCCACTCTTCCTGCTTTCAACCTGAAAGAGACAATCTTTTAAGATGTCTTCTACAGAAAACTGAGCTCATCTATTATGTGATTTTATTAAGCCAACTCTGAGTTCTGCTGATGACACACACCTACATTATACCACATACACCCACTCAACCTCACCTGTCACCTGCTAATCACTTTCTCTTCCTTAACCCTCAACTTGAATGTCATTCCCCACTATATTCAGTGACCTCTTTTCTTCAGTTCTCATTCTGCTGGATTTCACTACTGCAATTGATACATAATGCCTCCCATTTCTTAAAAACTTTCCCAATCAGTGGCTTTAATAGAACTGAGCTCTGTTGGTTCTGCTCATGAATTTTAAATTGCTCTATAGTACCTATGATGGTTAAGAGTCCAGGTCTAGAATCAAACAGATCCAAATCCAGGCTCTACTCCTTACTTGCTATGTGCCCACGGAAAAGTTACTTCTCTAAGATTTGTCCCTCAGCTGTGAAATGGACATAATGACATAATTGGCTATTAAGTGCTCAGCATAATAAGCTTACTCTGGCACAAAGTAATCACTCAATAAATGTTGACTATTATCTCTGTGTCCTAATTCTCAGCATCTAGCACTCTATTCTTTCTACCTTGAAGAATTCACTGCCTCAAATAGCTTTGAAGAATACTACAATTAAGTATATTCCTACAGTCACTGTTGCAAGACTAAACCTTTCACCATCTTTTTCAGTAATAAAGAAAATCAGTATTTGTGTATTTTACCAATATCTAATAATCAATCTGCTGAAAACTGGTTTCATTTCTGTATTCGTTCTTAAAACACTAATTTCCCTTGGCTTCTGCAATATCATACTTTCCAGATTTTTCTTCTCTAGCCATCTCTTCTTAGACTTCTCTGCCAGCTTATCCTCCTGTACCCAGACTCTGGTGTCCTAAACAGAAAAGTCTAAGGGTTTTCTTCATTTTTCATGCTATAGTCTCTCCCTTAGAAAACTCATGCTTCATCATGGCTACAACTGCCATCTATAAATAAGTAAATGACTTCCATATTATTAATATCTCTAGCCCAGACCTTTCTCTGAATTTTAGATCCCTATGTCTAACTGCCTACTGATGTCATCATGTGATAAGAAAGGCAGCTTAAAAGCAATAGATCCAAAACTGGATTCATGATCTTCCTCCCAATCCCAGTTCTCCAGTATTTCATTGCTAATGAATGGCACCACCATCCATCCAAGCTGCATAAGGCAGAATTCTAGAAGTTATCCTTAATAACCTTCATCTTCCTCTGCCTCCATATCTAATCAAGCCTACAGATAATTCACCTCAAATATATCTTTCAAATACACCCACTTATCTCCAACCCCACAAATCTAATTTCTTATTCCTCCTAGATATTCTATCTACTCTAACCACAAAAATCTACTTTACAATACCTGCATATGATTTATTCTTTCCCATCCTTCTTTTCTAGCCAAGCCATGTGTCTTTTTCTCTCTCAAAACTCCTCTTGAAAACCTTCACTCTAATTCAAGCCAGTATCACTCAGTAGTGGGGAAAAATAAAAGTTACAGATTCAGGGTCATGGTTTATTCAACCCAATCATCTATCTTTGACAGTGATACCAACAGAACATATTATGGTTTTCCTCCCAGATGTCATCCTCAAAAATCTGTCACTACTCAAATAAACTATTTCCTTTAATAATGCATTAAGCACTGCATCTGTAAATATATACACACTTAATATGCCTTTTGCTAACATGTATACATTTTTCAGCTTTTTCTATAAGGCTATAAATTTCATAAGTTTAACATCAACCATATAAAATTGAATTTCCTTTGTTTTAAAGTTACCTATTTCAAGTATGAAGGTAATCCTCTCATTTTAGCATTCTCAGATTTGGCTAACAAACTGATAGTTTTCTCACCTATATCATTTGTGATTTTAAAGGAAGTACAAAAATAAATACATCGTGGATCATGCCCTTAGATTCTGCTTAAAGGGCATGGTCGAGCTGTATTCATATTATATTCCTAATTTGCATAATAATGTCTCATAAAGAGAAGGTAGTCAATACATATTCAACAGAATTAAAGGAATTCTGCTTAGGATTGATACCGTAAACTTCATGAATGCCAGAAAAGAAAGCAGAACTTCTCAAGTATGTTAACTCTGCTTCTTTTGAAGAAAAATTATATTTGGGCTTAAAAGGTAGAAAGAATTGATGCCCAGTATAGGTGAGGAGACTGTAACAGAGCACCTTGCTGCCTTAAATGAAGTCAAGCTCTTCGTGAATGGGATCACTGAACTGCTGCCAGCGGAGGAAGTGTGGAAAACCAGAAGGTTGCCAGAGACCGGAAAAGAGCAAATAAACATAGTTCTGATTTTTTAAGAAACAGAAATAACTGCCAACAACAGTCCAGTATACTTGACGTCAAACCTTTTCTAAATTCGGGTTATTTATTTAAAATCAGCTTCTAACCACTTAGAAAAGAAAATGGTAAGCATTTGTGGAACCAACCTGAGTTATACCAGATTAATATCATTTCCTGTCTTTTTAAAAATAGAATATGTGTATAGATAAGTCATAGATCAAAAAGCAGTAAAAATAATATGTTGATAGGATTTCAACAAGGTATTTGACCAGGTTCTCATTATACCCAAATACAAGATAAATATAAGATAAATAATATTACAATTAGGTGGCTAGGTAATTGAACAACCTTAACTAACAAGTGCTCATTAATGAACTGCTATCAATCTGAAGGGTAGTTCTACCAGCAAGGCTCAGAACCCTGTCTGTGGCCTTCTCCCGTTCAGCAATTCTATCAACAACT
Source organism: Propithecus coquereli (assembly GCF_000956105.1). Lineage (NCBI taxonomy): Eukaryota > Metazoa > Chordata > Mammalia > Primates > Indriidae > Propithecus > Propithecus coquereli. Next base: position 18,565,759 of record NW_012133858.1, on the reverse strand, counting down.
GGAATGAAGATGTACTGTAGTACTGTTGGCATCTAATATGCAGCTGACATGAACCTAGGGGAAATAGCTTATATATATTACGAAAGAGCCAGGATCTAAAAACATAATAAGGCATAAGAATGGGCTAATTCTAATAAAATGAAATTTAGTAGAAAAAAAATCTAAAAGATTAATTGGTACTTTGTGTCCAAAAATATACATGTAACTTTGAGATGGGCAAGCTGTGGCTTAATTGCCATATATGTTAAAAAAACAAACTAACAAAAAACGGCTCAATGCTTTCGTGAACAGCAAGCTGGGTACAATCTAAGGTAGATATCAGAAAAGCTAATGTGACCCTAGCTGCACCGGTAGTAGCATCTCAAAGATGGGAGGTAGCAGTCTTGTTCAACTTTGGACTGATCAGACCACAGCTGGGATATTGTGTACCTTTCTAGGGGTCACAGTCTTCAAAGGATCATAACCACATTGGCATATATTCAGAACAAAACAACCAGGATGCTTAGGAGCCTGGATACTGGTTCACAAAAGGAAAGGCAAAAGGCAGTGGAGATTTATAAATAAAATAAAACATTGCCTTAAGACGAAAATGATGGCTATTTTCATTCAGTCATTCAATGAACATTAATATCAAACCTATTTAAAAAGACACTGTGAGAATGGACAGGGATACAAAGAGAAGATAGCCCATGTTTGCAAGAAATGCATATGTATATTCAGATATGTATATATGAAGAGTTGAAACAGCCATGATCTAAAAAAGAATTAGATTGTTCTATATGATTTCATAAGGCAGAAATAGGACCAGTGGAAGAAGTTAGGAAGTAACTGATTTCAGCTCCATATAAGGAAGAGTATTTTAAGAGTCAAGGCTAATGAAGAAAGAAGCTGTCTGAAAAGACTGCAAGGTTCCCATCAGTAATGGTGTACTTAGAGGGGATACTGTAGGAATAAGGCAGGCACTAACCTGGACCATCTTTAATGTTGATTCTAGACATCCCCAGCAAATGGACTCTCATCGGATTCATCCTACTTGTGCACTTACAGCATTCCAGGCTCCCTACAGTTGCTACTTCCAACTCTGTACCCTGTCCCACACTGAAGCAATGCTTTATAATTGGGAACTGATCTGAGCACAATAGGAATAATGAGAAATAGGAAGAAACTGAATCATCAGCAGATGGAACACAAAAAATCAATACTGTTCCATGTGCCTTGAATTTGTAAAGAAAATGCAAGGACTCTCTATCCTTTAATTCATAAATTCAATTAAAAATATTCATTTATGTTCAATTAATGTAAATAAGGATTTGCTATGCATTGCATCCCTGGTTGTGAGCCATTTTTTTCTAACCAACAAAGAAAAAATAATTTTAACTTAAGATCACTTCGAAAATTTGTGTCCTAAATAAGCACTCCAAAACCCTCATTATAAAGTTGTGAGGAAAATAACTTTAGAATATATTTCTTAAAAGGAATGAATCATCGGATACAGTAGGCCAAATACCACAAACTAATCAAATTGTGGAATTCTAATTAAACGACTACTTAAGTTTAATCTATTTAAAAATCACAGGCAGGATAACATAGAGAAAGGGCCTAGACCATTTAGTTCTGGCTTTTATAAATTGGTTTAAGATTATCAAGCCTACTTTCATTCGTTTTATTTTGTAATTTCAAAACCATCTCATATATTGGCTCTAAATGCTGCATCTGGATATTAAAGGAGTTCGCCCTTTCAAACTGTTAATATTAACTTCTTGGAGGCAATCCCTCACACTTCAGAGCTTTCTCAATTTGTACACAACAAACGAGGGCACAACTCGACTTTCAAGGGCTCTTTCTTTCAAACAGCAGACCAGAATGACAAAAATGAGAAAGGAAAAGAGGAGCATCTTTAACCACAAGCCCTGAAAAAAGGATTCCCCCGCCAGTTGTCATCGACTCTTCGGGCTCTCTACCATTTCTCATCACATGCCCGGACGTTTTGGTCAAAAAAGAAAAAGAAAAAGAAAAAAAATAGATTCCAGCTTTCCTGGGACGAGGAGCTCCCCTTTTGTAGAAGTGGCTAAAGCTAGGCTCCCCGCGGGATTTCATCTCGTTGCCAAGGCAGCGCCAACTCCAGTCGTCCGGCGCCAGGGCAGTTCTGGCGGGCCCGGAGCCCAGGGCGGACCCAGCCTGCGGCACAGCAGCCCGGTCGAGCCCGGAGCCCCACGGCCGCAGAGTCCGGGCCGCGACCCCGGATGGCCCCGCGGACGCCCCAGGACCGTGGCGGAAGGCCGGGAGACGCATCTCTACTTACAGTGACACCATCCTAGGTGACAGCACCAGTGCAGCTTGAAGCACTTGCCATGGCTGTGCGTGGCACAGATGGAGAGCCCGTCGCACGGCTGGAAATCGGGTCTGCGAGCAGCGCAACTCCGCGCCAGGGCCTGAGCCTCGTCTAGTTTCTCGCTCTTCCAACCCCGCTCGGACGCCGGCGCCGCCGCCGAACTCATTTCCTCTCCCTCCGCGCGGAGCCGAGACCAGGAGCCCGGGAAGAACGGCGTCTGGGCGGGCAGGAAGCCGAGCCGGCTGCAGACGCGGGAGGGCGCGGCGGCGGCGGCGGCGGCGGCGGGAGCGCGGCGGTCCCAGGCTCTAGGAGGAGCCGCCCCGGGCGCTGCGACCGGGGCTGGGCCTGCCGCCGCCTCCCGCCGTCCGCCGCGGCGCGCGCCGCGCCCCACACGCACGCGCACACGCGCGCACCAGCCGGCCCCGGCCGGCGTCCCTCGGCTAGCCGGGCCTCTCACACACACGCTGCGTGTGAGCGCGGTCGTCGGCGTCCCTTCCCGTCGCAGCGAGTTCCTCCCGCAGGCTCACTCATTCCTCAGAGACAGACCCGGACGGAGGGCCGTTGTGAACATACACACGCCTCGGCCGCTTGGTGTTCGCACGACACCCGCTTACACATACACTTCCCACACACGCTTCCCTCCGAGCGAGGCCGTCTCGAGAGCTGCCACACGCTCTGGGGACGGCTGTGCACACCGGGTACACGCCCACCCGAACCTCTCCTCTCAGCGGGCTGGCCCAGGCGCATCTCTGGGCGACGTTTCCTCACAGCGTCTCCCCCAACGCCTCTCACATTTCCCTCGCACACACCTCCCAGAGCGTCAGGGCACAGAGACCCCCTGGTAGGCGCGCACACACCCACACACCCGCGCGCAATCCCCAGGGCTGCCTCCCGCCCAGGACCATCTCAAGTGCCAGCGCCCCGGCCCCGCGCCGCCGGCCGCAACACTCGAAGTCCGCCGCAACCTTGGTGCGGGCTGCAGTTCTCCTCCTCCCCCACTCCCTTCCCCGCTCCAGTTGCGCGGGAAAGCAGCCAAGTTGGGTGCAGAGAGGGGTGTGTGTGTGTAGTTTGGTGTGTATGTGATGTGTGTGTTGTGTGTTTATAATTACTTGGAATCTGTGTGTTGTTACGTGTGCGTAGTGGGCTGTGTTAGGTGCAAACATGATATAGGGGGTGTGGTTGAGTGATGCATGTGACAGGTAAGGGGTGCGTGCCCTGGAGGTATATGCAGTGTGGGTGGTGTGTGTGGCATATGTGTACGTGATGTGGGGGTGGGTATGAATAGTCATGGAGTGTGTCTATGGTGTATGTGTGGTGCGTGTAACTGGCATGTTGAGTGTGTGCATGGTGTATATGGGTGGAATCGGGTGTGGGTGTGTGTACACACAAACGACTCGTGTTTGCTGAGGACTCCGCCTTTGCGTGCTAATGCCCGCCCTGGCCAGCGGTGTGACTGACCCTGATGGTGGCTGTGGCTTCCCCACACAGTTGGCTGGCATTCTTCCCTCCTGGGGACAAGTTGCTCCAAATAGATTTTCCATGCCAGGCTCTGCTACTAAGAACCGACCCCGGGCTGAATTCAGTGAAGAGAAAACAAACCATTTACTCCCAGGGAGCACTGCTGGGAATTAGTGTTTCCCTGCAACAAGGCCAGAACCCAGCCTTCAACAGAGAAAAGGAGGGGACGCTCTCTCCTTATTTGCCAAACGTTTTTCAGAGCACAGGAAAATGCCTGTAATTACCAAGGTTCAGGGAACAAGAAGGCTTTCAGCACAAATACTGTGTGGGGACATTTTTATGCCCAGGTCCACTTTCTCTTTTACTTTATTCCTTTCCTGATTTGCACTAACAAGGGACTCGTCATGGTTTTGAAATAACCAAATTCATCCTCAAGCACTGAAAATCCTTGCTGCCATAAGCAATCTTTCATAATTTTCCCTTTTATTTAACCTTGGCTTGAGAAAGGAAATGTAATTTGCATATATCTTACTCCAGTGAAATCTTCATTTAGTAGAGGTTGAGGAGAGACTCAATTTGGCAGCAAAGGTATTTTCATGAAAGGTCTGAATCGAAATCACAAAACATGGTTCTCCCATTAACCTAACATTGAAAGAGCTGTAAACATAAAGCATCACCTCATTATCTTCCTCCACAATTCCCCCCCACAAAAAAATCCTAAAGAAATACATCCCTGACATAAAGAATCCCTGCTGTTAATTTCACAGTCTGACCCATCTCAGAATAGCATGAGTAAAAGGTAGAGAAAACTTAATCAAAGAAATCCATACTCCATTACTACTGCAGCAAGCCAACCAAGAATTTTTCAAAGGGGAATTTACAACTGTTCTACCCTATTTTTCTCCTCCCCCAACGTATAAACTCACTCTAATACTGTCCATATCATAGAAGGCCTTATAACAGAATCCTCTCAGTATTTCACAACTGATATTTGAACAGGATCTTCCACTCGCTTTTACTCTAGAGCAAACCATGTTATAAGATTCCACCATATATGAAACATACCATCTCAGCCCGTGAAAAATGAGCACAAGAAAGAAAGCAATATAGCACTTTAGCCAGGAGGCAAGATAAATTACAAAAACACCCCATTTTATGTTAGTCACATGATTTGAAACTAAGAATCCTTTACATTTTTCAATACCATGGAACTCATTTTATCCCCTTTCCCTGAAGATATTATTAACTTCTCCTGTCTTGTATGGAGCAGGAGGAGGTAAGTGCTGGGACTTCTCAAACATATATGCACAGCTTTCAGGATGCGCTGTTGGGATATCATTTTTAATAGTTTTATTATGAAAATTTCCAACATCTACAAAAGTAGAGAGACTAGTATAATGAACTCCCATGTACCCATCACCTGGTTTCAATAATTATTAACTCATTTAGAAAATCTTGTTTCATCTATAGCTCCACCCACTCCAGACCCCTACCCTGCCACTGGATTGTTTTGAAGCAAATCTCAGACATCAAATAGTTTGATCCATAAGTGTTTTGGTATGTATCTGTAAAGGAACTTTTAAAAAACTATAAGCCATAATACCACTATCATGTAATACTATATAATTTGATCATAAATATGAACTTGCCCCATAGCTGCTCACCCTCTCTCCACCTCCCCTTTAAGAATGCCCCTCCCTCTGCCTGGAATTTTCTCCTTTCCTCCCTTTCTCCCCTGCCTACCTTTTTGGCTTAAGTGTCCCTTCCTCAAAGAAGCTTTCTCTGACCAGTCCAGACTAAGTTATATACACTCTCCCTTCATTTCACTTACCCCAATTTTTAACAAATAATTAAGGAAGGAATTATTGAATTAATGTCTTTCTCCATCCTCCTCCCTACCACAAACGCTCCTTGAGGGCAGGAACATGGCCTCTGCCTTATTCACCACATTGTTTTTAGTACTTAGCACAGACAATAAATAATTGTTGAAGTAGTGAAAATAATTCCATTTCAGATTCCAAAATGCTGGAATAAGTTCATCTTTGACAAACTATTTGCAAATATGTATAAATAATTACTCTTCTTGTAACCACACTCTTAGATAGTCCTCTCCCACACTGACTCTGAGCTTAGCTATGTGTATTAGTAATCTATTGCTCTGTACCAAATCATGCCCAAATTAAACCAATACACAGTTTCTGTGGGTCAGGACCCCAGGTGTGACTTAGCTCAGTCCTCCACTTCAAAGTCTCTCACAAGGCTGCAATGAAGGTGTGGGCTGGGGCTGCATTCTCATCTAAGGGTTCAACTGGGGAAGGATCTGCATCCAAGCTCACTCACTGACTGGTTATTGGCAAGATTCAGTTCCTTAAGGAACTGGCCTGAGGGTTCAGTTCCTCACTGTTTGTTGGGCCTCTTCATGGGCCTCTCCATAGGACAGTGGACACATGGCAGCTTGCTTTATCAGAGCAAGCTTATCTTTAAGAAGAGTCAGAGAGAGCACCACAGTCTTTTATAAACTAATCTTGGGGAGTGATATCCCATCAATTTTGTCATATTCTATTCATTAGAAGCAAGTCTGTAGGTCTAACCCCATGCAAGGGCAGGAGATTATGCAGGGCAGGAAAGCCACAAGACAGAAACCATTGGGAGCCTTTCAGAAGCTGCTTGCTATAGCACATGATTTGCTTTAGCCAATGAGAGAATAGCAGAGATGGTATAGTAAAGATTTGCAAAGAGCATGCTTATTGGGATTTTTCCTTCCTTTCTGTGCTTAGAAGCCTGAAATCACCATGTATATAAGCCTGAGCAAGTCTGCTGGAGGAAGAAATGCCCTGTGGAGGAGACCAAAGGTGCCCAAGTGGACAAGCAGCCAATCCCCAGCCGATGGCCTCTCAACCACTAGAACTATGAATGAGGCTATAGTAGATCATGCTAGACCCACCAGCTGATCACAGAAGCCAGAGAGAGCCCAGTGTAGATCTGCTGTGCCAGTCCAGACCAGAGCAGCCACCAGGATGAACCACAGAATCAAGAGCTACATAAAATGGTGGTTGTTTTAAACTGCTAAGTTTTGGGTGGTTTCTTACATAGCAAAAGCTAACTGATATGTCCACCAGTCCTCTCACATTATAGACAAAGTAATTGAGGATTCAGGAGGCTAAGTAACTCACTCAATGTCACAGTACAGCAGACATGGTAGGAAAAGTTCTCTAGGACCTGGAACCATTAGAACAATGCAAATGGTTCAAGTCTAAGCTCTGTCATTTCCTGGCTGGGAAACCTTGGCAAATCTCATATATTAATACTTTCTGGGCTTCCATTTCTTTATCAACAACAACAACAAAAAAAAAAACCCAGAAGATTCTGCAACAGGTCTTTTAATACTCAAAGCTATGACTTGTCTACTTGGTTAAAGAGCTGGGGTTAGAATCCTTTTGGTTCAGATGTCATTTGTGAATAGCCAGATATCCTCTTCCTATTGTATTGCACATATTTGTCTAATGCTAATACGCGTTATGTCTATGCACACCAACTCTTCTGAATATTTTGATAAATCGAGTCATTACAATTCAGTTACTTTTTGGTTGCTTGATTGAACCAAGCAACTAATTCCACCATGGTTATAAATAACCTGCTAGTAATTGGTCAATTTGTCATATTAAAGCAATTAGAATGATGAAGTGGATGGAGAAGCTTCCAAATGAGGTGCAAATAAATTAAGAGTCTTATGTAGGGAGGGAGGATGCCTCTTCAGCATTGCCGTGGACATAATTCAGACCCTCATCATCCCCTCTAGTGCAAAGGAAAGAATAGCAGCTTTGGAATCAGACAGGATGGAATCAAAACTCAGCTCTACTACCACTGATGGGTGATTTTTGCCAAGGTATTTTAGCCTCATCTCTTAAATCAGCATTATAATTCCTACCTACCTACTTCCTGTGAACACTAAGTACAACAATATATGTGAAGAGCCAAGCCCAGTATCTAGCATGTTGCAGATGCTCAATAAATGTTAGTCCCTGTCTTCCCAGAACCTCTAAATGCCTCCATGTCCACAGACTTCCTTTGCTCCAATCCTTCCTTCACGATGCTGAGATCTCTCTAAAGCATAAATCTGATCATTTCACACCTGAGCTTAAAAACCTCTGATGCAGCCAGATGCAGTGGCTCATACCTGTAATGCTAGCACTTTGGGAGGCCAAGGCAGGAGGATCACTTGAGGCCAGGAGTTCAAGAGCAGCCTGAGCAACACAGTGAGACCCCATCTCTATAAAAAAATACTTAAAAATTAGCTAGGCATTGTAGTGTGCACCTGTAGTCCTACCTACTGAGGACACTGAGGCAGGAGGATCTCTTGAGCCCAGGAGTTTGAGGTCGCAGTGAGCAATGATGACGGCACTGCACTCTAGCCCAGGCAATGGAGTGAGACCCTGTCTCAAAAAAAAAAAAGAAAACACACACACACACAAAAACCTTTGATGCTTCTCACTGCCTACTGGAAAAATGAAGCTCCTTTGCAGGATATAGGAAGCCCTCCCACCTCCTCTCCAGCTATTCTTCCCTATGCCTCCAAATCTGCAACCTCCCTGGATTATAATTTTGTTTCTTGACATGTATTAATAATAACTTCTCCTGCCTACCTCTGTGCCTTCTCTCATCCTGTTCTCTTTGCCTTGAATTGCCCACCCCCCTTTATGCATGGGGAATCCTGCCTTTCCTGGAAGTTTTAGCTCAAATACTACTTAAAGCCTTTCCTTAGCTCACTTCTCTCCTACATGCTTCAGGATTTGCTGTGCCTATTGCTTGCTACCTCGAGTAGCGAGGCAGACACTGTGTATTCCCAGTGCCTGGCACTGTGTTGGTTGCATCGAGGGCACCCAATAAATAGTTTTGAATGGACACATTAAAAGATATATGACTGAAAACTCACAAATAGTGTGGGAGGGCAAATCACCTTTCAAACCTTAGACCCTCAGAATGAGGAGATTCCCTTGAAGCCTTTGAAATTAAAAGGAAGCCTGTCTTTAAAAACTGGCTTGTAATTGTACTGAATGTCTTACCTCTATAGGTGACCCAGGCTGCAACAAGTACAGGTTCAAAGAGATATTTTAGGCATTGCAAGAATGACAGATCCATAATAGAAAAATATTCATGGTCCCTCCCTAACCTTTTGATATTGCACCATGACAGGTAGCTTTCCCACAAAATATACCACTGTGCCACCATCGAAGGCAACATAGAAAGTTGGATGGATCCCCAGCCAGTCAAAAATAGCATTTCTTAAGTGGTAGAAGTGGTTGATATTTGTGGATCACCTTAATATGATTTTTAAAATTTTCTCTTCTCTCCCTCAGCTGCTCTTTGAAGGGACACAGCCTTTTGTGTCAATTTGTTTTATCAACTAGAGAAGTATTTTTATATATGAAAATTATTAGTGGAAAAATTAACCTTTAGAGTAGGTTTCGAACATAGAAGAGAAGGGCAAAAGGGGCCAGTCGTTAACCTGCCAAACAGTCTGGCCCCTGTGGGCCTCAGTAAACACCCTCAGTGTTCACGCTCATCTGGACCAATAAGCACTGAGCTTCTCCTGAGTGATGCGACATGGCACTAAGAGAGGCAGGGTCGGGTCGATTTTGTGCTCCACACGACACAACTCGTTCTTTATGCTCCGACAACCCACACCTACTTCTGGAAGCAATGGACCTCTCATAATTTTGAAACAAGAACACTCTGGTTTCTTTTAATGGTACGGTAACACGCATCCTACCATTTTCATTTTTTTAAAAGTCTTTTTATCTTGATGATTTACAATTAAAATATTTCAGCTTTTAGTTCATTTCAGTAAGCAGCTAAAGGCTAAAATGACAGTGGAGAACAATCTGGAACACAATGAGTGACTCATGGATTATAAATGAGGCAGCTGAGGCACCACGTGCCACCCGTGAGATGCTGGGCTGGGGTCAGCACCCCCACCACAGCCAGGGCCCCAAGCGCTCGGGCAGCGTCCCGCCCACAATGCCGGGCTCATCTATCAACTTCACAAATAGCTATTCAGTGTCTTCTATGTGCCAGGCCCTGGGCCGGAGAGAGAGATAATTTAGAGGGGAAACATAAACCAACCATAAGAAGATAAAAGGTAATTGCTTTGAACGAGGGGTTTAAACAAAGCACAATAGGAGAACAAGGGAGAAACACATGTCTGCCTGGAGCCATCAAAAAACATTTCCCAGAAAGGATGAGTGAGCACTGGTGATGCAGGCAAGCTGGGGTCGGGCTCAGTGGGACAAGGAACAGCATGCATGGTGGTAAGAAAAGCAGAAAGCTGCTCTGCAGGTCTGTTTTGCTTAAAAGTAACATGGACCTGAAGGAGTAGTCAAACGAGACGGAATTGGTAAGCAGGGGCCAGATCGTGAAAAGCCAAGCAAAGTTTAGATTTAGTCCTCTAATCCTGTATATCTTGGTTCTTTTTTTATTTTTTGAGACAGAGTCTCGCTCTGTCACCTGGGCTAGAGTGCCGTGGCATCAGCCTAGCTCACAGCAACCTCAAACTCCTGGGCTCAAGCAATCCTCCCGGCTCAGCCTCCCGAGCAGCTGGCATTACAGGCACCTGCCACCACACCCAGCTAATTTTTCTATTGTTAATAGAGACAGGGTCTCACTATTGCTCAGGCTGGTCTCAAGCTCCTGACCTCAAGCGATCCTCCTGCCTTGGCTTCCCAGTGTGCTAGGATTACAGGCATGAGCCGCCTCGCCCAGCCCATAAACCTATATACTTTTTGTACATCTTTCAGCTAGGAACGCTTTGTTCAATGGAAATACTGATCAGAAAGCATAAATGAAACAGATTTGTAAAGTCCAGCTGCTCCGGTTGAGGCCGATGTGTGTTGGCAGGGAGTGCTAGAACCCCATTTGTTTGTAGTTCGCCCAACACCAGAGCAAAAGCCCTGCTCCAAGAGGTGGGAGGTTGTGGCAGGCAGCCTCCAAGATGGGGCCCAGCGATCACCACCTCCCCGTATCGATGCCCTTGTGTTAATTCCCTCCCCTGGAGTATGGACAGGACTTAGTGATTCCAAAAGCAGTGATGGGAATTGCTCCCAAGATTAGGTTACAGAGAATGTGACTTTGTTGTCTTGGCTTCTCTCTCTCTCAGAGACTTCATTCTGGAGGAAGCCAACTGCCATGTTGTGGGTGGCCCTATCGAGAGGTCCCTGAGAGGCCCCCGAGGCGAGGAACTGACATCTCTGGCCAACAGTGAAGACCTGAGGCCTGCCTTTCTTTAGCTGTGGAAGAGACCAATAATGCCAATTTTTAGTAGGGTTGTTGTGATTAAATGAGATAATCATTGTTAAATGCCAACAGCAGTTTCTGGTACAAAATAAGTGCTTGCGAAGTGGTAGCTGACATTATGATAGTGACGTAATAATGGCCATCCTCTCCCATTGAAGGCGATGTGACTCCAGCACACAGTGAACGTCCTCGTCATTCTATTCAAGGAGCAGAAGAGTCATCGTGGAGCAGCACCCATGCTAGAACTCTCAGTACTCGGTGTCCAGGAGGGGTGTGTGCATGTGTGTGTGTATCTATCTTCTGGTTGCCGGTACATCAAGTGACGGGAAGTTTAATGTCAGGAGGCACATGGCACAATAAGAGACTACAAAAATAGAGGCATAGTACATCCAGGCCTGCAGGAAGTGGGTTTGGATCCAAGGCAGCTCTGGAACTGGAGGCAGCAGGAGTTAGTGGAGCTTCACGGTGTACTCCAGAAATGTGATTCTGCTGTTACCCACGGGTTGGTGCCTCACATCACCGACACATTTATTCTTCTTCTTTTTTTTTTTTCTACCTTACACCTTCTCTTTACTCATGGTATCTGCTTCCTTTTGCTTTGACCTTGTAAATCCAACTCTACCTTATTCTTTTCTACTGTCAGTCCTTTCTAATTCAGTTCTTGATATGACCTGCCTTTTCCTCTTCCCTCCCAGTTTAAATTACTAAGAGTGAGAATTTATTTCATCCACCATCTTAGCAGTCATCTGCAGCTGAAGGAAGAAGGAGGAAGGCATGTGATGTAAATAAAGGCCACCTAAACTGCCCCTTTAGCATGAGCTATGGGTGGACAATTTCCCATGGAAGGGCTATGGCAAGGAGGCATCATCATAGCCATGCCCCATATAGTGCCCATGTGAGTGTGTGTCCAGTGGAGGCTGGGAGGCTGGCAGTGTCAGGACACAACAAAAATATTATACTTTTATTTTAAAAGTACGTATGAAATTAGTTGCAGGAAGATGACATGCAGCCAGAACAAAACCAGAAGCTGATTCTGGGAGTCCCTTTCCCCCCCAGCCCAGCCTCAGGTACAAAGAACCATGAATGCAGTTAGCTCCAAACATAATGTCAATGATGGCTGCACTAGGTTCTTTATATAGCAGTCTGGAAAATGAATCCCTTCCTGCTCTGGCTTCAAAGGGCAAGGATAAGGCTTGCTCTCTTTCTCTGCTACTCACTCCTACTCAGCCAGGGTACATACCTGTGCGGGATTTGGAGCCACTGTGATTACTTCAGTTCAGAGCAGGACTAGTTCACCTGGGGCGAAATGAGGGCAGGGCCAAGGCTGCTTCTTCCTCACTGCAGCTGGCTTCCCACAGGGAGCTGCTTCCAGGAGAGTTTCCTCTCTACTCCCTGGAGAGAGCAGAGCCTGGGTGGCAGCTGTTGTGATTGCCAGGAGGCACAGAGCTGGGGACTACCAGCCCTCCTGGCTTCTCCCATGGGTATCCAAATGCACACATTCCTTTGAAAGCTGAGGGTGTAAATAGCTTTGAAAGTGACTGAGAGGAGAGATTTGTAGATTCAAAGACTAACAGGATTGGTTAAGTACACTGCCCCTTTTATTATTCAGGAAAGTGGAGTCACAGAAAGGTGTTAAGGTTACTTGCCCAAGGTGATAAAACTACACATTCCACAATCTATTCCTGGTGGAGAAGGAAAGAGAGTCCATGATTAGTGATTCTAAGGCCAGTGCTCTTCCTTCGATCCTAGAGATATGAGGAGGAATTGGCTTATGCTTTTATGCATTTTAAATCTTGATTACTCCTTTTCACTGTCTACCCCTTGTTGGTTATTAGGGTGATGTTTTGAGGCCATGCTATCATAGGCAAGGACCGAGCAACATCCTAACCCTACTTGCCACTCCCCTCTCCCCTTCCCACTAGGCTCCAAGGAAGCTAAGCATAATGAATAATCATAGATTGTGAAACAGGATACCTCTTTATTAAGATGGCCTACGCACCCATACCCTAATGTAGAGCTCTTTGGAGAAAAGGAAGTGAGGCCTTCTACCTCTTGGGGTCTCTCTGACCATACGCAAAGAAAAGGAAGTCTAACAAATAGGGAAACAATACAGCCAGGATTGCACAGCAGGCCTTGGCTTATTTGCTCACCTAAATGAATGTTAGGGGGACAGTAGAAGAGAGAAGATGTGAGCTAGGCCTGACCCACCTAGAAATGATACAAAAAGCACAAGAAAGGAGCACATGGGTTCACACGATACAATGTAGCCTGTATTATTTACTGGGGTCGTGTAACAAATCACTCTAAAATTTACAAGATCATTCATTTATTATCTCCTGCAGCTTCTGTGGGTCAGGAATTCAGACAGGGCATAGCAAAGATGGCTTTTTTCTGCTCCACGGTGTCTGCAGTCTCATCTGGAAGATTCAAAGGCTGGAGACTAGACCTACCCAAAGGAGCATTCCCTCCCCCATCTGGTGGTTTCTGCACACTAACCTGTGGCCTCTTTATGTGGCTTCCTTAAAACACAGTAAGGGGCCGAGAGAAAGCCAAGTGAAAATCATAACTTTTATAACCCAGCCTTAAAATGCAGGCGGCATGACCTTTATATTTGATTGGTTGGGGCAGTTACAAAGGTCAGCCTAGGTTCAGAGGGAGAGAACAGAGACCCCACCTCATGATGAAAGCATGTCAGCACCACATCCTAAGAAGAGCGTGAGAGATGAGACATTTTTGGAAAATACCATCTGCCACATAGCCCAGTTGATGTCTTGGGCTCTGGCCGCTCAGATTGGAAACTTCTTCATTGAGTGAGGAGGTTGGAAGAAATGTGATCTGAGATAAGCATGGCTGAGAAGAGTGCCTAAAATTTAATTTTTCTTCTAGAACCACACTCTTTCCTACAGATATTCATTTAGAGACTCCTTTCCACTCTCTTTGTAACTTTCTTACCTTGGCCCATCACAAAAATTCAAGTGAACTGTCTGGTTTTGATATTGGGATAGGACTAGGTTGAGGGGAAAGAGGGCACATACGTGGATACTTAAGAAACACCCCTACCCACTCAACCCCCTTCCAAAACAAAAACCTAATGCTTCATTTTACTGTGCCTGAAAAATCCACATGAAAGTTAAATTTGTCTTAAACTATATCAAATGCTAAATTCAAACACAATAGAAATGATATCTTGTTAATCATATATACCTTAATGGAAATTCATGTGGGTTTGAACTGAGGGGGAAAGGGGACCTGAGATGGAGCTGAGAGGCTGCTAAGGATAAGGTGGAGGTGAAGGGAAGAGCAGAAAGAGCTGAAGCAGTAATTACCTGGAACGTTGCCTGTGTTGCAGTTGACCAAGGGCCAGTTCTTGGAAGCAGTTTACGTGGTTTTCTAGCCATAAACCCATAGTGTCAGCTTGGGGACCGTAGGCCCTTTTCCACCCCTCACTCAGAGAATAACCCTCAAGACCAAGACTTCTCTTTTATCTTACCTCTTACCAGAAATGCCTCTTCCCTCCGAGGACTCCTACAGAAGGAACTAGGTCATGCTTACATTCTAATGGAAAGAATAACAGTGGCAAATAACGAACATACTAACATTTGTTAACAATGTTAACTATGTTAACAGGGTCGACTACGTGCCAAGGACTGTGTTAAAAGCTCACACCATCTCATACAATTTTCACAAAAATGACCTATGAGGTGGGTCCTGGTCACCACCCCTACTTTACACATGAGGAAGTTGAAGGCACAGAGAAGTTGAATAACTTGTCCAAGGCAGCACTGAACACTTTTATTAATAAAAAATGATAAACATAATGAACCAAAACTCTATCTAAAATATTTAGTGGGGAGGAAAAGCAGTAAATCTAGAGTAGGAAAACTGAAATAAGAATATGTATATATAAAATTAAGAACAAAACCAGGTTGGTGCATAGAAAAAGTAAAAGTGATTTTGCTACAAAAGACTATTGTTTCAATCAAACAAGAAGAAAGAATATAAATTAATAAGGTTAGAAGTAAGAACATAGCACTTAGTAGATTTAGCATTTGAAAGAATATTATTCCTATATATATAGGTACAAGTAAATTTTGATACCCAAATGTGCACTTGCTTATAAAAATATAAAGCAATGAGATGAATCAAATACTGGAAAAGAAATACAGGAATTTACCCCCCAAAAGATGTCTGGTCCTTAATGGGTTTATGAAAATTTTCTAAACTTTCAAATAACAAAAACATCCCTGTGATATACACTTTAAATATATGTGAGTATTTGTGTGTGTTGTATGTTACCCAACTCATTTTGTGAAGAGAAAATGATTGATTCCAAAATCTGAATAGGAAAGTGAAATCAAATACATTTGTGAACATAAATACTAAGATTTTATCTTATCAAAAGGAAAGAAAAACATTTTATATGTACTATTCATTATATTTTATTCTAGAGACACAAAAATGGTATACAAAAGAAAAATAATATAGTATATCATATTAATAGGTAAAATGAATATATTATATGTATATATAATTATCCAAAGAGGTTTTAATAAGATAGTTATTATAATTCTCATCTCTTCCTGATGAAAATTTTAAAAATCAAGTGTTGGTAATTTAGGGATTGCTTTTTGTCATATGGGATTTACTTTAATAATTCACATACAAATAAAGGCAGATTGCCTGGTCTGTTCAAACCCATTTCTCTTCCATAAGAATATATCCTCTACTCCTGCAGAAGGAATGTATCTATTTTGCAGATGACATGACGGCAGACCAAGAAATCTAAGGAAATCAACTAAAAATTACTGGAAATTGAGTGTAGCAGGACTGATCCTAATTCCTCCAAAACATTTGTATGCATCTATACATATGTGTGTGTGAAATATTGTATTGTAGGTACACTATCTTATGTATATGCATGTGTCAGTATATATACTAATATATAACAAGGAATTACAATAAAATGGATTCTATTGTTCCTATTACAACAAAAACAGATTAAACACATGGGGTTGATTTAACCTGTAGTAGAGTTTATTCAGAGAAATTACAGAGAGTGTCGTTAATAAATTAAGTGCTATATCTGATTAGAAAAGTAAATATAATAGCATTTCCTAGGTTAGCATATAGATTAACCAACTAAAGCCTCAGCAGGTTAATTTCAACTATCTAACAAAATAGGAGTGCAATTCATCAAGTATCATAAGAAGAACAATGCCAAAAATATTTATTTAAAAAGACAATCATTACTGACTCACCTTATTGTATATTTTTGGCTGTACAAACTTTTAATATACATTACAAAGTCATCATTATAAAGGTAATAGAGCATTAAGTTAGAAACAGAATAAAGTTATTGAATCAGAAAAATAAATGTAACAGATTAACTCAAACTGTAAGAGCTTAACATAGGACAAATCAGAAGGAGTACAGTAAGGAAAGGAATCACTACTACATGTTATTGGTGTAAAGAAGCATTTATATATATGTACACACACACACATATATATGTCTGTCTGTGTGTGTGTGTATGTGTGCCTGCCTGTAGAGAGAGAGAATGAGAGAGAGAGAGAGAGAGAAAATGAGAAATTAAGAACAGTACACTTTGGAATCAGATAGTCTTTGGCAAGTTCCTTAAAATTCCTAAGTCTCTATTTCCTTATTGGTAAAATGGGACTTATAATACCTATCTTGAGAGTAGTTTTGAAGGATAACTTAGATAATATATGTAAAGCATTTAGCATAATGCCAGGAACATAGTAAACAGTTCTTATCATGAGTCAGAGCATTAAATATAAACTAGAACAAACTGGTTAAATGATCTAGAAATACAAACAGAAAAACGTGTTTATCCCAGTGATAGTAAGGAAACAAATTTCTGATCATAGAAGCATGAAGGATATTATCATAGACAAGATAGATGTTCAAAAATGTAAAAAACAAAACTTCTAAACAAAATATGTTATTGAGAGTAAACACAAATTGCTGAGCTCCTAAATGAGGTGGCTTTGGAAAGAGTGGTGCCAGGCCAGTGGGGCGATGGATTAAAATTCAGAATGGCCTGAAATCTCACTTTCTGTTTGTCAAAGCTCTTCTAGAAGTGTGCCTGGGAAGGAACGTTCATGGGCCTTGCACATGACCACACAGGCAGTAAAACCCAGCAAAAGTAGGCCCCCTCCCCATTCTACCATTCCCTTTGGCGTGGTTTGTCCAAAGCCCTGTGATCCCTCCTCCAGCTTGGGGTCCACAGGGGCTTCTTGTGAGCCAGATGGGTTTGTGGCTCTCCCCAGTCCCCTGCCAGATGAGCCATCTCCTCCTGCTCACAGGGTCTGATCATCTGGCACATTTCTAACCAATCACAGACTCCTTCAGCCTGCCCAATGGTCCAATGTCCTCTTTACCTCACACCCTACCTGATTAATGCTCATTTCCTCATTGTTTGTGTGTGTGTGCTTTTTTTTCCCACTAATCCCAAATTTCACATCATTCTCACAGCCCCAGCCCAGCGGATATACCCATGCAACATAGTTCATACGTCTCAACCTTTGTGCAGGGACTGCTTCCTTTGGACCACCCTGCCCACTCCCCTTCCTCATCTGAATAATTACTTTATCTCTTATGACTCAGGTAACTCTGGGAAGCCTTCCTTGCCACATCCTGGATGAACCAAAAGCCCTTCCAAGCATCATGGCAGCCTGCGCATTTCACCTCAACTAGATTGTAAACTCCTTGTGCACCAGGGACAGTCACAGCTCTAAGACATCTTTGTTCCAAGCACAGTGCCTGGCCCACCCTAGTCCTCAGAAGGCTTTGTGTTATTTGTTGCCATCTCTCCCACTGCTGGCCACTAGTTTGGAGATCACTGTCTGTCCTACTGAAACTGCTGTACTAATTCAGGCAGTGGTCCTCCGCTCTGATTGTACATTGGCATCTCCTGGGAAGTGAGTAAAAATATGGGTTACCCCAGCCCCGCCTAAGGACAAATAAGTCAGAATCACTGTGCGTTGTATTTTTTCAGAACTCCCCAGATTGATTCTCCTGTGCAGCCAGGGTTGAGAACAAACTTAGGACATTATTCAGAGCCCAATTGAGAGATGAATTTAATTCTAAGTCTGACAAGAGCAGATGAGGCGCACCCCTGCCGACATGGTTGCTATGCAGAGCCCAGGGGAGTCAGGAAGCATCCCAGCTCCCTGCCAGTGCTCCCCCTACCACACCCCCCCCACTCCCTGCCACACCCCTATGCCCATGAGGCTGAATACTTAGTGTGATCACTTTCACATCTCCTTAAACCCTTGCTCCGGGACCTGGCTCTGAGCCTGCCTCAGCAGTTGCCATGCACCCCATCACTCCCGTGCCTTGGCTCTTAATCAGAGGAGTGTGGCACTTACAGTTGTCATGATAGTACCTCAGCGCTCAGGTGCTCCCTCTAGAGTGGAAGAGTAGCATGTTAGCAATGGGAGGATCCAATGTGAACCTGAGAGGTATATAATTTAGGGGCCCTCTTTTTAGGGCCCCTCTTTTAGGGCCCTCTTTAAGGAAAAGAGTATAAAAATACAAATCACAAAATTGCTAGGGCCACGGTCTTAGAAAGGACCCCTGCCAAAGCCTATTCCAAATGCCACATCCTGAATTTTAGGCTTTGGTAGCTTTGGTGTAAATCTGCTTCTGAGAATAATAGGTAGGATTTATTGTGTCAATGTGTTTTAGAGATTTTTCATATATAGCTCTACTTCCGACAAACAAGCAAAGATGTATTGTCCTCCTTTTACAAACAAGGAAACTCTGGCCTGTAAAAGCTCATTGTTTATCCCAGGTTGCACACACGGAACTAGAATTCAAACCCATTTCTGGCTGGTTCTCGAACCCAACTCTTCTGACCACACTAGCAAATTTCAACATTTATAAAGGTTGTGCACCCCCAGGGGCCTAAGGTTATTTACAAGAAGCAGACAAATTCATACATATATCAAGCATTGTAGGTAGACTGAAAAATTAATGTGACTTGTGTATGTGTGGGCCACTTTTTACATTATGTAGATATTGTTGTAATTAATGAAGTCATGTAAAAGCATAAGTGCTACTTAATGGCTTTAATCATAGTGTCCTTCCTTAATCAACAGATACTAAAGGTACAACTCTTAAATGAGTACCTGCAAAACTTTATGTTAAAAAGGGATCATGGTGCTGGAAAGTGTTGGGATCTCACTGTGTTAACAGTGAAGCGGTACCGCCTGTGTTCCCTGAGCCTGCGTGGTGGGCCTCTTTCCATAGGGCTTCAAATTCTCACATAGTGGTCTCTAAAATTTAGAATTATAAGACAATCCATTGGGGTGGAGGAAGAATATATATATTTATTTTTACCATTGCCTTTTAAAATGTCCATGTATATTTATGTTTCATATGGTACATATTATTACTGTAGAATATGTATGTGATTTATAAATCAGTACAAGTTGTACAGCATAATAGTTAAGAGCATAGACTCTGGGGTCAGATTGCCCAGGTTAAAATCTTGGGTTTATCTCTGTGTGTCCTTAGGAAAGTAATCTTTCTGTGTTTCTATTTCCTCATCTGTAAAATGGACATAATAACACTGTAATACCTACTGAATAGGGTTACTGTGAGAATGAAATGAGTTAATACATGCAGAATATTTAGAATAGTGCCCTGCAATGGCAGCCACTGTGTTTTGTTCTATGACAAAGACAATGATTTTTATCGTGCATATGTTAAGGTATACTGCAGGCGCATTCTCTCTCTGTTTCTCTGTCTCTCTCTCTTTAACCAAAAAAGGGTGTGATTTTAGAAGTTTGGCAATTACTGCTCTAACTATTCCACCAACTACTGTAGAGGCGCAGAAACAAATGACTCTGGGGCATCAGACCAAGATGACTCGCCAAGCTGCCCCTCTGCTTAAGCCAGTCCCTGGCCTTAGGATCTGGGCTAGCCAGGTTGCCTAACTCCACAAGAGGGAACAGAGGGCCCTAATATGCAGGGTTATTTCTCTTTGTGTTTTCCTCTGGCCCAGCTCTGCCCAGAAATAGGAGACAGCCTGGTACACAGAGCTTTCCCTCTGATAACTGGGGGATGGAGGGGCAGAGAAACAAGGCTCCACTCAGCAATTTCCTGCTTCCTCCACAGAAGAAGAAAAGGGTCTCTGTGCTGGGGACACTCCCCTGCCAGCAGCCCAGCAGAACAGCTGCTGATCCCCTGCACGCAGCTCCTGCTACCCCCATGTCCAGGCTGAGGCACTGGGAAGTGGGAACATCAGCTGCAGAGAAAAGGAAAAAGAGAAGCATTGAGTTTGCTTTTGCTGCCTGTGTTGCTTTCACCTTTTGCTCTCGCCAGTGATGCTCTCATAGTCCACATCTTCCCCCAGCGCCCAGTGCCCTCAAGGCCAGATGTCTGCTTTTGGGGTTCTTCCAACTTCCCAGATGCCGTCATCCCAGATTCCCTTCTCCCTGAAGGGAGGTCCCTGAAGGACTTTTGGGAAGTCCCAACCCCCACCCCAAGCTCTTCTCTCTCCCTAGGTCTGCCTCTCCTTCTCTCAAATAGATTTGTAATTTATGCAAATAAATGTACATGATTAGGCAAATGATTATGTAAATGATGCCTTCCCTTTTCTCATCCCAATTCTGCTAACACTAGGAGAAGGTAACAATAATGATTAAAAGAAGAAAATAGAATCAACATGTAAAAGGTGAAGAAGCTGTCATTTAATCTAGAAAAGAAAGTGTAATAGGGCCGGGCACGGTGGCTCACGCTTGTAATCCCAGCACTCTGGGAGGCCCAGGCAGGAGGATCCCTTGAGGTCAGGAGTTCAAGACCAACCTGAGCAAGAGTGAGACCCCGTCTCTACTAAAAAAAAAAAAAAAAAAAATAGAAAGAAATTAGCTGGACAACTAAAAATATATATAAAAAATTAGCTGGGCATGGTGGCGCATGCCTGTAGTCCCAGCTACTCGGGAGGCTGAGGCAGGAGGATGGCTTGAGCCCAGGAGTTTGTGGTTGCTGTGAGGTAGGCTGACACCATGGCACTCTAGCCTGGGCAGCAGAGTGAGACTAACAAAAGAGATCACTGACCCTCAAATTTCCATGAAACCTCAAATCTGCAGCAAATTATAGAATCTAACTACCTGTATCCAGCGTGTTTTCCCACAAACTTAGTGGCTTCTAGGAAATGTCAAGTGCACTAATTGCTGTATCTCATACATGGCTCATATTATTACAGTGATACAAGGTGTATATTACACACTGAAAAAAATTCCTGAATTTACTAATAGAAAAATGTTTGTACAGAAAGAATCATAAATCCAGCTGTTAAATTATTAGTTTTAAAATTCTTGCCCATGTTTTAAAGAATTAATAAAGCTGGCTTTTCATGAACCACAGCAGAATAAGCAATCGGGTTTTGTAAATTGAAGTGGTATTATTATTCTCACTCTTGTAAGTTGAACAAGAGCTACAAGAAAATTATGTACATCTTACATAATTTTTTAAGTCTGGGAAGCCAAGTACATAATGATCACTGGAAGTCTACCTACTAATTTCAAATGCAGTTGCAGCTGAAATTCTATCTCCAGTTTCCACCTACTCACATTGCCTATTATTTATGAAACTGACCCACATGCCACCCATATACAAGCTCCAAAAGCCCACAGAACATTTTGTGTAAAGTAATAAAAACAAATATTATTAGAGAACCACTAATGAATTTAGAGAGTCTATTCTATCATTAAGACTAGACCCTCAACTTGGAATTTTTAGAAAAACTTCTCAGCAGCACCATCTGGTGGGGAGTGCGGCAAATACACTCGGTTCCGGGAAGTGATTTATTTCAACTGCACTTCATTAAGTTTGTTCTATTTTGCAAAATAGGGTCTACATTATGACATATTCCTGAGGAACAGTTGGGTAACTGAAAATTTAATGGTATAGCAAGACATTTTCTTTAACAGCTCAGATTACAAATATTCTTGCATTTTAATAACAAATATTCTGGAATATTGTATTCCTTTTTATGTAATATTATTGTCTCAAAAAAGAGAATTTGTAAATTGTATGATGAAATGTAATATGATGTTTAGTTCTTTGTAAGTATTTTTTATGCAAGTTACAAATCAGGAAAAAATTTTTTGGAGCATGCGTTCCCTAGGGGTGGGTAGACAGGGCAAAAGTTAGGTTATTAGTAGAAATTTCGTTTTCACATTCCTTATCTTAAGCTTCACTGGATAGTTTTGAGACAGACGATTTGGATTAGCAATCTTTCTACAGCCTTGCTTGGGTGTTCCTAACATAGCCTGGGCTAATCTCCAGCATGCAGAACACGAGCTGTGATATTTTAGAATGGATAGTCTAAGACAAGGTGTAAACTAAGATTTTTATTTCTTTAACAAATATATTGAGTGTCTCCTATGTCCAGGCACTTGTCTAGGTTCCAGATACAACAACAAACAAAACACCCAAAATGCCTGCTTATGAGAAGCTTACATTTTAGAGAAGGGAGGCATAGAAAATAAGCAAACAAAGAAATAATGCAACATGTCAGACAGTAGCTGTGCCATAGAGAAAATGCAGGGTCAGAGAGAGAGGGAATATTGGGGAAGGGAATGGTTGCTATTGTATGTGGAATAGTCAGGGGGCCCTTCTAACAAGATGACATTGAAACAGAAGGAAAGAAGGGAAGGAACAAACTATGTAACAGCTGAGGCAAATGAGTTTCAAGTAGAGAGACTAAGAAGTGCAAAGGCCCTGGGGTGGGAGTTTGCTTGGTATGTTCAGAGAAACCAAGGAGGCCAGGCTGGCTGGGGCAGAATGAATCAAGCAGAGAAACAGATTAGGTCAGAGAGGTAGAGGGGCTAGATCACATAGGTCAATGTGGTGTTGTAAAGACTCTCATTTTTATACCAAATAAAATGGGAAACCACTGGACTATTTTGAATAGAAGAGTTGCTCTGGCTGTTGTGTTGATACAGCCATCATAAAACAAGGGCTGAAGTGGGCAGTCCAGTTAGGATGCTCTTGCCTCAGGTGAGAGATAATAACAGGTTGGACCCACTGATAGCAGAGGAGGCAGTGATAAGTAGTTGTATTGCAAGTATATTTGCAGGTAGAGCCACCAAGATTTGCCGATGGATTAGATGTGGAGAGTGAGATAAAGAGAAGAATAGGGGATGATAGGAAGGTTTATGTCCTGAGCAAATGGCAGGATGGAGCTGCCATTTACTGAGAATAGGGCAAGTTGCAGGAGAATTCTGTTTCATGGTGGGGGATGGACTTGGGATTGTGAATATCAAGAGCTCAACTTGAACATGATAAGCCTTAGATATCCATTAGACATCCAAACGTAAATGTTCAAATAGACAAACAGGGGAGAGTTCTAGGCTGACGGTGGGAATGTAGGAGTTTTCAGTATGTAGATGATATTTAAAATCTCATGAAACTAACTGAGATCACCCAGAGAGTGCATGTAGATAGAGAAAAGAGGAGGTTAAAGGCCTGGGCCCTGGGCCCTGGGCCCTCCAGCATTTAAAGGTGGGGGAGATAGAGAACCTGCAATGGAGAACTAAGAAGGAGGCCAGCGAGGTGGAGGAACTCAAGGGAGTGATGGTGAACTGAGATCAAGCAAAGCAGAAAGCAAAGCAAGCTTTTTAAGAACATGGAATGATTGATGAGAACCAGGAATTGATCATTGAATTCAGCAATAAAACTGTCATTGGTGACCTTGACAGAGGCAATACTGATAGAATGGTGGGAATAAAAGCTTGACAGCTGTAGGTTCAAGACAGAATTAGAGGAAAGTAGTGGGAAACAATGGGAATAATCAGTATAGAAGTTTTGCTATGATGAAAAGAAGAGAAAAGAGCTGGTAACTGGAAGGAGAAATGGGATCAAGATTTTTTTAAGATAGGAAAAAAAATTTTTTAATAAAATTTTATTTAAGATGGGAGAAATTACAGGTTGTTTATATACCGATTGGAAAGAAGCCACACAGAGAGAAGTTGATGAAGCAGAAGAAAGAGGGGAGAATTGCTGGAGCAGGGTACTTGAGTAGGTGAAAGGAGACGGTATCTAGAATACAGTGGGGGAGCCGGTTTTCGATAGGCGCATGGATAGTTTATTTACAGAAACAGGAGGGACGGCAGAATATGTGAGCACAGATGCAGGGAGGTGGTAGATGTGTTGGTGGGCACTTGTGGAAGCTCTCTCCTGATTGCTTCTATTTTCTCAGTGAAGAAAGCAAAGACATCAGCTGAGAAGGAGGATGGAGAAGGTGGCGGCAGAATTTGGAAGAATAGGAGGTATGAAAGGGTCATCTGGAAGAATGGGGAGAATGAACAGTCTAAGCAAATGTAGTAGCATGGCCTCCTTGAGGTCAGTGGGCATTAATTTTTTAGTGACCACCTCCTCTGAATTCCAGTACTAATAGTGTACATTTTTCATTTGGCACACAACACATGTTGCATTCTATTGTGCTTTATGTGTTTTTGAGAGTCCTATCTCCTTTTCCCCCTAATTATACCTCACTTGTTTGTAAAAAAGGCCTGAGACAACTTGCATTCAACAGGGAAATATTTAAAACTACATAACTGGGGGCTTCAGAACAAATGAGAACATGCGTGTGGTCCGGTGCTGCTGTGACTGTGTGGAGAGGTCTAATTCTCTGGCGCAGCGCTATCAAGTCCATGGAGTTCAGATACCTACATGAACCCCACAGTTACTTTTTGTTTTATTTCTCAGTTTTATTCAGAATCTGGTTTATGAAGCCATTCAAGAATTTAGGCCGAGAAGATATAAAAATGTGCCGAAAACATTTTGAGGCTAGAGGAGATGCTGTTGCACATTGTGAATTCCAGAGGACTCAGGGGAAGGATTTGGGGAGTTGAGGAAGATAAAGCATCAGATTAGACGCCATACAGGGTCCAGATGATGAGGGATGAACGGGAGTTTGGGTTTCTTATAGTGAATGACAAAAACAGAGGATAACAGTATGATGAGAGTGACAAGAGCAACACTGAATGCCTACAAGGCAGAGCTCTGTGTTGGATGCTGTGGTGTACCCACCAGATTCCCTCCTTCGGAACCAAGGCACTTATTCCCCTAGCTGCCGGGAGTACTGGCTGCTGAGTTAAGATAAGGAGTTGAGTTCCTCCAAAGATACTGACCTTAGCTGAAGGGTGTCCAAGGCCATGCCTCCCTCGCTAGGAGCAACACATATCCAAAAGAAAGTCAAGGATGGGGTACCAAGGCCCAGCCCCCTCACCTCAATTCAAGATATCTCTGAAGGACTATCCAAGCCTCCAAGCTCCCCCTGGGTCCAAGGAAGCCTCCGCTGCATCTGTATCACAGTTCACCTCCTCCTTATGCTCAATCCTGCTTTCTTCACTTCCTTACTGGTGTTGTTCCTAAGAGCATTCACCAGTTGACCTCCTGCGTGGAAATCTCTACCTCAAGTCTCTTTCCTGGGGAACCTGGCCTATGGCAGCTGCTAACAGATGCGGTCCAAGGAAGCAAACTCTAAAAAGGGATTTTTGGAACTGGATTACCGACCAGCCAACTGGCAATGAGAACATCATCACCTGTAGTAAGTAGAGTATTGATAATCCTGGCATGCTGTAACTGGAAAAGTTAAAATTTTACCAGTGGAGGAGCTGGGATGGAATACCAGTACAAGGTAATGAGGGCAATATCTCAGGCATTTGAGAGGTTTCTAGAAAGTTTTAATTACATGGAGTCAGATGGCTGTTGCTGGGGGCTATTGCTGCACTAGAGAAATATAATAAAAGGTGTGAAGGTGGTTAATTACTCATGTAAGATGAACTGTGAACATCATAGGACTTCCCTGGCAGCATATAAAGAGACTCATCTCCTGTAGTCACAGGGGAGAAAAAGCAGAGGGTTACGCCCAGGACTTAATTGTAAGGAGAGTGGAGTTCCAGAGATGATTGAATTCTCATGGCAAGTCTACTACGCCAAGGTTAGGGCTTTGATTAAAAAGAAGTAGGACCCTGTGACTTGGGATGGGAAACTCTGGGCCAATAATTTCAACATAGCAAATTCTGAGATTCCCCTGAATGCTTTGGGCCTGAAAAAGTGGCCTGGCTCTCCCTGCTAAACCCTGGTGCTCTGCCTTGGTCAAAGATAATTCAAAGGCTTCTGCCTTGCAAGACAGCACATGCGCAGCTCAGAAAATACACCTACCTCCCTTCTTGGCCCTCAGAACAGTAATTAGAGTTAAGTTATAAGACAACCCATCCAGGGAAGTGCTGAGACTACTAAGGGAGAACAGGATTCATATTCTCAAGGAGCTGTAGGATGTAGCCAACATGTTTCCTCAGAAGCGAGAAGAGTATGTGTGGGACTAGACTCTGAGGCTTCTGGATTACAGGAGGCGGACATAAATTTTGGCAAGTAGAGTTTATCAACATGGAAACTCTTGGAGACTTGCTAATATATAATACTGCTAGGTTGACTCTTGAAAGCTTGGAGAAAATGGTGCCACGCACTTTAGTGAGCACCAGAACTGGCAGAACTGGCATGTCAGACGGTGGAAAAAGAGATCCAAAGACCCAGAGAAGTGGCTTGAGTAAGAATATATGGGCAATGGTAAACAGCTTAGACTGTTGCTCAGGGCCTGGAAGGAGAAATATTGCAAGGCAGCATACAGTGAGAACTGGGGGATTGAGTGATGGATCTATGGAAGTGGGCATGAAATGCGAAGAGCTGTGTGTCACAGGTTAATGACCTCTAGAGAACATCTACCACAGAGGATGAATTAAACAACCAAGTAGACAGAGTGGCTAGGCTAGCTGATGTCAGCCAGTCACTATTGTTGCCCACCTTAGTGCTGGCAGAGTGGCCCATGGACAGAGTAGGCATGGTTGTAGGAATGGAGGCTACACATGAGCCCAACAGAATGGGCTCCCACTCACCAATGCTGATCTAGTTGTTAAATGTATAATTTGTAGCCAGAGACCAATGCTGCCCTCCAGTTGCTGGTACTCAAGGATACCAACCAACCAGTTGATGGTAAGTTGATTACATCATAACTCTTCTACTCTGGGAGAACTGGTGATCCACCTTGACTGGAATTGGCACATATTCCAGACATGGGTTTTTCTTTCCTGACTACAGAGTTTCAGCACCATTTTCCAAGGACTTAGAATCTGAACCAGTGACACAAGACCTCACATAACATTGCATCAGATCAAAGGACACACTTTAGAACAAAAGAGGTACAGAGGTGGGCATATGACCATGAGATCTCCTAGTCCAATCACATACTGCAACACCCAGAAGCCACCAGCCTTTCTATTAGAGCAATGGAATATATCTTAGACAATACTTTGAGGTACCAGTTTTGACATGACATCCCAAGAAAATGGAGTAGTATCCTGTAGGAAGCAATTTATAGTCTAAATCAATAACCACTATATGGTACTATGTTCCCAATAGATAGAATACAGGGTTATAAAAATCAAAGAGTAGAAGTGGCCCCTCTTATTATCATTTTCAGTGACCTACCTGGGGAATTTTGTTTCTTGTATGAACAACTAACACTCAGTGATCTTGAAGTCCTGGTTCCTAGAGAGGAAATACTTCTATCGGAGATATAGTAAGAATCCCTTCAGCGATAGCTGCCACCCATTCACTTCTGGCTCTTTGTGATAAGGAAGGCAGTCACCATCCTGGCATGAGTAATTAACCCTGATAGTCAGAAGGCGACAGGACAACAGATAAAACATCAGCAAGGTGATATCTCATTGTGGTTTTGCTTTGCATTTCCCTGATGAACTTTGAGCATTTTTTCATGTGTTTATCGGCCATTAGTCTATCTTCTTTTGAAAAGCTGTTGTTCATGTCTTTTGCCCACTTTTTTATGGAGTTGCTTGATTTTTTTTCTTGCTGATTTGCTTGAGTTCTTTGTAGATTCTCATTATCAGCCCTTTATCAGATGTACAGCATGCAAATGTTTTCTCCCATTCTGTAGGTTGTCTATTCGCTCTATTGATTGCTTGGCTGTGCAGAGCCTTTTTAACTTAATCAAGTTCCTTTTATTAATTTTTGCTGTTGCTGTGATTGCCTTTGGGGTCTTCTTCATAAATTCTTACCTTTTGTAACAACCTGGATGGAAATGGAGACCATTCTCTTAAGTGAAGTGTCACAAGAATGGAAAAACAAACACCACATGTACTCACTATTAAATTGGAACTAATCAAGCAACACTCATGTGCACACATAAAAATAAAACTCAATGGAAACCAAGCAGGTTGGGGGGAGGGGGGATGGGTAAAATCACACCTAATGGGTACAATGCACACTATCCGGTGATGGGCATATTTATGGCTTTGACCTGAACTGTACAAAAGCAATTCATGTAGCCAAAACATTTGTACCCCTATAATAGTATGAAATTTTTTTAAGAAAATCAAAACTTCAAAAACAAAATAAAACAAATCAGCAAGGCTATATAGAAAACATGAGTAACATTAACAACCTTGATCTAATAGTAGAATCCTATATTCATCAAATAGAGAACACACATTCTTTTCTAGCACATAGAATATTTACAAAAGTTGATGGCATGTGAAACCAAAATAAGTCTATTAAATACCAAAGAGTTGGTAGCATATAGATTGAGGGGATTTCCAAACATTTTAAATCATGTACCTCCATTGCTATAGGCTGGGTTCCCTGGGAAGCAGACTTAGAGATGGAGATTATGTGCAAAATGTTTAGGAAGTGATTTTGGGATTAATACCTATGAAAGAGAGGAGGGGGAAGCAGGAATGAACAGAGGGAGAAGTTGAGCTGCAATGCAGTACCAGTGAAGGCCTCATCCCACTCAATGACTGGGAGCTCTAGATCTGTGTCAGCCCTTCAGAGTCGGGGTGAGAGGATAAGGCATTTATACCCCTACATTGAGCAGTCATTGCATGCAAGCTACCCTTGGAAGAAGGTGTGATCTTGACCAAGGCAATCCCCAAAGAGGGCCATCTTCTGGCAGCACTTCTAGCAGCTGGGAAAACAAATCTTTCATTCCTGAAAGAGAATCTGGGTAGGACATCACATATATTTTTAGTATATATCTCTAATATACAGGATGCTTGTTGATTTACAAATCATATACTTTTACCATGTGTATATTGTATTGATATACATGTAACATTATAAAACATAATAAAAAAGAAACTTAGAAATGACGAGATGATGATATAAACAATATATTAGAACATCTTGCTAATAAGTGATGGTTTCATATTATTATTAGCTGATACCATAGGACAATACACATTTAGGACAAACTTCATCATGAATGGTAGGCATATAAATCAATATTTCAAAAATGTCCTCTTGGAGAAGGTGGAATAACCCTAAGTATAGCATAAATGTGCACAAGACAGATTGCATCAGCTCTGCTGATGTCATCTTGTAAGATGCTTTCAGGAACTCATCCTGCCAGCCTACTTTAAGTTGGGTGAACGAAAACAAATAAATATTTCAATTGAAATGCCCTGAAATTTTTCGGACAAAAATAAAAAGCTCTGTTCATCTCTCTCATAATCCACTTTCTCAGGATGCTACAAAAAAAAAAAAAAAAAAAACCACAAAATACTAAGAAGAACCAAATGTAATCATTTCCTTAAAATTTGGTCCTGTTGGAGAACTAATATAAATGGAGAATTTCTCGACACTTTTGTCCACTAACTTTTATTTAGAAAGAGACGGCAATGAACAGAAGAGTTTTTGGCATGAAACTGCTACACAGTGTTTTGGGAACAATATTGGGTATGTACAACTCTAGGGGGTCCTATTCATATTATTTTTATGTGGATGACAACCCCTTGGTGCACAGTGTGAATGGTTTCCCCTGGAGTTTCGTGATGCTGCTGTCCTACCTGGAAGCAGTGTCACTTCTCTGTTAACCTCAAAACATGTATCAGCTGTTAAGATAAGCAGATGGCATTGACTGCTGCGCAGGGGTGGGGAACCCGCCACTTTCTGATTTCGAGATTGTTCTTTTAAGCACCAAAGCAGGCAAGAAAAGCTTCATCTTTTTCTGCTGCACCGTTTTTAATAAAAGGATCTGTTCTGTAAAATTTTGATTCAGTCAAAAGGCCACACTTTAAGGACCTAGAAGGCCACAGGTTCCCCACCCCTGCCAGCGGTCAGATAATCCAGTGAGCCTGCAATATTTCTGATTTCTAGGTGTCTGTTTTAAAGACAAATCTAAGACCCTAGAAATTTCAGGTTCCTACAGTGCAGTCAAGTAGGATTTGCATAAACAATTCTGTAACATCATTAATCAGGGGAATTTAGGATCCCCCACTTTATCTCTCATGCACACCTGTTCCTACTGGAAACGAACGAACAGATAGCAACTGCAGCTGCGCCGTGGCTTTACTAATTTAAGGAATAGCATTAGTCTCATCTTTAAAGCTGGAGTGTTACGGCAAAGCTTCAAGGGTCTTTCCAATATATAGTTCTCATCAGAGTCAATTACCATTAAAGCACATTTTTTAGAATGTCATTCAGAAGTTTTTTAAAAAATACACAGTTTTAAAATTAACAATAAAATCAGCCTTTTCAGTAACTGTATTTTTAAGAATATCCTTAAAGTTTTCATATTAACTACTATTATAGGTGGGACCCAGCAAATTAGAATTAGTTTTGCCTCATTTGATATAAAATAAAAAATGAACTCATAATTCTTCTTTCCGTTTTCTATGTAGAGTGTTGGCCCTTAACCTTTATTGAGTCATGACACTTTTGAGAGTAGGAAGTAAGATATGATACCTCTTCCAAGAAATGTAGAAATGTACTCAGATACATAGTATAAACTTTATCGTAACACTTCAGGGGTTGACTCATAAAATCGATTGATGGGCCCTGCAGTTTCTAAACCTCAATCTAGAGGCTACTGTAGAGTGAAAATAAGTTTTAAGAACTCGAAATAAAATCCATTCAAGGTCTGAAGAAGAAAAGTTAATGTGGTTTTTAATTTTTACATTAGTTTGAAAATAAGTCACCTTGGAGACAAAGTTACTACTTTCAGGAATCTTCTCCATTGATGTCTTTAATTTCACAAACCAAATTATATAAAATTCAGTAGTATACATCTCAAAAATTATTCTGAGTTGAACTACAATTCAAGGCACATTCTTGAATTTTTTTTGTTTTTTTTTTTGTATGTTTGTTTTGCTTTTTTGCTTTTTACAATGGAAAACTTTTACTCTGTTCATTTAGGATTTCTCCATCAGAACTTTTGATAATTTTGTTTGGGTCCACAGGTGAAAATATTGTGGAGACAGTTCATTTACACCACACCGAAGGACAACTTCAGCCCCATTTATTTAACAACTTTGAGATATAATTCAAATACCATATATTTCACCCATTTAAAGTATACAGCTCAATGGTTTTTAATATATTCAATTATGCATCCATCACTACAATAATTTTAGACCATTTTACCAACCCAAAAAGAAATCCTGTACCTATTAGCAGTCACTTCCCATTCCCAACTCCCCAACAATTCTAGCCTTAGGCAACCACTAACGTACTTTCTGTCTCTAGAGATTTGCCTACTCTGGACATTTCATATACATGTCCATCCGATATGTGGCCTTTTGTGACTGGATTTTTTCACTTAGTCTAATGTTTTCAAGGTTCATCATGTTGTATCGGACTTTATTTTTATGGCTGAATAAGGGTCCATTGTATGGATACACCACATTATGTTTATCCATTTATCAGCTAATGAACATTTGGATTATTTCCAGTTTGGGGCTATTGTGAGTAATTCTGCTATACAGAATTTGTGTATAAGTTTTTGTGTTGACCAGCCCCTTGATTTTTAACTACCCAAGGCAAAAAGTAAAAGAGAAGAACTCCTATAACAAAATTATACAAAATTTGTTTTGCAATAATTTTGGATTGTTCATGACTCGACCGTTTCCATATACAACATCACAAAGACTTGTCGTGACAGGGAAATTGGCATCATTACTCTATCACAGAATTAAGAAATCCTAGAAGGTTAGATGTTCTCTAAGATCCCTTCTTATACTAAGCTAACAACTTACTGCTTTCTGTTACTTCTCCATGAATAGAAAAGACCATAAAGACCAGCTTATGGACATCCTCTAGGCTTGGAGAAATCACCATCTTGCAAGTAGCAAGCACAACTGTACACACTGGGCCTTGGACAGAAGTGACATGTGGAGCATGACTTGCCAAGCTGCCCTGAGTTCCCTGTTCTGGTCTGAAGTACTTGGTTCCCTCACCACTTCCCACGTATGTTTTGCCTGAAACTTTAATGTTTGTTGAATACGTTATGATTCATGAGATTTCCAATCAATACTATGTAGGTGAAGTTGAAAGGAGTCAAAATGAATTTGTAACTTAGCTGCATTTATCCTTTATTCATTGACATATTATTCCTGAGGATCTCTCATCAGCTATCATTGTATCATATTCATACAAGTTTATTCATTGAACTGATCTGACAGGGACAGATTGAGAGGTGTAGGAAGCACATCCCTAAAGATTTGACCCATCAGAGTCATCAGACAGAAGACTCAAAGAAGAGGTTTAGCCAACTGATTATTTCTTTTGCTTTGTATTTCAGAGCATTCTTACTTTAGATTTTTGGATTTAATTTCTTGGAAGGATGAATCACAATTTACTGCTGGGGGGCCCTGCCAAGCTTTGCCATTCTTTCAGAGGAGGATTTCCCTGGGCAGCCAGTTTTTTTAGATAGTCACTGGGCTCCAGTTGGGGAATATCAGGATTCTGCTTGGAATATTTCTGTAACTTCTCTAGAACTGTTGGCAACCCAACTGTGTAAGCATAGAACATGGGCCCGCCCCTGTGCCTTGGCCATCCATACCCATGTAAGTAGATAACATCAATGTGCTCTGGGCTAGTAGCTATCCCTTCTCCCAAGATACGGAACGCTTCGTTGATAAGTGAATATAAGCAGCGCTCAAGGATCTCATCCCGGCTAATGATACGTGGTTCAATGTGATAGGTTTCTCTGTACTGTGATAGATATTTGGAAAGCCAGGGATCAGGTTTGTGAATCCTACCCATTGGCTTGTCATATTGATACCAACCCTTACCTGTCTTTTGGCCAAATCGTCCTAATTCACAGAGCATATCAGGAATTGGGCAATATCTACTATTGCCCCGCTTTCGGGCAGGAGTTTCTGGAGGCAACGTAGGTCCGGTAAGACCTTGTCCCTTTCGAGATTTCCAACCCACATCCAACCCAGCAAGGTCGGATACTCTAAAAGGCCCCATTTTAAAACCAAATTCCTCCAGCACCTGATCTATCTCCTCTGGTTTACTGCCTTCTTCTAGTAAGAAATATGTCTGATTGTAATAAGGACTCAACATTCGATTCCCCACAAATCCAAAACAGTTGCCTACAACTACTCCAATCTTTTTAATCTTCTTTGCTAAGTTCATAACAGTGGCAATTGTAGTAGGGGAAGAGTATCGACTGGGAATAACCTCTAGCAACTTCATGACATGAGCTGGTGAGAAGAAGTGGGTGCCAATGACCAAGTAAGGGCGATTGGTGGAAGAAGCAATCTCATCAACATCCAGGGCTGAAGTATTGGTGCACAAAAAAGCTTCTGGCTTGCACACGGCTGACAGTTCTGCAAAGACGCGCTTCTTCAGGTCCATTTCCTCAAATACTGCTTCGATGACTAAATCTACATTACCAAGCTCCTGCATAGATGAAGTCAACCTGGGTTTTGGTCCTGACCAAGAGTGGCCACTCTGCTGCATTTTGGATGCTTCCTGTTCCAAGATGGAGGTTATTATCTTGTTTGCAGTTTCCAGCTGCTTTTTATCTGATTCTACAGCAATCACAGGGATCTTGGCCTTTGCAAAAGAAATGACAATGCCTCGGCCCATTGTTCCCAAGCCTGCAGATAAAGAGTAAAGGAAAAAAAGAATGATTTAATAGTACTGGGAACTGGACAATTACTCACTGGATAGAAGGCTTCTGTGACAATGTGGCATTTAAAGAGATTGAATCAAGCAATGCAAATGGACTGAGTACTAATTAAGACTAGTTACTCTGTTAAATGCTCCAGAGCATATAAAAATCAGTAGGAGTCACACACACAAACAAAAGCTATTTTTTTTTTCTTTTTGACACAGAGTCTCACTCTATTGCCCAGGCTAGAGTGCCGTGGCATCAGCCTAGCTCACAGCAACTTCAAACTCTATATATTTCTATATATTTTCAGTTGTCCAGATAAGTTCTTTCTATTTTTTTTAGTAGAGACAGTGTCTCGCTCTTGCTCAGGAT
Organism: Propithecus coquereli; assembly: GCF_000956105.1. Taxonomy (NCBI): domain Eukaryota; kingdom Metazoa; phylum Chordata; class Mammalia; order Primates; family Indriidae; genus Propithecus; species Propithecus coquereli. The sequence goes on along the minus strand of NW_012133858.1, from coordinate 18,531,347 downwards.
AGTCTCGAACTCCTGAGCTCAAATGATCCACCACCTCAGCCTCCGAGAGTGCTAGGATTACAGGCATGAGCCACCATGCCCAGCCAAACAAAAGCTATTTGAGGCCGGGTGCGGTGGCTCACGCCTGTAATCTTAGCACTCTGGGAGGTCGAGGCGGGTGGATCGCTCAAGGTCAGGAGTTCAAGACCAGCCTGAGCAAGAGCAAGACCCAGTCTCTACTAAAAAATAGAAAGAAATGATCTGGACAACTAAAAATATATATAGAGAGAAAAAATTAGCCAGGCATGGTGGCGCATGCCTGTAGTCCCAGCTACTCGGGAGGCTGAGGCAGAAGGATTGTTTGAGCCCAGGAGTTTTAGGTTGCTGTGAGCTAGAATGATGCCATGGCATTCACTCTAGCCCAGGCAACAAAGCGAGACTCTGTCTCAAAAAAAAAAAAAAAAAAAGCTATTTGAGCTAATAAACAACTTCAACAAGGTTGTAGGAAACACAATCAATATACAAAAATCAATTGTATTAATATTTCTATATAGTAGCAATGAACAGTCTGAATATAAAATTAAGAAAACAATTCCACTTACAATAGCATCAAAAAGAATAATACACTTAGGAATAAATTTAACAAAGAATAGGAGGACTTGTACACTAAAAACTATAAAACGTTGTTAATAGAAATTAAAGAAGCCCTAAATAAATGGAAAGATATCCAGTGTTGATGGATCAGATGACTTAATATTGTTAAGGTGGCAATACTATTCAAACTGATCTGCATAACCAACATAATCCCTATAAAATCCCAGCTGATTTTTGCAGAAATTAACAAACTGATCCTAAAATTCATACAGAAATGCAAGGACCCTACAAGAGCCAAAATAGTATTGAAAAAAGAGAATCGAGTTGGAGAATTCACTCTTCCCAATATTAAAACTTATGACAAAAAAAATCACTTGTGCCATGTGATGGAACATACTCGTAGGTTCCAGGGATTAGGATGTAGACCTATTTTGGGGGAGGAGAGCATTATCGGCCACTACAGCTATAAAAATATTTTATGGGAGGAGCCAAGATGGCGGATGAGACAAGCTGCCAGTCAGAAGGTCTCTGCAAAAAAGACGAATTTTAGAAGAAAGAAAAAAAAATAAGCGAGCAGAGAAACATACATCGGGTGAGGGTCGGAAGGAAGGGTGCCTGAAACTACAGGAGACTCCACGGGAAGACGTTGCGGAGGAGAACTGGAAGGAGAAAGGTCCCGAGAGGCTTGGAGACCAGCGACAAGGGTAGGTGGAGCAGTTAACTTCCCCCTCCCTTGCATCTTGGACTGCTGGTGGCTCCTGAGCGGCTGGAGAGACCTGCCGACACCAGCCCAGAGACGGCTGTCGCCAGTGAGCAGTGGCCTCTTGCGGACTCAGCGCCGGGCTCCCAGCCCCTTCGGGGCACCTCCCCAGGAGCAGACCCGAGCCTAGCGGCAGACGCCATAGTGCTCCATTCTCTCCTTCCCCCCCCATACCCGTGCGTGCCCAGAAAGACAATTTAGCCATCACACGGAGGCATCTCCAAGGAATGGGACCTTTCCTTTTGGGGCCCTACAGCAGACTGGGGGGTACTCACACTGCGAGTTCCCTACCCGCCAGCCCTCGCAGGTGCTGCTTGCCTGGGGACTCCAGGAGAGTGGGGCAAATCCCGAGGTGGAGTGAAATCGATCCAGCTTGGGCTCCCTGTAGGTGATTCAAGACCAGCACCCCTCCCCGTGGCAGGGTCAGGGATTGATTTCCAGGGTCCAGGGGTCAGGCCTGCAGACCAGACCCCCTACACCCAGGTCACGATCGCATTGCCCTGGGGCACGGAAGAGAGATCTGTGAAAGAGCCTACTGAGGAGTGTGTGCCTTCAGGGACAGATCAGTGTGCCCGAGCGGCAACCCTCCTCCTAAAAGAGGGCTGTGCACCCAGCTCAGGCTACGATCCTGGGTAGGGAACCTCGCGGCCCACGTCACAGCCAGGGAAGATCCATCGGCCTGACGCCCCGCTTGCTGGCAGAGGCCTGGGAGAGGACCTGGAGATGGGGAGATTGGAGGGGAGCGAGACCTGCTCCAGAGTGCGGGTCTTGGACAGCCCGAGCCCCCAAGCCCAGACTTTCAGCTGAGTGGAACCATTTCAGCCCCTCCCGGCAGCTTTGCACAGAAACAAAGAGTAGACCTTTGAACCTGTTAGCAGCAGTTGTGGAGCCTGAGGGCAGGCTTGCCCAACCCAGCCCCACCCAGACTCACTCCTTTCACTGAGGTGGAGAATAAGGACACACCTGGAAATCCCAGGGCCCCACCTACCACCCGAGGCACAAGAGGGCCTCTCTAGAGGAATAAGAGCTAGCTACAGGACCCAAAAACAGCACCGCAGCTCGCTCCTCCCTGCAAGTGCCACCTACTGACAGGGAGGTCATCCTGCACACCCTTTTACTGCATCTACTGATTCATCATAAAAGGTGTGGAAGAATCTCACCCACAAACACCACCTACTGGCTCAGAGACTAAACAGGGCGTGTCATTATCCAAACAAAAATTTAAAGGCAAGAAGGAACAACTGATCCAGAT
>NW_012133858.1:18497918-18523782 GCF_000956105.1 Propithecus coquereli | reverse complement strand
GAATAGAATTCAGAGTCAGAAATAAACCCATACACTTTTGGCCAATGGATTTTTAACAAGGGTGCCAAGACCATGCAGTGGGGAAAGAATAGTCTTTTCAACATATGATGTTCGGATAACTTGATATCCACATGCAAAAGAATCAAGTTGGATCCTTACCTCACACCATATACAAAAACTAACTCAAAATGGATCATAGCCCTAAATGTAAGAGCTAAAAGTATAAAATTCTTAGAAGTAAATCTTAGGGGTAAATCTCATGAGTAAATCTTTGTGATCTCGGATTAAACAATCTTTTCTTAGATATGAGACCAAAAGCACAAGCAAAAAAAGAAAAAACAGACAAATTGGACATCATCAGAATTAAAAACTTTTATACTTCCAAGAACACCATAATGAAAGTGAAAAGACAACCCACAGAATGGGACAAAATATTTGCAAATCATATATCTGATAAGAGACTTGTATCCAGAGTACATAAAGAATGCTTACAGCTCAACATTAAAAAGACAAATAACCCAATTTAAAAATTAGCAAAGGATCTAATAAACATTTCTCCAAAGAAGAGACACAAATGGCCAATAAGCACATGAAAAGATGTTCAACATCATTAGTCATTAAGGAAATGCAACTCACAGTGAGATAACACTTCACACTCACTAGGATGGCTATAATAAAAAAACACAATAACAAGTGTTGGTGAGGATGGAGAGAAATTAGAGCCCTGATATATTGCTGGCAGGTTTTAAAATGGTACAGCTGCTGTGGAAAACAGTTCAGCAGCTACTAAAAATGTTAAGTATGGAGTTACCATATGCTGCAGCAATTTCACTCATATATACATCTCCAAGAGAATGGAAAATATATGTCTACACAAAACTTGTACATTAATGTTCACAGCAGCATTATTTAAAATAGCCAAAAAGTAGAAACAATTCAAATGTCCATGAACTGATGAATGGATACACAAAATATAGAATATTATTCAGCCATAAAAAGGAATAAAGTATTGATACATGCTACAACATTAATGAATCTTGAAAGCATTCTGCTAAGTTAAAGAAGCCAAACACAAAAGGCCACATGTTGTGTTGTTCCATTTATATGAAATATCCAGAATAGGCAAATGCATAGAGACACAAAGTAGATCAGTGGTTGCCAGGGGCTAGAGGGATAGGTGGTGAAGAGTGACTACTAATGTATACAGGGTTTCTTTTGAGGGTGATTAAAATGTTCTAAAATTGATATGGCAATGGCTGCATAACTCTGTTAATATCTAAAAACCATTTAATTGTACTCTTTTTTGGTGATATTATAACTATGCATTTTTATTTTTAAAAATTTTGGTAAAATATACATAAGATTTACCATGATAACCATTTTAAGTGTGTAGTTCAGTAGCATTAAACACAGTCACAATGCTATACAACCGTCATTGGAACTCTTTCAAATTACAAAATTGAAACTGTACCTACCAAATGATAACTCTCCATTTTCCCTTCTCTCCCGCCCCTGGCAACCATTCTACATTCTATCTCTATGAATTTGACTTCTCTAGATACTCATATAAGTGGAATCATACAGTATTTGTCCTTTTGTGACCGGCTTATTTTGCTTACCATAATGTTCTCAAGGTTCTTACATGTTGTAGCATATGTCAGAATTTTCTTCCTTTTTAAGGTTAAATAATAGTCATTGTATGCATATACTACATTTTAAAAATTTTTTGTAGAGACTTATCTCACTGTGCTGCCCAGGCTGGTCTCAAATCCCTGGCCTCAAGCGATCCTCCTGCCTTGGCTTCCCAAAGTGCTGGGATCACAGGCATGAGCCATCGCACCTGGCCCATATACCGCATTTTGCTTCTCCATTCATCTGTCCATGGACACTTCCACCTTTAGGCTATGGTGAATAATGCTGCCATAAACATGAGCATGTAAATACCTGTTTGGGTCTCTGCTTTCAATTCCTTTGGCTATTTACCCAGAAGTGGAATTGCTGGGTCATATGATATGATCATAGGCCATACTGTTGTCCATAGCAGCTGCATCATTTTATATTGAATTATACATTTTAAAAGGGTGAGTTTTATGATATGTGAGCTGCATCTCAATAAAACTGTTACTTAAAAAACATGAGTAGTCTCAACCTTGAGCCTCTAACCTAGCAGTTGAAGAAGAGTTCACAAATACCCATCCTACATGGTATCCATCCTATTTGATTCAAAGGGAAGAGATTATATTTAGTTGGATGAATCAAGATAAGCTTTAAGATAAAGACATCTGAAGTGGGCCTTAAAGAAAGATCATATTAAAAAAGGTAAAATGAGGAAGTTGAACCATCCAGGTTGGGGAAGGGAAAAGAAAGGGAGGAACATTTTAAGCAAAGGTAAGAACGGAAAATGTAGAAAAGTTATTTGATGGAAAATATGCTGCTGTTCGTTCCCCATGCCATTTCACTTTCCTACTAGGCAAATAGAAGACTGTATTTTCTAACCCCCTTGCATCCTGGTAGGGCCTGTGACTGATTCTGGTTAATGAAATATGATGATGGTGGGGGGTGATGTGAGTTCTGAGTTGCCTCCCAAAATCTCCCACAAGATCCTTCATTGCCACCTGGATGGAGAGAATGCAGAGGATGACTCTGAGGCCTTGAAGGACACCCTAGAGCAGGTGGTGGCAAACTATGGCTTGCAGGGCAAACCAAGCCCACTGCCTACTTTTATACTGCCTGCAAGCAAAATATGTTTTTATAGTTTCAAATAAAAATTTTTAAAACAATACTATTTTGTGGCACATAAAAATTATATCAAATTCAAATTTCAGTGTTCATAAAGTTTTATTGGAACATAACCATGCTAATTTGTTTCCATATTGTCTATGGCTGTTTTTGTTCACAAAGGCAGACTTGAGTAGTTGCAACAGCAACTGTGTGGCCCACAAAGACTAAAATATTTATCTAGAACTTTACAGAAAAATGTGCTGACTCTTGTCCCAGAGAATGGCAGAGCCACCAGTTGGAAAGAACCTGGTCCTAGAATGACCTTATGGAGTGAGCAATAAATAAATCTTTACTGTGTTAAGCCACTGAGATTGTTGGGTTATCTGTTACAGCAGATTATCTGTTACCTAACCAACCCACTGTGGCTAAAACAGCTTTGAAAGCTACTTATATATTACTCTCCTATACTTCATACTGACTAGCTTTGGAGATTGGTTGTGAATGTAGAATATAGTCATCAGAAATCATTGATTTAGTTTCTCTGGAATATTTTTACTTAATTTTCCAAATTTATTAAATTATTTCACACTATATGTTATTACATATAATAAATATATTAAATTATCAAAAACATTTAGTTTTCCAAAATTATTAAACATCTGCATTTCTCCCAGGATCAAGAAGGTTGAGTAGCTCTCACTGCTATAGCAACTTGTGTCCTAAACTTTAGCTTGGGTAAATATTAGGAGGTAGAGTGTGGTGTTCAAAACCCTGGCCTCCTACCTATTAGTCCCCAGCGTCATATAAAATTTCTGACATTGTAGAAATTATGATCTCACTGAGAAAATAAGGCATTATGACAAGTTATGGGAAAATGCTTTGTAAACTGTAATGTAATGTAGGTGATCTCTCAGAACTGCAAACAGAACAAGAAAGGCAAGGCCCCGCAGTGATGATGTAGTGCGGTTCCTCAGTGCTCACATCCCACAGCGGGTCTGTCTGCTACAAGACCTTGGTGGGGGGTGGGAACTTCAACAAATCAACTCAGGATCCAAATCACAAAAGAGAACTAGATTCATGCTCTTTAGAAATGTTTGAGATATAATTTTAGATTTTTCTTCTTTATTGCTATAACCTGATGCTTTAATTATTGAAATAAAAACATGTACAAAAACATAATTTATATTTCTTTCAAAAAGTTCTTAACTCCTAACTTCTCTCACAATCTTGTGATCTTCTCAAGACATCCCAAACTGTCAGACAAGGGGCTGAAGGACCAAGCTTTTCACTGTTGGTTATTATGTTTTCATAGTATATTCAGTTTAGTTCCCTAATTTTGCCTCATAAACACATATAGATAGGGGCAAGGAGTCCTGCTCCCCTACCAAATTACTGCTTTTAACTGTCATGGAATTAAATTTGGTCAGGAATCTCTTCAACTCAGACAAGAAAATAAAGAATAAGGATGCTTTGAATACTGGTCCTGCAGTTTTGTATCAACTACATTCTTCTCCCATCCTGACGTCCCCGAGAGCTCAGGTGAGGTGGGGGACCATGAACTTGCAGGGGCACCAAGCTGAACTGTCTCCAGCAGGGCTGCGAGCCTGGCCATGGGTTCATGGAAGTGCACAGTCGGGATCCTCAGGGTTGGGATTTTGCCAGGGAGCACGGTGGACGGGAAATGAATCATGGAGTTTGAGGACATTGGCAAGAGAGCGGCTGAAGTGACCACTCAAAATTAAAGCTATATAAGGGGAGATGATCAAGTAATTGATGTAGCTGGAATAACCGATGAAGAAGGATATGAGGAGTCAGGTGGTGGCCCACGCCTGCAGCCCCAGAGACTGGAGAGGCTGAGGCAGGAGGGTCCCTTGACCCCGGAAGTTTGAGGCTGACTGCAGTGAGCTATGATCACGCCTGTGAATAGCCATTGCACTGTAGCCTGGGCTACACAGTGAGACCCCATAAGGAAAGAGAAAGGGGAAAGGGAAGGGGAAAGGAAAGGGAAGGAAGAAAAAGAAAAGGAAAGAAAGATGCAAGGAAAGATACGTGGTTGTAGAGAAAAGGTAGAGTTTTGGATTTCAGGTGTGGAGAAATACTCAGGGTGATGACCAGACCTATGGAAAGTCAAGAGGGTGGGTCACAGAAGTGAAGTGTGCACGTCACTGGGTCTGAGGAGGCAGAGGAACCCAGAAGCTACAGGGCTGGAAACCTGTCCACACAGACCATAAGGACAATCAGGATGGCAGCAGGATTGGGACCAACGTGGATAATAGAGCCAACTACCAAAATTATCAGCAAATGGGGGGAGTGATGAGATCAGATGGCAGGACCACAAAGAAGAGTGTCCTGAGGGGAATAATGGTCTGAGAGGGACTGAGAAGAGACCCTGAGGCCCACAGAGTGTAGAAGAAGCAAAAGATTCTGTAGAGAGGGCTGCGTGAGAAGCAGGTCGTCAGGGTGAGCCAGGTTTCAGGCAGGCGACACAGCAGGGAGCTGTGAGGGAAGAAGACGAGGATGAAGGAGTATTCCAGAGGTACATGGGAGCAGCAAGAGGCAGCAACCCAAAGATGAAAAGCAGAGCAGTACAGAGATACACATGAAGAAGGTGGAAGTGTCCAGGTTTTTCACTTTGTTTTTGTCTATGTGTCTTCATTTTATATGCCCTTTCAAATATTTTTCAAAACAATGTGGGATATACTTTTTAAAAAATAATTTCAAACCTGTAAACCATGTATGCCAGACACAAACCTGCAGTCTTTCAAAAAAGGCTCATAACAAGGAAATAGGGAAATTCTCAAACATTGATTAACAAACATAATACTGATAAACTTAACTGTTTGCTATTATTTTGCACTAATTATTCTCGGCTTGAAGGAATATAGGGGAGAAGAAACAAGTATGCGCACAACAACTAGAAACAAATATTGGTATTGCTGAAAGAGAGTACAAAAAGTGGAACAATCATAGTTCTTTGTCATGCTATTTCTACACCGACTTAAAGAAATCACAGGTGAATTATGGGTAGACCTCAACAGGGTCAGAGCTGAAAGGAGCACAGTGTGTTTGCATTACAGACATATTCTTTTATACCACACCTTGATTGAGACAACAAACAGACTGAGAAAATGTGGAGGGAACTCTTTGCCTCCAACTTGGGTTGGTGCTGGAGGAGAGCTGGGTGATGGTTAAGAAAGCTGATGCTTTCAGTAAATGATAGACCTCCTCCCTAGAAGATTATCCTTAAGCTGGTGCATAGAACATTTTGCTTACTACTTCAGGGGCTTTAAAATCCACCAAAGTCCATTCTTGGGCCAAGACTAAGTAAGAGCAAGTGAACTTAGGAAAGTGGCCCAAAGAAACCAATCAGGGAGCTATCTTCTAAGGAAAGAAGACATTTTGTTTGGGAAAATTCCAGTGGGGGGAGTAGAGAAGCCAGGGTTTCAGGGCTCAGACGGATTCGAGGATAGTGGTTTTGAACTAGGAGAAGTGAATGGATCCAGGGACCAGAAAGACAGACTTTATTCCAAATACTTACCTAGCTACGAAGTGACAAGCCATGCCTTGAAATGTGGTACAAACAATAGTCATTGCTGGGAAATCCAGGAATGAGAGATTCATGCAGGGAAGAGGAAGGGGTGAATAAAAAACGCCCAGAATCTAGAGTCAGATAGACCTAGCTAGGGTCAGACTCACACCACTTGTGTTGAGCTCACTGTTGAGAATGTTAGCGTCTCTTCATGTAAAATGAAGAGAGTTCACGGGCTGGGGTGAAAATGAACTTAGCTACCACGAGCACTTTGTTTAGCATGGAACCTGGCACCTGGTGGTCCTAAGGAAATGGTAGTACTGCACATGTGCACATTGGAGAATTCCATTAACTACCCCACGCTCTCACCAAGAACGCCGACTGAGGAGACGGGCCTTGCCGATGCTGTTTTCCAGGATGCTCCGGAGGGAGTTGACCACTTATTTACCTCCCTTTCAGCAAAGAAAGCATATTGCAGGGCTCTAGCCTGCCCTGATTTCTGAAGATACATAAACAGCTCCTCCTCTTTCTTGACGCCCTCCTCATAGGGATACTGCACAGCGGCCTGGACGGCACGGATACAAGCCTCTGGAGCGAGGCACCCAGGGTACTGCTTCCGCACCCTCAAGAGGGCCTCACTGAAAATGGTGTCCATGTTGGGCAAGCTCTGAACTGCCTTGTTGAAGAGTCTACGGGATTCTAGAGGTTGATCTGAAAAGAATAAGAAAAATCAGAGCTTTAGCAATGTCACTTATACAAAGAGAATATGAATGTGTATAATAACAATAGCACAACAATAACCTGTTCAAATTCAAAGCACAAAATCAAATGCTATTCATCAAAATATTTAATGTAACACTAATATCAAAATCTCTGACATCCTTGCAACTTAGTCCTAGAAGATAGAATTTAACTGATTCAAAATAACTTCAAGTAACCTAATTTGGGCCTTAAAGTTGCATTTTCTCTTTATTCCAAGGCCAAGACAATTTTATAATAGGTTAAATATCAATCTGTTGATGAGTCTAAGGAAAACAATTCTGAATTAATATTTTAGATTTAAAATAATCTTAACTCTATTCCTAATAGTACCAAAAACTTTAAAATACCTAGCCAAGAAGACAGTGTGATACTGATGCAAGGATAGGCGTACATATCGATGGAAGATAATTCAGAGTTCATAAATAAATCTTTAAAATTATACTGAATACATTTTCAACACAAGTGCCAAACAATTCAATGGGGGAAAGGAGAGTCTTTTTAACAAATGGTGCTGGAATAATATTGGATGTCCACACGCAAAAAACAAACAAACAAAACAAAACACTTAGATCCTTACCTAGCACCATATATAAAAATTAACTCAAAATGGCTCATAAATCTAAATGGAAGAACTAAAACTATAAAAATCTAGAAGAAAATATAGAAAAATCTTCACAACCTTGGGTTTGGCAAAATGTTCTTAGACATGACACCAAAAGCTTGATCCATAAACAAAAAAAATAAAAAACTGGACTTCATAAAAATTGAAGAATTTTGTACATCAGAGGATACCATTAAGAAAATGAAATGACAAGCCATACACTGGGAGAAAATACTTGTGTGGTAAGCAGAATAATGGCCCCCCGAAATGTCCACGTCCTAATCCTCAGAGCCTGTGAGTGTATTACGTCGCATGGTAAAGGGATTTTATGGGTGTGATTAAGGTTAAAGACCTTGAGATGGGGAGATTACCCTGTGTAATCTGGGTGGGCCCAATCTAATCATATGAGTCCTTAAAAGCAGAGTACTTTTCCCAACTGTGGTGAGAGAGATTTGACAATGAAGAAGGACTGGAGAGATGCAACACGCAAAGGACTTGACCTGTTGGTGATGATGTAGCTTTGAATATGGGGAAAAGGGGCCAAGAACCAAGGAATGCAGCAGCCCCTAGAAGCTAGGAAGAACCCTCAGTTCACAAACAGAAAGAACATGGGAACATTGGTCCTACAATGCAAAGTACCAAATTCTGCCAACAACCCAAGTGAGCAGGAAGCAGATTCCCCCCTAGAGTCTCCAGAAAAGAGCTCAGTAGCTGACACTTGACTTGTAGCCCGATGAACCTCTACCAGGGTTCTAGGCTACAGAATTATAAGATAATAAAATTGTGTTACTTAAACTGCTAAACTGGCCAGGAACAGTGGCTCACACCCATAATTCTAGCACTCTGGCATGGTAGTGATTGCATCTTAGTACAATTGGAAACCTTTTACTTGAGAGACAAGATTAAAGTCACCCAGATCATAAGAATTTTCCTTATAAGACAGCTTGTTGGGCCGGGCACAGTGGCTCATGCCTGTAATCCTAGCACTCTGGGAGGCCAAGACAGGTGGATTGCTTGAGTTCAGGAGTTCGAGACCAGCCTGAGCAAGAGCAAGACCCTGTCTCTACTAAAAATAGAAAAATTAGCCAGGCTTCATGGCATGTGCCTATAGTTCCAGATACTCGGGAGGCTGAGGCAGGAGGATCACTTGAGCCCAGGAGTTGGAGGTTGCAATGAGGTACAATGATGCCACTGTACTTTACCCAGGACAACAGAGCCAGATTCTGTCTAAAAAAAAAAAAAAAAAAACAACGAAAGAAACTGTGGTAAAGCCATACAATAGAATACTATTCAGAAACAAAAAGGAGCAAGCTACTGACACATGCCACAACATAGATGAGCCTCAAAAAATTATGCTAACTAAAAGAAGCCAGATGCAAAAGATTACATATTGTATGATGCCATTTAAATTAAATGTCCCAAAAAGGCAAATCTATAGGGTTGGGGATATGAGTGGGTGTTGCTCTATGAATTAGTATTAAATGTGTTTGGGGACAGGATTTGTCTTATGAGTTTTTCAGAGCTTTGCCCTGAAGGAATATGTGAACATGTTGGTTTGCATTTTGAATGCTGTTACACTCGGAAGGGCGTCTCTGAAAGGCAGTAGCGGCTGTATCCCACGAGGCGCCGTGTTTCTCAGACCTAAAGTTTTGGATTTGCTTTGTAAAGCACAAGTGAATCTGTTAAAAACTATAGGCTGAGAGCTGACAATGGAGTGCCCTCCGGAACAAACAGCTTCCCGGAAACGACAGCTTCCCGAATGGCTAAAAGCAAAGCTTTTGTTTAAACCACTCTAGACTACCTGTCTCCATTCACAATAACCTAATAAACACGGAGCCTACATACCTCTGTTTAACCCCTCTGTTTAAATGATAAGCTTACCTTAGAATTCAGAAATTAACCTTTGAAAGACTTTGTAACCATTTGCTCACGTAAATAGAATTAGTTAAAGAATCTGAAGAAGCCTTCTGTAAAAGCCTTTTAAAAATCTGTTAACCTGAGAGGAACTACCTGCTGTTATATAAATCTGTTACCCCTGGCAATTATTCACTATTTCCTATAAGTTACCATGTAAGACCTCATTCGGGGCTTTTTGAGACCCACGGAGAGGTCTAAGCCCCCTGAGCTCCCGCTTTGCCTATAATCTTTATAAACTTATAAAACTATATCTTTGTCTCAGTGTATTCTTTTATTTCTTCCATTTTCCATTTCTTTCTATTATTTTCTTATCCCTTGCAACTCTACCAAAGGGACCCGGTTTTTTGCAGGGAACACTGGCCACGTTCCCGGCAAGTGGGCATTAGCTGTAATGGGCATGAAAGAATTTTTTGTGGGAGTGGACAAGTTTTAAAATTGATTTATGGGATGGTTGCACAACTCTATGAGGCAGATCGTGCCTCATGAAAGCTGTTAAAACATATCTAGAAACGAATTTATCAAGAAAGAGGTACAAGACCTTTCAGAAGATAAATATATTTTATCCAAGAACATAAAATAAGATCTTAATAAAGAGAGAAAAGCCCCATGCTTCTGGATATAAATATTTAACAGCATAAAAATACAAATATTTTCCATATGTATTGTATATGAAATTCTAATAAGGATGCTTATGGTTCTATTTTTTTTAAATAACAGAATGATTCTAAAGTTTGCATTAAAGAACAAACGTGTAACAAATTAGTTATAGAACTTCAGCTATACTAGAAACTGTTTTTGACAAATTACTACCATTTCTTGAGGAACAAACCATTATATTAAAAATGAACATCTTAGTTATTCAGATAGAAAAGCTACCTATAAAGCAGTTTCACTATAAAAACACATAGGAATGTAAGCCCATCTGGCATTGGTGTGTTGAGGCGTGTCCAAGGGAGAGCGAGTAAGGTTCGGATGTAATCAGGTGCACATGGAAGTGTATCTGTGAGGCATTATATAACCTCGATCTCTCTTTTTAACCTAAGATATGAGAATACTTCCTTAATGCTTGACTATTTAATAGAGTTGAAAAGAATGAGTTTCTAAATTAATGATTTTCCATATGATGTTAAGAATAGGATTTGGGAAAGTCAGAAAGACAGTAGTTAGCAGCATGTGGTCCCTCTTCACCCTGCTACTTTGGAAAAACATGAACTGTACCCAACAGCCCACCAATTACTTGCTCAACTATCCAATGAGTTAGCCCAATCCTCAGTTCATGGGAAAGGAAGCTCAACAGAGAAGGAAGGGAACCCTTCCAGGGTCCACCACTCATTCAATTAATTTACTGGTGGCCTAAAAGGAAGACAAGAAGGGACAGTGGGGAGAGAAGGGAGGGGACAAGTATGTGGAAGAGCAAGTGGATGAGGAAAGAGGCTGAGCTGTCGGCGTCATGGCCGGTGCAATCTATCACATGCAATAGGGTGTAGACGGGCTTGGGATATCGTAGAGCCGGGTCTTTGTCCTTGTGATACTACCATCATTCCCACCACTACTGGGGCTGCTTCTCCATTCCACAGTACACATCAGATTTATTTGAAGAGTTGAAGAAGTTCAGATGCCCATGCCATACCTCGAAATCAACCAGGCCTGTATGGTGGGGTGTAACTATTTTTGAAAAATTCAACAGTTAATTTCGAGGTCTAGCCTCTGGGAGGTCCAAAGGCAGAGAGTTTTGTCAGCGACTGCATCAAGGACAGATGCAATTCATGGCAACTTTGTCTTAGGCCAGAGATTGAAAAGAAAAGAAGAGGGGTGAAAAAAAGAGAGGAGAGAGCAAAACTGAGAAGAAAAGAAAAGCCTGCTTAACAGTGTGCAGTAATTATTTCTGATCAGCATAATTCTACCATCCTGGGGACACACCAGACCTCTCGGACTGCATGTGGGCATTCTGGGAGCTGTCCGAGGCACTCGTCCAGGCCAGCCACAGGGCCAACCTAAGCACATCCACCGGAGAATTTGAGATCAGGGCACAATCATAGGTGGTTTTTCCCTGCTCGATTTCCTCTCTCTTTCTTGCTGTAGCTGTAACTGAGCATGCGATTTTCTTGCAACTTCGGTTTATTACTACAGAACACATTCACAATTTCCCCTTTGGGTCTACAGGTACAGTTGTTTTCAAAGTGTATGTCTTCTACACTTGGTAGTTTCCAAGTCACCTGGCTGTACCTACATAATAAGAGAGGTGAGCGTCAGCATCGGCATTAGCTGCTCGGGAAAATGGGGAGGAGAGGAACTATCAGTGATTTAAATATATTTATAATTGAATTCTTTTCTTGACCCACTCACAATTTTTTTCTTAGTTCAATTAGGTATTCTAAGGCAGAAATATGTTCAAGTTTTGATAAAACATAAGTGAATCATGTTTCTGAAGGAAGAAAAGGAGGTGATTATTTTTCCTCCTTCCTTCTGCTAAACTGATAGGAAGAGATTTTCTCTGCCTAGGCTAAAGAGAGATTTAACATGCAGTTCACAGAAATCGTTTCCTCAGACATAAAGGATTCTCTCTTCTCTAACCCTGATAAATAATAAGCTGTGTCCATCTACAGAAGCTCTGCAAAGGACAGACAGAACAACTGCAGATTAACAGGCTTCAGGGAGGTCACCCACAGCACTCGTGCAGCGAGCAAAAAAGAAGCTCAATGCAGACGTGTGCTTAGGCCTCCTATCTAAGACAGGGTCACTCCGCTCTTTTGAAGCACGTTCATATAGATGTTCACAGAGAGTAAAAATAAATTATAAAGAGGAAAAGATAAAACGAAGAGAAAGATAAATAAAACCACTAAGATTTTTTAAAAGCCACAAAATCCTAATGAACAAATAGACCAAAAACGGCTAACACAGCCTAGCACAGCCACAGCGACAGGACTGGGGTTCATTACAGAGGCAAAAACAGAGCATTAGGGTCCTGAGTTGATGGATGTCCCCTGTGCCCATCACTGCTGGGAAAGGTGGGCCAGAGAGCCCGTAGTCTCTTGGTCTTTGAATAACAGCACACACTTTCAGCTTCATGCCAGAAACATACATACAGGAACAAGAAGTTCTTAACTCAGTCCGGGAACAAGCAGGCTGCTAGCCACACACAAGTGCAAATAAATAGCACTTTACGGTACCCTCCCCTGCCTAGTTTAGCCAAAGCAATCTGTTTTGGCCAAGAAATTCTGCATTGTACTGCTAAATCTACTGTGCTGCAGTAGTCTGGGAGGCTTCATATAACAAGAGCATTAAGATGCATGAAACTAATTAACTTCCACAGTCAACTCGCCAGGATACAGTGTTGAGTTTGTAGAGAAATCTGCAGCTACTTACCAAATCACATTTTTAGATATGTTAACCTCCTATACTCCCTTGCTAGCCATAATTGATTCCGAAAGTACTGACTGGAACATTGACCATGGGAAATTCCCTTTTCTTCCTCCTTTCCTATAGAATGTGGAAACTAAATAAGTGTTCTTAATCTTTTCCTTTTGTGATTTTTTCAAGTCAACATTTGAGTAGTGGGGATGAGAACAGGCTGAATGAATGGAATATTTTTATAAATGGGAAAAAGGAAACAAAAATTTTACATGTGTTTAAAAAATGAACACGTAATTCACATATCACAAAAGTCACCACTTTAAAGTATACAATAATTCAGTGTGTTTTATGTATTTACAAGGCTATGGAACCACACATGTGTATACTTTGACCACGCTTTTCGTAACTGATTTCCAAATATCTTTAGGATTGTAGGTAGTGTTTGCATGTCACATATAAAAAGTCAAAACTAGGAAAATTTATCTCCATTCTTACTTTTATTCTCTGTATATCTGTGGTTCTCCAAGTGTGGTCCCTATAACACATCGTCAACATCACCTAGGCACTTGTTAGACATGCAAATTCTTGGGCCCTACCCCAGATGTACTCAGTCAGAAAGTAATGAATGCTGCCTTTCAAACTATGTTTTAATAAGCCCTCCAAGCAATTCTGATGCACAGTAAAGTTTGAGAACCATTGCTCTAGATCAAAACAATTGCACTAGCTTCACATAACTGTACTCATGTATATATTTATTTGTAATAAATGCATACATATTTGATATTAATTTAATAGATTTGATTTTTGTGGAACCTGTCCTTCAAGTCAACCCATCAATTTTGTTCTGCCAAATGACCACATACTAATAGCTATATTTAAAAGCAAAGAAAAAAAAAAGAGGAAAACAAGGAAGCATAAGAAGGAAAGAGCAGAAGACCTCAAATGAAAATGAAAGGCAAAATAAATAAGTCTAAACTATGCATTTTGTAAGATAACAAATGGCAGATTGTTAGTCCTTGGTTGATCTACCTTATTTCTCTACCTTTCTCTCTAGCATTTGTCTATTATAAAGCAGCACCGAGAAATCACAGGATTTCAAACAGTAGAACTCATTAAACAACAACAGTAAAAGCCCTAGAGTTTCCCATGGGATTCTAATTGCTAACCCCCAAAAAAGACTCGGTGGAGCTGCTTGGGTTGTATCAAGGACAAATAATTGGGAGCCCAATCCCTGTAGCCTGTGATGTCTCAGAACATGGTTTGAAACCAACTAATACCTTTTTCTCGTTTTTTTTTTTGAGACAGAGTCTGTCACATCTCCTCATAGTGTTTTTCCTCATGCATATATGAATAAGAAACACACACACACACTTGTGAAAGTTTCTGTATCTGTTTCCTTCTTAATAGTATATGGACGCACTTTCCAAGTTTTTCAACTTTTTCAAAAGTGGATGTTTTAGTGGCTGATTAGAGTTGCTTCATTGAGATTATCATCTTTTATGTAATATCCTAAAACTAAGTATTTTAGTTGTTTTTAATATTTTATGATAAAGCTTTGGGGAGCATTACTATACACAAATCTTTATGTACTTCTGTAATTATTTTTCTATGGTAAATTTCCAAGAATAGAAATACTAAGTAAAAGGTCTGAATAACTTTTAAGCCTCAATACATGACTGCCCAATTGCCCTCTAGATAGGATATATTATAAGCAGTGTAGTAAGAGTTTATTTAAACTCAATTTTACCATGTTATTTTTTCTATCTTTTCTAATCTGCTTGGCAAAAATTAGTATCTTTTAAATCACTAATGGTTTTTCATTAATCAAGTTTAAAAAGCATTCAAGAGTGAAGCATACACTTACTTTATAACCCAGAAATCCTATTCTCAGGTATTTATCCAAGAGAAAGGACAACATATGCCTACAAAGACTTGTATAGGCCCAAAGTGGAAACATCCTAATTGCTCATCAACTGATCAATGGATAAACAAATTGTGGTTTACTCATACCATACAATTCAGTAATAAAATGGAACAAAATATTAATACATGCAACAAGAATGAATCTCAAAAACATGCTGAATGAAAGAAGCTAGACACAAAAGACTACACACTCTATGTATGATTCCATCTATATGAAATTCTAAAAAACATAATACTGTAGTAACAGAAAGCAGGTCAGTGGTTGCCTGTAGCCAATTGGCAGGGAAGGGGATCTCCTGGAAAGAAGTATGCAAATACTTTTTAGGGTGCCAGAACTATATCTTGATTGTAGCAGTGATTACACAACTGTAACCAATTACCAAAATTCACCCAACTCAGCATTTAAAATGTGTGAATTTTGCTGTATAGAAATTACACCTCACTAAAGCTGGAAAAACAATGGTAAGAAAACGAAAAATAACTTAGAAATGTTTAGTAAAACTAATTTATCCTAAGCTAGAAAATCAAAACGACAGCAAAATTCACTTAAGAAATTTTGGGGAAAAACTAACTTATTCCCACTCTTGCGTATTTCCTTTCAATTTTTGTCTGTATGCAGACATACTCTGTAGCTATAATTACACAATGCACATCAATTTATATTTTAAACATTTTTATATCATGAAGAACTTTACATATTTCCATGTGGTCTTCATGATTATTACTTAAAATAGTTATACGTAATTGTCCAAAGCCCAGAACTGTGAACAGGTGAATTACCAAGTTTTAAAGCAGATGATGCCTCAATATTGGGATGCCACCCAGTGGACAAACTGTGTAATATTGCCAAGACTGAACGCCATTTTATAACTTTTATAAATTAAAAATGCTTTAAATTTAATGTTTAAAAATTAAAATTTATTTCTCTTAAATAAATAAAAATTAAAACCAGACCATTTTATAAATGTACTAGACCATGATATTTGTCTATTTCTTGAAGTAACTTAATTCTCAAATCAGAATCTTGGGAAATCACTTAAGGGAAAGAACTTCCATTGAAATGGAGGCCTTTACAAACCAAAACCAATGTATAAATGACAGGAATGGGTCTATCTAGAGCCTCAAACCAAAAAGTCATTTAGGGACCTCCAAATGCAAGTAGTCTTTGCAGTGAGGCAACCAAGTGACTGCTATTAACAACAAAACAATCAGCCCTCTCAAGAAGCACAATGATGAAAATGTGGTCTGAGAGGCAGACTGTCTGAGAGGCAGAGGACTATAGCAGGAAATTTATTTCCATTTGGGCACAGACTTGCTGATTCTCTGGGAGTCACCAGTATTTCCTCCCCACAGTCCCTCACCTCTCCAGTTCAAGCTTTTACTATTGCTTTGAAAAAGGAACAGGCTAGAGCCACAGAAAAGAAAGATTATTTCAGGACAGTGTTTGGTCTCTGCCAGGGCCAACAAAAGAACGCTGTTTTCAAAAGAATGCCTTTAAATGACATGGAGCCATTTCCTGCCACCAAGCGGGAGACCAGCACTCTGTTCTCCCTGTGACCCAGCACTCTTCCCAATTATTTTTTTCTGGCAATTTTTACCTTCTCCATCTTGCTCGTTTGAAGCTGACAACCTCCATAGACTGAAAAGGAATGGTTTAAGAAGAAACAAACACATAACCTCTGGGAGTGCCACCACGAAAAGAACTCTTAAAGGAACACAATGAGTCCATAAAGTGAGAAACCATTGAGAGATATAACTTAGTTTGCTGAGACAGAAGCTCTGGAGGCCCAGAGCTTCTTTGTGATAGATAATAGAGCCTGTCTTCTATTTGCCGAAGTGTGTGTTTGTTTCAATCTTAATTCCCTTTCTTAACAGGAAAAACATTCATGTGATAAAAAATTCACAAGGTACAGAAAGGCAAACAGTGACAAGCCTCCTTCCAACCGCCTGTGGTGGCTCATCAGCCCAGTTCCCAGAGGCAACCGTTAACCATTCTTGAGACTCCTTTCAGAAATGTAGGCATAAACAAATAGTTGCATAGATACATCCTCCCTTCTTTGTTACACCAATGGCAAACCACTATATGCAATGATGCTTTGTTCACTTAATACCACTGTATATCATGGGTTTCATACCATATTAGTACATACAATTTCTCATTCATTTTTAAGCTGTATCATATTCCATTACATGAATATACCATAAGATATTTACAGAGTTCCTTATTAAAGTGGACATGTAGCTTGTTTATAATCTTGTACTACTTTTATTATTATAGTCTTACCTAAAACTCTCTGAGCAAATTTGATTGCTTCTTCTACTGGATCTGAGTTGACAATTTGATCTAGAATACCCAGCTTGAGTGCTTCACCTGCCGAAATATGTCTTCCTGAAACAAACCAAAATAAAATAAAGAATGATGTGAGACTAAAGCAGAAGCATTCTTCTCTTTGGTAGGGAAGGTTGTCTGTCCTGGATATAAACATCTATCATTAAATAAAATCAATAAGGACCTAGCACACACCAGGGACAGTGGTCGATTAAAAGAAAAAAAAGTCCTCAAACAAATATAATTAGAGAAACAGGATTAAGTTGACTTTATATTAGGTATAATCAAAATTACACAGGATAAATGGGGCAGACATTTGCCATTTTTTGGCTACCCAGCATCTCGACCCCTCCCTTAGTTTGTGCAATGGCTGTTGGGTGGGCTTTGGAGCCCTACCTCCTATCACAGAAGCTGAAAAGGAAGCAGGGATGATTAGACAATGGTTCCTTCAGACCTGTGGCAGCTGGCATGTAGCCCATGAACCCAAGCTTGGGTGAACTGGGCGCTGTGTTGAGGGTTTTCAGTCTGGAGTTAGTGACACTAAGCAGCAGCAACAGTTTAACTCTCATTTCACAGGTGGCAACACTAGTGTCTGGTGGTGATGGGTGCTGGCAGCTTTTAGTATCCAGTTGTGGCGCTGGCAGCCTCCAGTACAGAACGTCAACTCTAGGAAGTTATACAAGTTTGATGAGGGTTTGCATCACTGCATCACTCCTCAATTCTGCCCTGGCAGTTCTTCGCCAGTTGTAAATGTGTATCTGCAGATTCTGAAGTAGGGGGATGGGAGACCTAAGCATCCCTTACCAGAGGGTCAGAAGGAAGGAGACATTGCTTGCTTTCTAGCCAGTATCACCTTGTCTTCTGAAAAGCGATCATCAAAGCTGTCTTAGTAGCGACAGTTTCAGAGTCTTCACTGCTCTTACAGACAGTGTTGGTGGATGCCACCTCTGAGACAAACCCTCCATTCCTGGTTATTATTAGTACTTTGGAGAACTACAAATGGGTTTTATTGATCTGATAGATAGTTCAGTGATTTTTGGCAGGTGTCCCTCTGGAAAATCAATATTTGGGAGTTTTCTGGAAGTGCTTTTGAGAAAAGCCTTTCAGATCTCCTCCTATAGTGAGGAGGAGGGTGGGGAGTAGGTGAGTGGTTTCAGGGCTCAAGTATCCTGTGTATAAAATCACTTGGGTAAGGAGCAAGTGAATCAGCCTACCCAGGTTAAGGGGGCCAAGTTGACACAAAACAGAATATGGAAACCTGGGTACTAACAGGATTTGGGCAGCAACTGAGCAGGGAAATATGAGCTACCCACAGGATGGACTGAAAATTTCTTCAGCTGTAATCAGGTCTTCTGGCTTGGATTTCACAAAAATGGAAGAGAACCACTACTGTTCTTATACAGTCAATGAGATTCCCATACAGTCATGTGACATTTCAGTCAACAATGGCCCATATATATGATGATGGTCCTGTAAGGTTATAATACCGTATTTTTACTGTACCTTTTCTATGTTTAGATACACAAATACTTACCATTGTGTTACTATTGCCCACAATACTCAGTACAGTAACATGCTGTATAGATTTGTAGCCTAGGAGCAATAGGCTATACCATACAGCCTAGGTGTGTAGCAGGCAGTATCATCTCGGTTTATGTAAGTACATGCTATGATGTTCGCACAACAAAATCGCCTAGTGACACACATCTCAGAACATGTCCCATCATTACGTGATGCATGATTGTACTTTTATTTTGTTTCAAAGAACTATGGACCTAAAAACATGGCTCTATACATCCAATCCAAATTCCCAGGCTGTGATTTAAACTTGTTTTTCTTATGCTGCCCTCAGTGTAGACAACAACCACTGTTCAATGGGCTCTAATAAGAGTCCTATGTACATCTACTTTAAGGAGACTCCAAGACAACTGAGCATGAGAGTTCTGTTTTCCAGGCTGGTAATCTCAATTTTTTCCAATTTTTTTGATGGCTTCTTTTCTTTTCCAACCATTAAATTTTTTTTTTTCTGTGTAACTCTTTCTAAATGTCATTCTCAAGTTCCCTAAAATTGTACAGACTACTCAAAACAATAGGTGTATGATACTAATGTTAGCTTTCTTCTAATGACCTTTTTCTATGCAAATCAAAAAGCCATCATTTCTTACTGTTTTTATCTCTTCTCTTCATCATGTTAAAAATAGTGATATTTTGTTAAGCAGTGCTTTGGGAAAAGGCCAATCCCAGTTCACTGCATTTTTTTGTCAAAGAAGCCAGTTTCCTTGATTTCCCCCAATAATCTTGCCTTTCAGACTTAATACTGAAAATCGGTCACAACATTTCTCCATATTCTCCCACACACTTTAATTTCTGTAAACCTTAGAATTCACAGACTCATTTCACACCATTATAATTTCCTCCTATAACTTAGGCTTTTTTGCTTCCTTTCTATTTTGTCTTTTGCAGAGTAAACTGTCTCACGTGCTTTGAATTTCTGTAGTATGTTGGATCGTAAGCCTCTCCTTACGAATTCTACGTTAGATACTCAAAATAGTTCATATTCTTTAAAATTTACTTATCATGCCATTGTAAATTAAAACAATTTCTAACTTGATTTATTAAAGAAAAGAAATTTAATACATTTAGTTTTTCTAACTCTTCTTTCATATTCTATAAGTTTTATAATATCCTCCACCCGTTTAAAGAAAAAAAGCTACTTTTAATGCATATAGAGTCAGAATTTTCTAATTTGTCTCGTGTGTGTGTGTGTGTGTGTGTGTGTGTGCATATAAAATATATATATAGCTTTGCCTCTTGGTTTCTGCATCAAAAGATACAAATTTCTATTATCAATTCCCAAACTTTTTAGTCTTAGGACCCCTTTGCACTCTTAAAAATGATGGAGAACACCAAAAATCTTTTGTTTATATAGGTTATATTTACCAATATTTACTATATTAGAAATTAAAACTGAGAAATTTAAAAACATTAATTCAACTTAAAATAACAATAAACTCATTACTGTTAGCATAAATTTTTTTTTCTTTTTTTTTTATTTCAGCATATTATGGGGGTACAGACGTTTAGGTTACGTATGTTGCCCTTGCCCCCCCTCCCCCCCAAGTCCGAGTTTCAAATATGTCCATCCTTCGGGTGGTGCGCATTGCACTCTGTGTATTGTTAGCATAAATTTTTATGCAAAATAACTATTTACAGAATTTCGAAAATTTAGTGAGAAGAGTGCCATTGCTTTATATTTTTGCAAATTTATTTAATGTCTGGCTTAACAGAAGACAGGAGGATTCTCCTATCTGCTTCTGCATTCACTCTGTTGTGATATCACATGGCATGTCACAGACTGGAAAATTCCACCGTATACTTATGAGAGAATATGAAAAAGGCAAGTAATGTCTTATTATTATGAAAGTAATTCTGACTCCATGGACCCTCTGGTGGTTTTAGACACACCCACGAGTCCCTGGACTGTACTTTAAGAACCTCTGGTATAGATTATCATTATAAAGACCACATAGCATCCTAGTGTGTGAATGTTCCATATGTTTAGCATTTATTTATGGCTGGAGTGATTTTAATTCCTTTGAAAGTAACATTTTGTCGTGCTTGTTTTTAATCCTTAGAAGCTTGCAAGATTCTATTTACTAGAAGTTAAAAATCTTTACCAAAATACATCAAGGCATTGTTATCTCCTCATCGGTTTTTCCAGGAAAACTGAGCGCTTGCTACAATCTCTGATTCTATTGCATATCTGAAGAATCTCTTCTATTTTTTCTTTTTATTATTGCTTTCATTTTTTGCATTGGGACTCTAATTATCCATAGCAGACACCTCTGTTACATCAATATATTTTCCAGGTCTGTTGTCTTCATTTATATTTTATCTTTTTGTTTAATTCTTCTGAATTCTATAAATGAGTCTCCATTTATCCTCTATGTTGTTGAGACAGTTTTCTATTATATCACATCTTCTTTTTATCACTTCAGAAGGAAATTATTTTGGCTAATGTTTTAATTTTAAACAGGGTGTTCTTATTTAATAAATAGAATATTTTTTCTAATTTAGAATAATGTGAGTTTTCTAAAATTTTTGGTTTTCTTTAATGTTTCAGCATACTCACATTTATGGTTCAATTTTTCAAAGTCATAGAATATTTTCACAGGTTTTAGGTTTGAGGTTGTTTTAAGTTTTTTTGTTTGTCATTTGTTTCAATCATGGAAAAATATTTGCCAGTATTTATTATTGTTGTCTGGGGGCCCTGAAGTGCTAGTACTAACACTCACCTTCAATATTTTGTTCAAATGTAAAGAAAACCCACTTGGACCAACGGCTAAAAGGCAGGTAGGATACAGGTGGTAATCCCAACTCTCTCCCCGAAACCCCTACAGTAGTCTAGGCGGTAAGAGGCATCCCACCAAAGTCTAGAGCTTGAAGGCTTCCCTGTCCTGTGAATGCACATAAAGAAATTCATCAGGGATGGGGACAAGCTCTGTAAGAATATAGCAGAAGTTTTCTATGTTCTGTGAACAAGGAGGATGGGATCTAGAAAATAAAAGCGGAAAGGAAAGCAGGATACTAGAGTTCTTCTCACCTGATTGGACAGAGAATATCAGGGAATGAACTGTAATATGCTCAAGCATATCTTTTGTGGTTACTGCTAAAGATTCAGTCATTTTCAGATGGCATTTTAAGGAAACTGTGGAGGAGTGTTGGTGGTGTAATCAGTCTACTTTCCAGAATTACCTCTCTCAGGGATTTTAGGAGATTAGAAAAGGTTAGCCATCTAAATCTATTTACTTATTAATTTCCTGTGGGCACAGTGCCTACAAAGTTGGTGTTTTTTCCTCATTCACATCAGTAGGGAATCTTCAAGCTTCAGCAGCAATTTAATCTTTTTCTTCAACATCCTTTCTTAGAAAAAAAATTTTCCAAACCAAAAGGCAAGATGTTTTAAAATAAATTTATTTATTTATTTGTTTGTTTGGAACAGAGTCTTGCTCTGTCACCTAGGTGGGAGTGTAGTGGCACGATGATCGCTCACTCACTGCAGCCTCAAACTCCTGGCCTCAAGTGATCCTCCTGCCTTGGCCTCCCAAAGTGTTGGGATTACAAGTGTGAGCCAGTGCACCTAAGATTTTTAATATCATCATTATTAATAGCTACTTATTAGTATCCTATTGCTGCTGTAACAGATTACCACAAACTTAGAGGCTTAAAACAACAAACACTTGTTATCTTACAGTTTAAGATGTCAGAATAGGTGAGCAGAACTGTGTTCCGTCTGGAGGTTTTAAGGGAGAATCTGTTTCCTTATCTTTTCCAGCGTCTAGAGGCTGCCTACATTCCTTAGCTTGTGACCTCCTCTTTCATCTTCAAAGCCAGCAAGGTAGCATCTTCTCTCCTTTCTGGCCTCTTGCCTCCCTCTTAGAAGGACCCTTATGATAACCTGGGCTCACCTGAATAACCCAGGATCATCTCCTATCTTTAGATCTTTAATTTAAACACATCTGCAAAGGCCCTTCTGAATGAAACATAACAATTCACAGGTTCTAGGGATTAGGATGTGGACATCTTTGGGGGCCATAATTCTGTCTGCCAGGCATAATACCAGAAGCATGCCATGTTATTTCATTATTCCTTAAAACAAACATGTAGTTGTTTTACAGATAAGAAAACAGAGGCTCAGAGTTCAAAAGACCTCTCTTCTAAACTCCAGGCCAGTCTATTCAACTGTCTACAGGACATCTCCACATGGATGTGTACTAGGCCTCTCAAACTTAACATGTCCAAAACTAAGCTCTTGTGATTCCTCCATAAAGCCTGCTCTACCAGCAGAAATTCCCATCTTAGTAATGGCACCCTCTTTCCAGCTGCTCAGGCCATTAAAATCACCATTGACTCCCTTTCTTCTCTCACATCTCATATCTGATCTGTCACAAAAGTCTGTTGGCTCCATCTTTAAAATGTATCCAGAATCTGACCATATCTCGCCATTTACATTGCTGCACTCAGCCCTCACCCAAGCCCTCATCATCTCTCTTGGATTATTGCAGCAGCCTTCTAACCAGTCTCCCTATTTCTGTCCTTGTCTCCAATTACTATACTTTCAGCAGTCAGAGTAATCTTTTAAAAAACATAAGTGAGAGCCCATTACTCCTCTCCTCAAAACACTCCAATGCTTTTCTTCCTGTTCAAAAGAAAAGCCAAAATTCTTTCTCTGATCTTCACCTACAAGATGTGACTTCACTCCCTACTGTTTTCCCCTTATTCACTTCATTCCAGCTACACTGACATTCTTGCTGTTCTTTGAACGTTTCAAGTATGACTTGCCTCGGTGCTTTGCACTTGCTATTTTCTTTTTTACGATTTGCTTAAAAATCTTTTATCATTATGGCATTACACCTTTTCCAGAACAAGTATAATTTACAGAAATTATACAAGGCAACCTTTTATCAAATATCAATATTTAGAATGTTTTGTTTTGCTGAAATGTTATTTCAGTTGTAAAAACCATCTCTGGTTACAAAAAAAATATCAAACTTTATCGGATTTAACCTGTTTTTACAAATGTCCTAGGAAACCTTAAGCTGAATATTTTAAGTAGAAAAACAGTAATTTTAGAACAGTTTTGTTATACTACTTCTGTGGTTTATGCACATGTTAACTGGTCTCTTTTATAGGAAATCTTACTAGTTTATCCCACTAAGCACTGTAAAATAAAGGCAAGAGCTAATCACCTTTTAACAAAAATACTCTGTATGCAACAAATGCACATATCAAAGACGTTACTTAGTGGTTGATCATTGCCTCCTACAAAATATGAAACAAAGTACATTTACTGGATTGTTTTTCAGTTTGCAGCTGCCCTCTGGCATCCAAAATAAGCATTTCCCATAAATAAAAGCTGCAGTGCAATTCACTAAGTGGTTAGTTTAGGCCAATCCTCCCCCCACCCCAATTATTCTTTGTTCTTCCTCACCGCCCCCACCTCTCACAGTGGCACCGTATTATTAAAAACATTAAGTACCTGGGGTTTATGCTTCAGATCAAGACATCACTTGAGTAATTTTGAATGATGTACAGCTCTTCATGTAAAAAAGATGTTTTGTGGTCACAATTACTTCAAAAAGTAATTATATTCAAATAACCTGACATATCATGCCTTAGCAATTACAAAACCATGATTTTGACACATGGCAATTTATAAGTTAGGCAAATGTGAATTGCTAAAAGATGTGAACAGCTGTTCTTCTGTTTAAGTTTAGAGTGCTGCAAAACTCAGGTAATGACTTTATTTTTTCAGTTAACATAACCAGCCCCCGGCACAGCATACTAAATAAATCACAAAGTATGAATCCAAGGAAGGTAATACCTACTAAGTCACAAAACTTTGGCAAATCAATACAGTACTCTTTAATACAATAAAATTTTATTTTTGTTGGAGTCATATATTACTTTAGAGGTAATTTTCACTCCAAAAATATTTAAGTACAAAACCAAAACACTGGTTTTTAATGGTGGTTTATAGCAGAGCAAGTTATTTTATACAAATTAATATCTTTTAAAAGTATATAATTTCTCCTTTTAAGGTGAGTTCTCTCATGCAAGCTGTTGAAGTTACAGCAGCAGAGCAATCTTGTGTAAGAGGTGGCTCTGCTTTCTTCTGGGGTTGGTCCAAAGCCAGGTAGAGTTCTAATGCATGAAAAGTTTTAAAATTCTACCTTAAGGAAATTCAATGTCAATACCAGTTTCCAAGTACTTTTAAGAAAACTTAAATTTTCATATAAATACTTGAAACCTTTAAACTAGACAGCCATTTCAAACAACATTAATTTCAGATGATCCCTTTTATTTAGAAGCCCTGTATCTCTGTTTTGATCAAAAGTCAGTTAGTCTTAAATCAGCTTATTAAAAAAAATTCTACCTAAAATATAGTTGTATTTTTTAAATAACAAATAAATATATTGCCAGCTTGGAGAGACCTGGGGGACCCAACGTTGTCTACCAACTTGTAGTATCATTTTTCTACAAATGCTGCTGCCGCCATTGGAGTCCTTATGCTTCCTCTTGCTGAAGCTGTCAGTTCTTCAATCTCGGCATTTAATTTATGTATTACCCATTCCATTGCTTCTCGGCCTTTATTAGCATTTGAAGATATGGTACTTGCCATCAGTCCTTCAAGGTAACTGCTAAGGCTGACTCCTTTCACAGTGATAATGGCTTCTTGAGTCAAAATAGTTTTTTCTGGGTCCTGAGGATGTGGTTTGTAGATAAGTCTCTCATCTACTGAAACCATATTTGTAAATGAAATATTAGTAGATTTAAGTTCCAATGTTTTCTCTACAGGATCAACTACAGAATGTTCTTGCACATATGTTTTGGTTCTTGCTGCACCAATAAGAGTCTTCACAATGGAAGGCAGTCCCCACTCTGTGCTGAGAAGTCTATGGCTGTGCAACTTTCCAGAGGGATCTATATGTCTGTCCAACACATCAACTCCAACCACACTCGGGTTCATAGGGTTTGGGTATTTCTGCATTGCAGCTGTGGTAACAGTTTCCCAAGATGGTCAAAGACATGCTCCGAAGTCCAGATCTTCATGGTGCGAGCGGCCCGCGCGATATCCGGGCGGCGCTAAGGGACAATGAGGCAAAGAGGCTACACCTGCCCCCGCCCCACTCCCAGCACCCCGGCGCCCCGGCCGGCCGCGCAGCGC
>NW_012133858.1:18492917-18495758 GCF_000956105.1 Propithecus coquereli | reverse complement strand
GCCATGGTACTCTAGCCCGGGCAACAGAGTGAGACTCTGTCTCAAAAAAAAAAACAAAAAAAGCTTGAGGTGATGGATACCATAATTATCCTTATTTGATTACTACACATTGTATGCCTGTATCAAAGCAAAACTTATTTATGTGATATATGTATGTACCCCATAAATATATACAACTGTTAGGTACCCATAATTAAAAATTTTTAAAAGATATTAATTGTAATTACTAACGCAATCACCACTAAGAGAAGAACTCAAAAATATATAATAAAAGAAACAACAAGAGAATTAAAAGGGTACACTAGAAAATGTCTGTTTAAACAAATGAAAACAGTAATGGAGGAAATGAGGAACAAAAAATAGATATAAAGCATAGAAAACAAATAACAAAATGGCAGAAGTTTTTCCTTATCAATAGTTGCATGAAATATAAATGTATTAAACTCTCCAATTAAAAGGCAGAGAATGGCAGAATAAAGGATACTTAATAATGGGTTAAATGTTATAAAAATAAGAGTATGAACTAAATACAATAAAATCCCAAATGTAGTTTTTTTAAAAGGTTTTTGATTGGGTGTGGTGGCTCACGCCTGTAATCCCAACACTTTGGGAGGCTGAGGCAGGAGGATCACTTGAGGCCAGCAGTGCAAGACCAGCCTGGGCAACAATGAGAAAAAAAAAGGGACAAAGGATCTGAATAGGCATTTTTCCAAACAAGAGATCAAATGGCCAAAAGGCACATGAAAAGATGCTCAATATCATCAGCCATCAGGGGAATGCAAATCAAAACCACAACAAGATATCACTTCACACCAAGATAGCTATAATAAAAAATACAGACAATAACAAGTGTTGCAGAGGATATAGAGAATATAGAACCCTCATACATTGCTGGTGGGAATATAAAACACTGCAGACACTGCACAGAAAACAATCTGGCAGTCCCTTAAACGTTAAACATAGAGTTACCACATGATCCATCAAATCCACTCCTGAGTATACATATGCTCAAAAGAGGTGAAAACATATGCCCACAAAAATCATGTATGCAAATTTTCATAGCATCATTGCTTATAGAAACAAAAAAAGTAGATACAACCCACATGTCTATCAACTGATTAATGGATAAATGTGTTATATCCATACATTGGAATATTATTCAGCCATATAAAGTAATAAAGAACTGATTCATGCTACAACATGGATGAACCTTGAAAGCATAATGCTAAGCAAAAGAAGCCATTCACAAAAGACCACATATTGTATATAATTCCATTTATATGAAATAGCCAGAATAAGCAAATCTATAGATACATAAAGTAGATTAGTGGCTGTTTAGGATTGGGGAGAAGGGATAAGGAGTTATTGCTAAAGGATACTAGGTTTCTTTTTGGGGTAACAAAATGTTCTAAAATCTGCTGTGATCATGGTTGCATAACTCTGTGAATATACTCCTATACCATTGAATTATACACTTTAAACTAATGAATTATATGGTATGTAAATTATATCTCAATAAAGCTGTTGTGCAACAAAAATAGAGTCAGGGAGCAAACTCAGTCTGGACAAGAAGGTGAGCTTGTGCCCTTTATCACACTGTGTTTCCTGGCCATTTAATAATTGCCCAAGTTCTGTTAGTCATTTATAGGTAAAAAGGTAAGAGGAGGAGATTACTTAAAATCACACTGCCCTTTACCCAGACTGTGATGCCAAAATATCTTCCATATTTGAAGCCTATCTCACATGAGGCTTTCCTAATAGTCAATTGCCACTGTTTCCACCACTGTTCATCCCTACCCCCTGACTTATTCCTAATAACTCAGATCTGCATTCAGTGTGCAGAATATCACGGTAAGAGCGACAAAGAAAAGGAGTACTTAGGGGACATATATATGTTTTTATTTATAAAGCTTTTATAAAAATTAAATCATTAGGAAATTATTAAGTAAATTATGGCACATCTATAGGATGAAAAATAATGCAGCCATTTAAAATGATTTTATTAAAGAATATTTATCATAAGATTAACATGAGTTCTTATCAGAAACCATGGAGAGAAGAAGGCATGGAATGACATATTCAAAGTGTGAACAAAAAAATAACGGTCAACCGAGAATTTTGTATCTAGCAAAACTATGCTTTCCAAATGAAGGCAAAATTAACACACTCCCAGATAAGTAAAAACGGAATTTGTTGCTAGCAGATCTGTCCTACAAGAAATCCTTCAGGCTGAAACGAAAGGATACTAGATAGTAAATTGAATTCACATGAAGAAATAAAGAACACTGATAAAGGATAAGTACGTAGGTAAATATAAAAGATAGTACCAATGTATTTTTTTGTTTGTAATTCCTCTTTTTCTTATCTGATGTAAAAGACCACTACATAAAGCAAAAACAATATCTCTATGTTAATGGGAACAAAATGTATAAAGATACAATTTGTGACAATAATAACATAAAGGGGTCATTAATGAAGCTATGGGGAGCAAATTTTTTGTATACTATTGAAATATAGTTGATATTAGTCTGAACTAGATTAGTATAAATTAAAATGTTAATTGTAGTGGGGGGGAAGTGGGGATGGTTAACGAGTGTGAGATATAGTTAGATACAATGAACATGATCTAATATTTGATAGCACAACAGGGTGACTATAGTCAACAATAAGTTGTTGTATACTTTAAAATAACTAAGAGTGGAATTGGAATGTTCCCAACATAAAGAAATGATAAAAGCTTGAGGTGAGGCCAGGCGTGGTGGCTCACGCCTGTAATCCTAGCACTCTGGGAGGCCGAGGCAGGTGGATCGCTCAAGGTCAGGAGTTCGAGACCAGCCTGAG
>NW_012133858.1:18478429-18481682 GCF_000956105.1 Propithecus coquereli | reverse complement strand
TAACTGCTAAGGCTGACTCCTTTCACAGTGATAATGGCTTCTTGAGTCAAAATAGTTTTTTCTGGGTCCTGAGGATGTGGTTTGTAGATAAGTCTCTCATCTACTGAAACCATATTTGTAAATGAAATATTAGTAGATTTAAGTTCCAATGTTTTCTCTACAGGATCAACTACAGAATGTTCTTGCACATATGTTTTGGTTCTTGCTGCACCAATAAGAGTCTTCACAATGGAAGGCAGTCCCCACTCTGTGCTGAGAAGTCTATGGCTGTGCAACTTTCCAGAGGGATCTATATGTCTGTCCAACACATCAACTCCAACCACACTCGGGTTCATAGGGTTTGGGTATTTCTGCATTGCAGCTGTGGTAACAGTTTCCCAAGATGGTCAAAGACATGCTCCGAAGTCCAGATCTTCATGGTGCGAGCGGCCCGCGCGATATCCGGGCGGCGCTAAGGGACAATGAGGCAAAGAGGCTACACCTGCCCCCGCCCCACTCCCAGCACCCCGGCGCCCCGGCCGGCCGCGCAGCGCACAGGCGCTGTCGGGCCCTACGCGAGGGACGTCCCGACGCACTACACTTGCTATTTTCTGTATGTGGAATATTGTGCTCCAGATATTGGCATAACAAACTTCCTTACCTCCTTTAGGTCTTTATTCAGATGTTGTTTTGTAGGGAAGCCTTTCCAAGCTACCCTACCTAAAATATTAAACCAATACCCATCCCTAACATTTTATATTTCCCATTTTTGCTTTATGTTTTCTCCTTAGCACTTAACTCCACCTAACCTTCTATATATATTACTTATATAATAGGTAGGCATATGTGTGCATATACAGCTGTGGTAGCTAGTCTCCGAAGTGACCCCTACTGAGTCTGGCCTCGTGGTATACAAGCCTCCTCCCATGTTGAATGGGGAAGACCTGTGTAGCCAATAGAAAAGATGGCGTGTGACTTCCAGCTAGATCACAGAAGACATTGTGGCTTTCAGCTGCCTCTCTCTTAGATCACTTACTCTAGAGGAAGCCGGCTTTCATACTGTGAAGACACTCAAGCATCTCTATGGAGAGGTCATCATAGAAAGGAAATGAAGCCTCCTGACGACAGTCAGCACCACGTAGCCATCCATGTAAGTGAGCCATCCTGGAAGGGGATCCTCCAGCCCCTGTCAGGCCTTCAGATGACTGTGGCCCTAGTCAATGTCTGTACTGCAATCTCATGAGAAACCCTAGGCTAGAACCCAACTAAGCTGCTCTCAAATTTCTGATTCATGGAAACTAGGAAAGAAAAAACACTGCCAATTTAACCAAGACTCATAATGAATGTGAGAGGCATCCCAATTTCAAAGATATGGGGGAAAAGGTGCATTTTTTAATGGAAGAAATATAACAATGACGATTATTGTTGTGAATGTTACTGTTTTCTCCATATAATCTTCATGAAAGCAGAAATTTTTGTTGGTTCAGTTCACTGCTATAGATCTAATGCCTAGAACAGGGCTCAGCATATAAGAGAAAATTAATAGTTGCTATATGAATAAATAAAAATTAGCTTGCACAAGGCATATTGTTTCTATGTGGTAGAGGTGGAATTCAAACCCAGGTCTTTGATTCTAAAGCTTGTGCTACTTTAGTTGCCCATTCTTCAGAATACAGTCTAATACCAAGATACTCATCTTATTTTTACTCGATCTTTCTTTTTTACTAAGAAGATGATATTTGGGAATAATAATATATAGCTAATAATTATGGTATTATTATACCGTCTAGGACTGTTCTAAGCACATTGTATGTTTTAACCTACCCAGTCTTTACTACACCACCATATGGCAGGTATATTATTACATTTATGAGGAAATGAAGGTACAGGAAAGTAAAGTGGCTGATCCAAAGTCTCATAATTCATTATATCTGTTTGGAGTAAATAGTTGTATATGTTCTTTCTCCCAACCTTACCTCAGCCAAAAGTCTCTTTAAATGTCTTACAAACAAGTATTTGCTAACTCCAAGGTCTCTAAATATTGTCTAGTGTTGTATTGTTCACATTCCCTATTGAAAAAGAACAACTTCCATTTGTAGCTAACATCTTAATACTTGGAAATAAAAAATTTAGTCATTTCCACACTTAAACTTGAAAACTTACCTCGAAAATTCTGGTTTTAAATCTTATTTATATCACAATTTCTAAATTGGATCTGAATATAATGCCCCCTATGTGAACACAGTGTCTATGAATAGTCATTTGAACTGTAATAAAATCCTAAATTTGGTTAGCACTTTTCATACACTTTCATTTAGAAGGCTCTCACATTTGATCTTCATGATAACATCTGAGAAGGTCTCAGGAAAGGTATTCTCTCCACTTTACAGATTAGGAAATTGAGAGTCAAAGAAGGTAAAAACTCTTCTTAAGGTTACATAGGTAGTACGTTGTTAAGTCAGGATTTTTCTAAATCCTAGTCTGCTTCCTCATATTGACCTAGACAGTTGTTGGCAAGGTTTATACTGACCTGAGATAATTAAATCAAGTGCAGCAGGAACTCCAATGAGTCTGGGGAGAAGCTGGGTTCCTCTTGCACCAGGAAGAATTCCTAGTGTGACTTCTGGGAAGCCGATTTGAGTCTATCAAAGATGGAAGGCATAAAGGCCATTAGAATAAGGTATGTTCAGAGTTAAAGTAAGCACTCCCCTGGATTTCCTACACTCTCAAAAACATTGTTTCATTGAATTCAGATTTCTACAGGGCAAATAGTACACACCCTCTCCTTTAATTAATAGCATAAACAAAGATGTGCTATCCCTAAGTCTTCATGTTGAAACACTAACTTCAACACATTTATTTAAGAAACTCGAATCTCTAGCTTCTTACACATTTATTCTCCAGCTCTATATTGGCCTGTCTCAGCCAACATGTTAAATAAATAAGTCTCCAGAAACAGCTTTCTGGAGCCCTGCAAGATCTAGGAAGCACAAGAAAGTAAAAAGACAACCCACAGAATGAGAGAGAATACTTGCATAGTATACGTCTGATATAGGACTTATATCTAGAATATATAAAGAACGTTTACAACTCAAAAATAAAAAGACAAATAAGCAATTAAAAAGGGACAAAAGGGCCAGGTGCGGTGGCTCATGCCTGTAATCCTAGCACTCTGGGAGGCCGAGGCAGGTGGATCGTTTGAGCTCAGGAGTTCGAGACCAGCCTGAGCAAGAGTGAGACCCCGTCTCTACTAAAAATAGAAAGAAATTAATCG
>NW_012133858.1:18464992-18475389 GCF_000956105.1 Propithecus coquereli | reverse complement strand
GGTGGCTCACGCCTGTAATCCCAACACTTTGGGAGGCTGAGGCAGGAGGATCACTTGAGGCCAGCAGTGCAAGACCAGCCTGGGCAACAATGAGAGACCCCCATCTCTATAAAAACAAAAAAGTTTAGCCAGGTGTGGTGGTGTATGCTTGTACTCCTAGCTATACAGAAGGCTGAGATGGGAGGATTGCTTGAGCCCAGGAGTTCAAGGCTCCAGTGCACTATGATCACACCACTACCCTCCAGCCTAGGCAACACGATGAGACCTTGTCTCTTAAAAAAAAAAAAAATTTTAAAAGATAAAGAAACTGTAAGAAAAAAATTATATAGGAACATAGGAAAAAGACCAGAAGGAAATATACTAGAATGAATGGAATGTCATTAGTGGTTATTTCTGAACTATGAGTTTATGGCAATTTTAGTTTACTTTATACTTTCCTGTATTTTCTAGTCCAGTACAATGATAAATATTATTTTTATCATTAGAAAAATTTATTACTTACAAAAATGCTATCATTATACATATTGTGATATATACTGGTATCACAGACCTCATTCTACATGCCTAATAGCTCAAACTGAACCCATTTTCAGAAATAAATGTATTTAATTAACTCCAGTGGACGGTGGCCCCAGTGACCTTTTCTCATTAATCTGCCACTGTAAATAATTAACATCTCCTTGTGAGCCCTTCTATCCCAGAGCACTGCCCAGGGTGGGTGGCATTCCACGTGGATGCTAGGTTGATTGCCAGGGCAGAGCCTGTGTAACGGAGGAAGGTCTTCACGATGGAAATTAAATATCCCAGTGAAAGGCAGATGAAACCCTGTGTGATGAATTGGCTCCTTCCATGGTGATGAGTCGCCTGAGGGTCACAGGCTCATGTACAACAACTGCCACCCCATCAAAGTAGAATCCCACATACCAACGAAACCAACCTTGGAAGTTTATGTGGAAATGATGGATTTATTTAAATTGTGTAATTGCTTTCAAATGCTTTGTTAACAAATATGACGTACAAAATATACACGGCGTGGCAAATAATATAGGCTGTGTCTCCCTGCAGCAATGCCAATGCTCCAAACTTAAAAGGACAGAAAATAAAGTTTCTCTAACTCTTTTGTAAAAAAAAAAAAAAAAAAAAAAAAAAAGGAAAGAAAGAGAGAGACAGAAAGAGACAGGAGGGAGGGAGGGAGGAAGGGAGGAAGGGAGGGAGGGAGGGAGGGAGGAAGGGAGGGAGGGAGGGAGGGAGGGAGAGAGGGAGGGAAAGAAATACATTTACTAGTTCTGTGCTGTTTCCAGTAGAAATTTGTCATTTTAGGTACTGATAATTATAAGGGGGCACAAAAGTGACATCTTTGAGATAGCAAATGAGTATTTAAATGCATACTCAGGGGTGACAGTCAAAATATTTAACACCTCATATGTCGTGAGTATAGCATCAGTGAAACCTGATAGGAGCCACAGTATTGGACCACAGGCCTGGGGGCCCTCTATCAACTCAGGAGGTCCCCTTTAGTCTATGGATCATAGGGAGGTCCTAGGGCTAAGGTTAAGGGAAGCAAAGAGACAGAGGGCTGAGAGTAGCAGCTACTTACCAACCAGAATGGAAGTACAGTATTCCGACATTTTAACAATCAGCACCACTGTACTGGTACGTAACAGCTGCACACAAGTGCTAGAGACATCCCGGGGTTGTTAACCAATGAGCTAACCATTTAAGATTATCACCTCTGATGCTATGACTAGTTTAGAGCTTGCCCTAAGGAAAAGCCTCACACACCAACCCCACATGGAGCCTCAGCTGTTACCTCTGCGTGGGCAATCCTGTAGTGACAGCTCAGAGCCAGCTCTAGTCCCCCTCCTAAAGCCACGCCTTGGATAGCCGCCACTACGGGCTTGTTGTTTCTCTGTATATCATCCAGGACATGTGGCAGGTGGATGCCAGAGGTTCTAGGAGCGCTGAAGCCATGGATATCAGCACCTAAAGACACAAAGACAAGGAGAAATACTTGGACTTTGTTACATGACAGTGAGATACCTGATGACTCTTAAGAAGTCTCAGATGTTTCGGGCCCTTAAACTTTATCCTTTGGCTGGAGACACAATAAAGGAAGAGTTGCTTGGAAAAGGTAGGACGATATGAGAGAAAAATCCTCAAATCTTTACCAATAATCCTGTAATCTTCTAAAAACTGTCTTTCCATATGATAACTGGCAACTCTTATCTTTAAGAAAGTTAAAAATCTCAGAAAAGGGAAACAGAGTCTCCTCCAATGACCACTGTTGTGAGATTGAGTCTCCTCTCATTCTTTGTGTGATACTCTCATCAATGCTGTGCACGGCAATTTAGCCCCGTATCTCTGTTAAGGGAAAGAGTCATTACAATATAAAGTATCAGGGTCACATGCATACATATTTGTGAGTTATATGTTAATCAATCAGCTTAGAATTATATTGTAGTTTTATAAAAATAACTATATAGATGGTAGTTTTTTATCTTCAATTAAAAGTAACATTTATTGCTTTTCCTAATTATAAAAATAACATATTATGGAAAATTTGAAAATTATAAAGAACATAAAGATCACCTGAAAGATCACCAGAGATAACAATTTATTTTGGTGAACTCTTAGTTTTTTTCCCCATGCATATATGTAAATGGCTTTGTGACCTTGAGTAAGGTATTTAACCTTTTAGTCTCAATAACTATCTTAAGTGACTAATGTGAGAATTAAACGAAAGTTTAATATATATATTTAGTATTTAAAGAATACTGTAAAATTTAAAAGTATTTCCCTATTTTTACATAACATTATGCAGTGAATTTTTTTCTATAGCATTATCTATTCTTTTAAAACCTTAAGTTTTGGCTGGCCATGGTGGCTCATGCCTGTAATCCTAGCACTCAGGGAGGCCGAGGCGGGAGGATTGCTTGAGGTCAGGAGTTGGAGATCAGCCGAAGCAAGAGTGAGACCCCCGTCTCTACTAAAAACAGACAGAAATTAGCTGGGCAACTAAAAAAATAGAAAAAACTAGCCAGTCATGGTGGCGCACACCTGTAGGCCCAGCTACATGGGAGGCTAAGGCAGGAGGATCGCTTGAGCCCAGGCCAGGAGTTTGAGGTTACTACGAGCGAAGATGACACCATGGCACTCACTCTAACCTGGGCAACAAAGTGAGACTCTGTCTCAAAAAAAATAAAAAATAAATAAAACCTTAAGTTTGGTACAGGTTAAAAAAATTTAATTATTTCATATTTAGCCTATTCATTT
This sequence comes from Propithecus coquereli, assembly GCF_000956105.1. Taxonomy (NCBI): domain Eukaryota; kingdom Metazoa; phylum Chordata; class Mammalia; order Primates; family Indriidae; genus Propithecus; species Propithecus coquereli. Next base: position 18,472,116 of record NW_012133858.1, on the reverse strand, counting down.
TTTTTCTTTTGCACCTGATCCTCATCTAGCACCAATCTGGGGGTTATATTTTTTTCTCACCAACCCATCATATTTCGCTCTCTAGTTCAGTGTTTTGTTTTATTGTTTTTTACATTTCTTTTGATTCTAGAGAAACAAGATCAATTTCAATCTGAGTCTCAGGCCTACCATACTTGTAACTTTTGATTGAGATGGTTTTTCAGGTAATAATAGAAATTAACATTTATTGGATAAATAAATACATCAGGCACTATGTTATGTAGTTTCATATATTGTCTCATTTAATTTTCATAACACCTAGGTTAAGTAGTATAACCATCATAACAATCCCATCTTCCAGGTAAGGAAGTTAAGGCTTTGAGATGTGAAGTGACTAATTCAGACATATGACTAGTAACTGATAGAATAGGGATTTGAACTTAGGCAATTTGACTACAAGTCCCACATTCTTAAAAGCTACATTATATTCTTCTACTTAGAGTGTAAGGTTAGTAGTATTATTATCCCAAGTTTACATAAAGCAAGGCATAGACAAGAATATAGTAATTTCACTCTTTAATTATTTCCAGCATATAGAAATCCAATTAGTTTCTGGATATTGGCTTTATATCCAGCAAAAATGCCAAATTATATTAATTCTAACAATTTTCCGATATATTGATTTTTCTACAAATATTATCCTATCTTCTGAATAATGAAATTTCATTTCTTCCTTTCCAATCTTTATACCTTTTATTACTATTTCTTTTGCTAGCCTTACTGCGCTGGCTGGGACCTTGAACACAATGTCAAATAGAAAAGGTGAAAGCAGTCAGCCTTGTTTTGCTCCTTTCTCAAAAGGAAAGCTTTCAATTTATCATTTTGTTTGACGTTCGTTGTAGGTTATGCAAAATACTTATCTTTTGCCTGCTTAAGAAACTTCCTTTCTCAACCTAGTTTACTAAGAATTTGTGTTTTTTTTGGAGACAGGGTCTCACTATGTTGCCCAGGGGCCGGTCTTGAACTCCTGGACTCAAGGGATATTCCTGCCTCAGCCTCCCAAGTAGCTGAGAATACAGGTGCATGCCACCACGCCTGACTAATTTTTCTATTTTTAGTTGTCTGGCTAATTTCTTTCTATTTTTAGTAGAGACTGGGTTGGGGGGGAGTGTGTCACGCTTGCTGAGGCTGGTCTCAAACTCCTGATCTCAAGCGATCCTCCCACCTGGGCCTCCCAGACTGCTAGGATTACAGGCATGAGCCACCATGCCCAGCCCTATATAAATTTCCTGATAAGTTTTACTTTAGCTGCATCCCTCAAGTTTTATGTTATATTTTCATTGTCATTCAGTTCAAATTTTTTCTAAATTCCATTATGATTTCTGTTCTGACTCAGAGGTTATTAAGAAATGAATTTAATTCCCAAACACATGATAATTTCTAGTTATAATTTTGTTATTGATTTCTAGCTTAATTGCATTGTTGTCAGAGAATATACTCTAAATGAAATTTATTTAGATAAGCTTTTATGATCCAGCATCTGGTCAATTTTTGCCAATGTTCTAGATGTATTTCAAAAGAATGTTTATTTTCCAATTTGGAGGTACATTATTCTATATAAGTACATTAAGTCAAGTTTGATAATCCCTAATGCTTTTCTAGAAGAATTATTTTTTTCTGCCTCTAAACTCTAATTATTCTCTCTATAACTTCTTTCCTTATAAAGAAATATCAAGTTCTCCATGATTCTGATCCTTCTTTCCATGCCTCAAAGCCACCATTTCAGATACCCAACCTTAGGTTTTCAAACAGTGAATAAGCCATTTAATAGCTGATTAATATTTGGCGCATTATTTTAATCTCTGTCAGGTTCAATTTTCTCATCTGTAAATGGAGCCTGGAGGATTTATTGAGGATTAAAAACCCTCGGTAAAAGTACTATTTTCATTATTATTAATTAATAAATAACCTACATAATACTGGCACATAACAGGCAAGATGAATGGTAATTATTATAATGATTAACATTTTTATATTTATTTATGTCCATGATTCCAACATCTTTGTCTTTCCAGGCTACAGTTATGAAATTCCACATATGAAATTCCTCTGGCTATCGTAAGATCGAATAGGCGCTCATATGCACATGACTTTTGTCAAAGAGTATAATGTATTCATTTAGGAAAGGAAGAAAAGGTGCCATAAATACCACTGAATAAATCACCATTTCAGAATACTTTTGCCATATTTTGTCAATATTTTTGCTTCTTCACATAATAATCCAATAAAGTAGTGCCATGGTCACTAAGATTAGTGACTATCAGAAGAAAATCAATTCCATATTAAGACTCTACATGAATTAAAAACAATGTTCATTGAACATCTTTAGTGTGCAGGCACTACACCAGGAGCTATCAGATACCTCATTTAATCTCACAAAAACCCTTTAAGATAGTTATTATTATTTCTACTTAATAGATGGAGGAACTGAGGTTTAGGAGATTAAAGAGACTTACCCAAGTTCATATAGGGTGGAGACACATGCAGAGCATGGATGTATGAGCAGGTGTATACCAGCAAGTATAACAGCCATCAAGCCTGGAACTAAATTTCCTCCAAAGGCCCAATGCAATATAAAAGAGACTAAGGCCAAAGTCTTCGCCAAGTCTCTCTTGTGATTCCTGTCTCTCTTCCCACAATGTTTCTCATTTCCACTCAATTCTCCCATATCCATTGCCCACACTAAGTTATTAGCCACAGGGATAGCTAACGCAATATTGATCTTAGTCTGTGGCTGGATTCCAGAGATAGTGGGAAAGAGTTAGACTCTAGTTACCTGCACAGAATTTGCCATCGGCTCCACAAATCACAATGGCTTTTACTGTATGGTCTTTTATAGCTTTTTGTAGTCCCTCTTTTATTCCGTGGACTACAGCCACACTAAAAGAAGAAAAAAAATGACATGAAGCAAATTAGTCAGAATGAAATTCCTACTATCTCAGAGTTTTTTCCTTTCCTAACAATGAAAAATTAAACACACACGTAATGGATAAAAACTGCTGATACTTATCATTAAAGCTTTCGCTAATTTTTGCAATACATGATATATCCATCTATGCATGTATTATGTGAATTAAGCACTGAACTAATTAAACGAATCCACTTTTTTAAAAAAAATTATTTTCTTGCACTGTGCTTTAACTTTGACCACTTAGAATCAGCACTAACCAATTTAAAAATATCATTATACATCTTCTACACACAGTGAGAGAAGTTATCTATAAAGACAATTTATCATGGAAGGCACACTAAGATGAGTGCTGTAATAAAGGTCAAAGAAAGTGATGCTTCTATAATGTTTGTGTAAAACTGGAATTGTATAAAGGTCAGAGGGGGACGAAGCTACTTTCAATTTGTCATATAAGAAAACTAAAGGAGAAATTATCTAGGAGAAATGGCAGGGGCTGCTAGTTACTTCAAATGGTCATTCCTCTCTACCTTCTTCTAAGTATTAAAACATCTGGTTTTTAGCTGGATTTTTGATTGCCCAAAATAAGGACTAAATTTTCCAACCTACTTGGCAGTAAGGCCTGCAGAGGCACTAAGTTATGGCCAATGGGATGGAAGTATATTTGGTATATGTGGCTTTGGAAAGAGTCCTTAAAGGATTGAGCATGCTTTTCTCCTTATCTTTCCTCCCTACTCCTGGCAGGTATGCAGATGTGATGGCTAGATTGAGCAGCCATCTTGGGCCAAGAGGTAGAAACCACGTATTGAAGATGGCAGAGCAAAAGACAGAATTGAGGTCTCTGATGATTGTGGAGCAGCCATACCATTGTAGGACACTGCTGTAAGAGAAATCAACTTTTATTGTTGAATTCACTATTATTTTGAGTTTTCTGTCACTGACAGCCAAACCTAATCATAAATAATTTAGCAGATAAAGGCAAGGTGTAATAGATTTTGCCACATTTCAGTATATGAGGACGTCATCCACAGAAGAGATAGCTAAAGCCAAGATTGAGTAAGTCTACCAAAGAAAAAGAGAGCTGAGAGCAAATCCTCTGGATACGTCTTCGTTTAATAAGCGGAGAGGCTTAGCAGAGTGATTCAGCAACAAGGGAGCCCAAAATCATAAAGCCCAAGAGGGGAAAATTTGCCAGAAGTAGGAGATTAATAAGTGCCAAGGGATGGTAAAGGAGGAGAATCTGGGGAAAGCGGTGCGAAACTGCTTAAAGGAAAAATGATAGAGGAAGGGAGACAGAGCAAGATGGCTGAATAGAACACTCCAGTGATCATCCCGCTGCAGGAACACCAAATTGAACAACTATCCATACAAGAAAGCACCTTCATAAGAACCTAAAATGAGGTAAGCAATCACAGTATCTGGTTTTTAACATTATATCAAGGAAAGAGACACTGAAGAGGGTAGGAAAGACAGCCTTACACTGCCTACGCCATCCCTTCCCCATCCCCTAGCAGCACCCAACACCAGTGCTGGGAGGAGAGAGAATCTGTGTGCTTGGGGGAGGGAAAGTGAAGTGATTATGGGACTTCACATTGGAATTTAGTGCTGCCCTGTCACAAGAGGACACAACACAGGGCAGAATTCTGTCAGCGCCCACAGAGGGAACATTTAGACTGCCCCAGCCAGAGGGGAATCCAGCAGTAGGAACCTGAGTTCTGGCTAGCTCCACCACCAATTAAGGAAAATGGCCTGGGGCCCAGAATAAATTTGAAAGGCAGTCAAGCCACAAAGACGACAGTCCTTGGACAAGTCCTAGGCTGTAGTGTGCTTGACACAGTGGACTTGGGGTGCACATTACCCAGTAAGACACTAGCTGTGGCAGCCAACCCAACCGCAAGCAGTGCAGCTGGGGCAAGACTCCACCAAAAAACTGCTAGAACTGATAAACAAATTTGGTAAAGTTGGAGGACACAAAATCAACTTACAAAAACTAGTAGTATTTCTATATGCCAAGAACAAACAATCTGGAAAAGAAACCAAGAAAGTAATTCCATTTATAATAGCTACAAATAAAATGAAATATCTAAGAATAAACTTTATCAAAGAAGCAAGAGATCTCTATAATGAAAACTATAAAACATTGGTAAAAGAAATTGAAGAGGACACCAAAAAGGAAAGATATTCCATGCTCATGCATTAGAAGAATCAGCATTATTAAAATCTCCATACTACCTAAAGCAATCTAACAATTCAATGCAATCCCTATCCTATCAACATACCAATGACATTCTTTACAGAAATAGAAAAAATAATCCTAAAATTTATATGAAACCACCAAAGCCCCAACGTAGCCAAAGCTGTCCTGAGCAAAAAGAACAAAACTGAAGGAATCACATTACCTAACTTCAAATCATAATACAGAACTGTAGTAACTAAAACGGTATGGTACTGACATAAAAACAGACATACTGCCCAATGGAATAGAATAGAGAATTGAGAAATAAATCCACACATCTATGGTGATCCCATTTTTGACAAAGGTGCCAAGAACATACAGTGGGGAAAGGACAGCCTCTTCAATAAATGGTGCTGGGAAAACTGGATATCCATATGCAGAAGAATGAAACTGGATCCTTAGCTCTTGCCACATATAAAAATCAACTCAAAATGGATTAAAGACTTAAATCTGAGACCTGAAACTATGAAGCTACTAGAAAAAAGCATTGGAGAAATACTCTAGGACATTGGTCTGGGCAAAAGTTTCTTGAGTAACACCCAAAAGCACAGGCGACTAAAGCAAAAATGGACAAATGGGATCACATCAAGCTAAAAAGCATCTATAGGAGAAAGGAAAGAACAAAGCAAAGAGACAACCCACAGAGTGGGAGACAATATTTTCAAACTACCCATCTGACAAGGGATTAATAACTAGAATATATAAGGAGCTCCAACAACTCAATAGGGGAAAAAAAATCAAATAATATGGTTTAAAAATGGGCAAAAGATCTGAATAGATATTTCTCAAAAGAGACATAGAAATGACCAATGGCCAAGGGGTATATGAAAAAATGCTTCCTATCATTAAATATCAGAGAAAGGCAAATCAAAACTACAAAGAGATATCATCTCACCCCAGTTGAAATGGCTTTTATCCAAAAGACAGGCAATAACGCACACTGGCGAGGAAGTGGAGAAAGGGGAACCCTCATACGCTGTTGGTGGGAATGTAAATTAGTACCACACTATGGAGAACAGTATGGAGGTTCCTTAAAAAACTAAAAATATAACTGCCATACGACCCAGCAATCCCACTGCTAAGTATATATCCAAAACAAAGGAAAACAATATATCAAAAAGGTATCTGCACTCCCACGGTTATTGCAGCAATATTCACAATAGCCAAGATTTGGAATCAACCTAAGTGCCCACCAAGGGATGAATGGATAAAGAAAATGTGGTACATATATACAATTAAATATTGTGGTTCATAGATACCATGGAATATTACTCAGCCACAAAAAAGAATGAAATCCTGTCATTTGCAACAACATGGATGGAACTGAAGAACATTAAGTGAAATAAACCAAACAGAGAAAGACAAATTTTGTACATTCTCACTTACATGTAAGAGCTAAAAATTAAAACAATTGATCTCATGGAGATAGAGAGTAGGATGATGGCAGGCATGCGTAACGGGGAGGGGGCAATAAAGTGAGAATGGTTAATGAGTACAAACATACAGTTAGATAGAATCAGTAAGATCCAATATTTGATAGCCCAAAAGGGTGACTACAGTCAACAATAAGTTATTGTATATTTTAAAACAACTAAGAGTGGAATTGGAATGTTCCCTGCACAAAGAAATGATAAATGCTTGAGGTGATAGATATCCCAGTTACCCTGATTTGATTATTATACATTGTATGCCTATATCAAAACATCACATGTACTCCACAAATATATACAACTATTATGTACCCATAATAATTAAAAATTTTAACAATAATAGTCCCTTCACAATAGCAACAAAGAAAATAAAGTATCTAGGAATATATTTAACTAAGGAGGTAAAAGACTTCTACAGGGAGAACTATGAAACATTGAGGAAGGAAATAGCCGAGGACGTAAACAGGTGGAAAACCATACCATGCTCATGGGTCGGCAGAATCAACATTGT
>NW_012133858.1:18430284-18463587 GCF_000956105.1 Propithecus coquereli | reverse complement strand
GGGGGGGAGGGAGGAGGGGACGGGTATTTGCATACACAGAGTGCAATGCGCACCACCCAAAAGATGGACATATTTGAAACTCAGACTTAGGGGGGGAGAGGGGGCAAGGGCAACATACGTAACCTAAACATCTGTACCCCCATAATATGCTGAAATAAAAATAAATAAATAAATAAAAAATAATAGAACGAGAGTCCAATCAGTTTTACCTTGGAATTCTGAGTATTCTGGGTAAAATTTCTGTTCTTTAACATACAGGGTGAAAAAAATCTTAAAACAAAGCAAACAATAAACTTCTATAAAGGCCATATTGTTAAGATCAGCAACAATGAGTTAAAACCTCAGGGAATAAAGGAGACACCTGCCCTTGTAAATGATTCCCTTTCACCTAATTACTTTTCATTTCTTAACCTAGGATGAAATCCAAACAAAACCTCTTGCCTTTGACTGGTTAATTGGAAACCAAATCTGATAATGAAACACAGATTCAGAAGCATTATGTAATATTGATAAGTCCAAAGGTCATATATTTCCTTCTAGGACAATGATGCCTACAAAATTAGCCAAAATTAGCTCAATCTGTGCCACTAAGGAGAAGAAATTGGCTTTTCCCATTTTCTCAACCCCTCCTTTTTTATGTTCTTGTTAATTTTGCAAAAATCAAAAACAGGAAAAAAAGAAAAACAAAAACCACTACAACAGATAAGCTTTACTAGACTCAAGCTGATTGAGAGGAACCACAGTCCTGTAGCAACGGAAAGGCCACAGGGGTTAAGAAATTATCTTGTCTCCTTAATACCGTTAGGTATGGAAAAATGGAGTCTGGAGTAAAGATAACATTTCATGAGTGCTGACCAAGTCTTTGACCATAGGAGATCTTTCTTTTTTTGACAGCTTTTTTTTTTAAACTAAAGGACATCAAATAAAGTTTGTGGCTTGCAACCAGCATTTTTTCAAACAAAGAAATAGAAGAAAAGAGAAAATAGACTATATCAAACAATATAACATGTAAGGATAGGTTTTGTTTCACAAAGCTTTCTTTCGGTTATGCATTCATATGTATTTGCGCCTGGAGTTGCTATGTAAAACATGATGTTTCTTACTATGTGGATTACAGTAAAGAAAAAGCGTAAGCCAGGCCTGATGGCTCACTTCTATAACCCCAGCACTTTGGGAGGCTGAGGCGGGAGGATTGCTTGAGGTTAGGAGTTCAAGACCAGCCCGGGAAATATAATGAGACAAAAAAATAAGAAAAATTAGCCAGGAGTGGTGGCACATGCCTGTAGTCCTTCCTACTTGGGAGCCTGAGGCAAAAGGATCACTTGAGCTCAGGTGTTAAAGGCTGCAGTGAGCTATGATTGAGCCACTGCACTCCAGCCTGGGCAAAAGATCGAAATGCTGTCTCAAAAAAAAAGAAAGAAAGAAAAAGTGTGAAAGCGATTGTTCTAGGAGACAAGCCTAGTAATCAGGCATGTCCTACACTTAGAAAGAGGGTTGGCATTCTTCTGAATGGAAGGAAACATGGCTGGCTAAACTGGTAATAAAGGATTTAAACTATTTGTTTGGGGGAAAAAAATTCTAATAAGAATCTTTCAGAGAGCTAGGAAGAGGAAACTTCCCACATAAAATAAGAACCAGGGGCCGGGTGTGGTGGCTCACGCCTGTAATCCTAGCTCTCTGGGAGGCCGAGGTGGGCGGATTGTTTGAGCTCAGGAGTTCGAAACCAGCCTGAGCAAGAGGGAGACCCTGTCTCTACTGAAAAAAATAGAAAGAAATTAATTGGACAGCTAAAAATATATAGAAAAAATTAGCCGGGCATGGTGGCGCATGCCTGTAGTCCCAGCTACTTGGGAGGCTGAGGCAGGAGGATCGCTTGAGCCCAGGAGTTTGAGGTTGCTGTGAGCTAGGCTGACGCCACGGCACTCTAGCCCAGGCAACAGAGTGAGACTCTGTCTCAAAAAAAAAAAAAAAAGTAAGAACCAGGAGGGGAAAAAGAAGGAAGAGAAGAAGGAAAGAAAAGTAGGAAGAAAAAAAAATCAGGGACTCTGTTAAACCTGATGAACATGCTGGGATGTACACTTCTATAATACCTAAAGGGAAGAGAAATGTTTATTCCCAGGTGGAGAAAATCTTATAGACAAAGGTGAAGTGATTCTGAGCAGCAGGGCCTGTTGGTGGGGGCTTGTAACAGGCCTTCTGACTAACAGGAATGATGACCGCTAACATCTGTTAAATGCCAGTTTATAATCTCCAACTCATTTAAACCTCACAACTTTATGAGGTAGATACCAACATTTCTCCTGTAAAGTACGGAGGGGAAAATATTGGTAGCTATGGGTATTAGACTATGGAACTTTTTCCACTAAGGTCTTGATGGCCACAATTTCCCATTATGTGCAGAGGTTATAGCAGAATCTTAATATCTAGTAATTCTAATCAGTATACAGACCAGTCCAAAATTGATAATGTAATCGCATTACTTACATTTTTCTTTGTCAAAACCGATATAATGGATATTTTGCTTTTTGAGGGGCAGGAGAAGGCAAGTAAATGGACATATCATCCTTGTGTGATTTTATTCCAGCAACTTTTTTGTATTAAATGCAATAGTTCATATTAAAATAAGAACTGTAATATTAATACTAATGATAAAATCAAATCTCATGACAGTAAAACAAAATAAATTCCATTAAAATTAGCAGATCTCTTCAATCCAGTCTCTATTTTGCTCCAGCAGTGTGTGGTAGAAATTTTGACCAAAGATCTATTTATGCTTTGTATAAAGTGTAAATTATAATTTCCACTAATCCTACTCCCTGTGGATAGGTGGCTCTTTGCAAAGCTGATGTATAATTACACTTTTTTTCAGAGATATGGAAGAACCAGACCAAATTAACTTCATTAATTTTCAAAAAAGTGGCATTGATCTCACTTTTAAAAGTAAAGTTCCAAGTGCACTGCACAAGGAAGGTACCCCACAATGAAATAAAAGAAGATAAACTGCAGTTTTCCAGGAAATGTTACTTAGTAGGTTTACTCTGACATGGGTCAGCCACGGAAGCACCAAGACCCTGAGGTTTAAACAGATCAGGAGACAGAATTTTGCATTTCTGGGCCAGGACATAATTGTCCTTTACTCACTGCGCTGGTATAAGGGGGGACCTTACTTTACTTTTAAAAATGTTCAACCATTTTATTGTCTGATTACTAAAGCTGTTAGCCACACACTGTAAGGGCAGTCTGGACTCAAAGTTGGGGAGTGAGGATAGATCAAGGTCCAACCCTGAACTAAGTTAAGACCTTTGGACTAGAAAGTCCGCCTAAGCAGACAAAGCTGCAAACAAGCAGAGGGTTCCCCATGCAGTTGCCATCGACAGACCCGGTTGGAGTCCAGCTCCCCTACTTAGAATCCATCTGTCTGTGTCTCACTCCGTTTCCTTACTAGTAAAACGGGGATGAGAGTTCTCTGCGAAGATTAACGAAGTTAATTTGGGCTAAAAAAAAAAAAAAAAGGCCCTGGCATAAACCGGTTGCTCAATCTTTCAGCGTCTTTATTAGTTTAAACCAGCAAGGGAAGGTCAAAGCCTCCAGACCAGCAGGCGGGCAAGGCCCCTGCTGTACCCCGGCTGGAGGCGACCGAGCCGGTTACCTGAGCGCGTTGACCGGCGGGTTTCGGAGGCGGATCAGCGCCAAGTAGTTGCGCAGCCGAATATACTCTGCCATGTTTCCTCAGTCACCGAAGTCGCCTCTGCCTCTCACCACAGGGCGAAGCCACTTTCCAGGAGCGCCGGGCCGCCCCGCGAGGAGGGGCGCCCGCTGGGCCAATGTGAGCCGGGGCACCGCCTCCCGCCGCCGCCCACCGCGCGGCTGCACGCGCCCGAGCTTCCCACGCAGCCCCCGCCTCTCCCGAGCCCACTCCCGCGCTCCGCAGACCCCGGTCGTCTCTTTCTCTTTATTGGCTCCACTCCTGCTCCCACCACAAAGTACAACGGGAGGACGATGGAATTGCTGGCAGGTCGAGGTTTGCAACCCTGCTAGCCCAGAGGCGCTGGCTTCTGAGTACAAGTCTGGTTCACGGAGTCGGGCAAGCTGTCCTCATCACAGTATTCATCTTCATGAGCCTCAGAACAGGGACAGATTACGACACACAGCATGCATTTCACCTTAATGAGCATGTACTAACATCAATCAAATATTTAAGGAACATCATTTTTACTTATCCTACAATCACACGGCAGCTAGTGAAAGCTGAGTTTCTTGTCTGCACGACCCTCTTTTCCCTTCTTCTGCCATTCCTAAGGATTATGATTTGTAATACATGATCCATCAATCTATGAATTGAGCACCTATTACGTGCAAGACCTAGGCTGGAGAGTAGAGATAAACAAGGCCCAGCCTCTTCTCTCCAAAAGTTCAGGCTAACACAAGGTTTTTCTACGTGGAATTGGCTTCTCATGGACCCCACAGTCCATCTAGTGGAGAGAAAGCATTCTGTAAGTTTCGGAGGAAAAAACAATGGAATAATTTTGTCCACTGATGTCTTACAAATTTTAACAATGATTAAGGATTATTTTCATAGATATTCCTTTACCTCTTGAAAAAATAAAAACAGGTTCCTACTACTAGGAAAGTACTGATTGTTTTGGAGCACTGGTAACAAGCAGCAGTCAGAACCCATTAAATCCAGCCAGCACAGCTGCCTCAGTGATCAAAGCCAACCTATCGATGACAGCCAATCACAAACAGTCCAATGCACCTGCCTCTGAGTGCCCAAATCAACAAAGCCTCATCGGAGCAATCAGCTTCTTATAGGAGCTATCAATCTCTAGTGCCTCTAAAAATTTTCTGATCCCTAAATTCCACCTTACCCAAAAACTCTATGTAAGAGCAACAGTCTGTTCCGCTTGGAGAGACTGGGCATAGCCAGGATAGTTCTCCCTTACTATAGTCAGCAAAAACTTCAGTCATCTTCCTTCAGATATTAGTCTCTAGGGGAATAACTCTGCCATGGCAACCTAGCAACTTTAAACATCTCCATAAAGGCCAAGTAGGCGTGGCTTCACAGCTCTCAATGGCCTGAAATTTCTCCTGGAGCAGAGGAGATAAGCATGGTGTAGAGCCACTCATCTCTGTCTTGTAGGAGTCTGCTACAGGCTATTTCTCATCTATGTCCCTAGTTTCAATTGAACACATAACTTTCTTCCTTGTGCCCCCATCTCAGGGCAAGCTTCTGTGTAGATCTAGAAAACTAGTTGGCAGTAGTTTAGGGTTGGCTCTTTAAAAGGGTAGGGTCTAGGGTGATGCAAACGAGGCACCTAGTGGACAAAATTTAAGGGGGCACTGACTCTCAGGCTCATGCAATGTGCTGACCCTGCCCTGCTCCCCAAAAACAGAGCAACCCACCATTCCTGACATCTGTCTTCTAGTCCCTCTGTTTGGTGTCATGCTATGGGACTACGGATACAGGGAGCTGATACCATGCTGATCTTTCTTTCGCTGTCTGTGTAAATAATAAACTATCTAAATTCATTTGGGTGCCTTACTTGCTGAGTCTATGGAAGTGTGACAAGCCAATTTAGCAAGTGCTACCATGCATTATAGACTGCTTATAGACCACTTGACCACTTGACCAACTCTTGATCATTGTTATGAATTGTTATATTCTTAAATTATCTTATTTCATTTGTCTCAATAATTGCTACTTAACAGGATGCTGGTCCTCTTTGCTAATACACTTCCACACTATTTGCATGTTACTGCTTTTGCTTGTTAAGTACATTGTTTTCCTTGTTGTCATTATGTTGCATTATATCCCCATTTCACAAAAACAGATCAGTTCATCAGAAGTGGTCGATTAAAGCTTAAAAGAAAGATAAAAGAAAATAAAGCTATAAGTTAGCATAATGTCCAAAAGCTAAATGGTGAACTGGATTTCAATGCAAATACAGACGTTTTGCCTGCTAGAATATACAAATCTGTATTCACAGTAAGAATAGAAATGCAATCTAAAACCTGGCTTTCCCTGCAATGGTGCTCTGTTAGCCCTGGAGCCCAGGGTATTGTATATGAAACTTCATTCAGTAGTAACATGAATCAGTGGAGGCTTACTTCTCTGGTAAGCCAGTCAGGTTTTTCTGGAACAAACAAAACAATGCTTTCTGGACTGAGTGATAAAATCTTTCACACACTCTCTTCCATGTCTTTCTCCTTTCACTGTGGGAGACAGATGGACACAAGCCTCCAGGGGAGGATAGATCCACAGACAGAAGCAGCCTGACTTCCCAAATGACTTGTGGAAGAGAGCCACACAATGACTGGAACCAGCATGCACTGTTAAAGGAGCAAGAAATAAATCTGGGTCTGTTTGGTAACGAATTTTACCCTGTCCTAACTAATACAGTGAAACAGTAGGCAGTGAGTACACTCTTCCACAGTGAAGTTGGCTGACATTCGAGGGAAAAAGCTGCTCACATAAATGTCTGAAATGAGAGAAGGGATAAAAACAGTTTTTTCACTATACCAACGTGAAAGTTGTCAAAATTAAGATGGAATCACTTGTGTCAAACCCAAACAAAACAGAGTCAGGTTAGAAAGGGAAGAGCCTCATGCACACATGCCTATCATAAGAATTATTACAAAGACTCTCTGAAGGGCTCTTATGCACGTATGCCCGTAGCAAGAACTTTTATCAAGGACTTTCTAAACTGCAGCTTGCTACATGAGTCACAGGACAGCTAGTCCGATGCACAAGAATGCTTGCCTTACACACTGTCTCCACAGATGAACTGATATCACTTTCTGTGATAAGCCCCTGTAGCTAATGTTCTTTTGGTTCCAAAACAAATTGTGTATATTGCTTTTGCCTTTAAAAGTTTCCCCTTGCCCCAGTCTCCTCAAATATGACCACAGTTTACTACGGCACCCATGTTCCACATTGTAATGCTTCTGCTTATTCCTAGTTAAATTCAATATTTTTAGAGAATGTCTCTCTGCTAGTTGTTCAGACTGACACCAATAATATCAGTAATGATGGTATACACAATATCAAGTGGCTTGTTCAAATCTCAAGTGTTGAGTCTTAAAAATATACACTGTACACACACACAGAGTATCTTAATGTTGAAGATAAGCCATCAGGAGAAGACATAACTGTGGCAAAAATGACTCAGTCACACATTGATTATCTTCAACGGGTGAAAGAAGTCATACATGTATGTAAGAAATAAGTCAGATGATGTCTTATTGAGCATGTTTAAAGATCACACCCATATGCTGCCATCAAATCTGAGCTAAGGCAGCCCACATCTGAACTGAAAATGCATTCATTGCTATCTCCCATGTTTCAACCTTTCAGCTTTCCCATAAGCTTGGCTTATCACTTTAGGTTTGCAGGTAGTTTTTCATGATACATATCATCTCTGTCAGCATGCAAGAAATGTCCCTTCTCAACAGCACAAGCACATTTTATGACAGCTCCGGCATTCTCCAGCATCCAATTCCATTTCATATTGAAAATGCAATTAGGCTACAGTTCCCAGATCTCTCTCCTCATTTCTCACCAGATTATTTTATTGAAAAGAGGATATTTCATCTGCTGATGATCATCTCTTTCAGCTTTTCTGACAAACCGATACTATTTAGAAAGAGGCTGCGTAGACATACATTTGAGAGACGTCCCAGGTAATTCAGTGTAGTATTCCTTCTAGTACAGGAACGCCTCAACAACATTCCCAGCACAAGATGACTCCCCACTCTTCGAATGCTTCCAGTGACGGGGAATACAGTACTTTGCACGGTAAATAGTTCTGCTTGAAAAAAAAAAATGTCCTATTCCCTGAGACCTTGATTCTACTTTTGTTCTCAGGGATTATACCTTAAATCTCTCTTTAACAGAATAGTTTTTCATCAAATATTTAAAGATGCTAACAAGTCCATCCTAAGCTGCTCTTCTTAGGCTCTTTCTCAGGATCTACCATTTCTCATATGATAAGGTATTTCTAGTTGCTATGTTGGTTGTTAAGAACACTGTTCAAATTTGTCAATGACCCTTTCAATAAGCATCCATTCTCTGAATGCTGCACCTCTCACCACTCATGTCATATTCATGTTTCCTTAACTCATATTGGCTCTCTTTTTTTTATTAACCATAAAGACATTTTTTCCTTTTAAAGTTGCTCTTTTTAAATTTCTTATTGATACATACTTTACATACCATATAATTCATCTTTTTAAAGTGTATGATGGAGTGGCTTTCAGTATATTCACAAAGTTTGCAACCATCACCCTCTCTAATTCCAGAAGATTTTTAATCACTCCAAAGAGAAACCACATACCCATTAAGCAGTCACTCACCATTCTCCTTTCTCCCTATCCCTGGCAACCGCTAATCTACTCTAATAGAGACATTTATCTGTTTCTATGAATTTGCCTATTCTGGATATTTCATATAAATGGCATCACACGATCTGTCCCCTTTGGTGTCTGGCCTCTTTCCCTTGGTGTAATGATTTCAAATTTCATCCATGCTGTAGTGTGTATCAGTATTTCATTCCTTTTTATGGCTGAGTAATATTTCATTGCATAAATCAACTGCATTTTGTTTATCCATTCCCTAGTTGGTGGATATCTGGGTTGTTTCCACTTTTTGGCTACAGTGAATAATGCTGCTATGAACATTTCACATACAAATTTTTACATGAACTATGTTTTTAATTCTCTTGGGTATGTATCTAGGAGTGGAATTGCTAGGTCATATGGTAACTCTATGTTTAACTTTTAACTGCCAAACTGTTTTCCAAAGTAGCTGAACCATTTGACATTCCCACTAGAAATTGGAAGTTTCCAATTTCTCTACATTCTTGCCAATACTCATTGTCAATTTTTTTTTATTATTATCTGTTCTTATATATGAGGTGTATCATATCTTTCTTTGTTACAAAGCGTGGTCTTCTCCCTTTTTATGTGAATGCATATTTAGAATCTGTCTGGCTCATAGAAAGTACTCAATAAAAATATTCATAATATTAGCCATTATTAGTATTATGTTCCTTTGAGATTAATCAAATTGAATTGTCTTCCCTCTAGGATTATATTTCCATCTGCTTTAAATAGCAAGCAGTATTTAAATTAATGTACCATATATTGTTAAGGACAAAGTAAAACAGACTGCC
The DNA here is from genome assembly GCF_000956105.1 of Propithecus coquereli. Lineage (NCBI taxonomy): Eukaryota > Metazoa > Chordata > Mammalia > Primates > Indriidae > Propithecus > Propithecus coquereli. The sequence continues at coordinate 18,454,417 of NW_012133858.1, read as the reverse complement.
ATAAATCACAAGTTCTAGCAACTGTTATTTCTCTCCAGGTTTTTCTATCAAAGTGCCTTGATTTAAGCCTGAGGATTGTGCTGATGTATGATATGGCTTTGAGGAATTCCAAGGAAAAGAAGAAGGGTCAGAAGACTGAGGATGAGCAAACATTTTGATTTTTGAATAGGCAAAAGGATGATAAAAGATGCTCTAGACTGATAAGTTTTATATCAGTATCTTATGAAATTTTAGAATAATCAAGGAGAGACTTTGTGGAAAGGAAGTTGTGATCATCAAACGATACATTAGGTATACTAAGAACAAGTTATGCCAAATTACTTTTATTTCAGTTTTTTTTTTTTAAGAGATGAGGTCTTGCTCTGTTGTCCAGGCAGAAGTGCAGTGGCACAATCGCAGGTCACTGAAACCTTGAACTCACTTCTGAGCTCAAGCAATTCTCCCATCTCAGCCTCTCCAGTAGCTAGGACTATAGGCATGTGCCTTTACAAGCCCAGCTAATTTTTTAAGTTATTCTGTAGACATGGGAGTTTCATTAGGTTGCCCAGGCTGGTCTTGAATTCCTGGCCTCAAGTGATCCTCCCATGTCAGCCTCCCAAAATGCTGGGATTATAGGCATGAGCCACCACATCTGGCCTCATTTCAGTTTTTGAGGATTAATACATTGGATGATCAGAGAAGTGTTGTATTGAGACTCTTAAAGAGATTTAACAAGGTCAGATAATACAATCTTTGTGGATATAATGTAGATTACTTGATAACAATGTTTTATGAATAAATATTGACCAATCATTTTTATTGAACATGTACTAGGCACTACTAATGCAATGTGGCAAAAACAGACACAGTACCTGCCTTTATGTTCCTTATATTATAATATTATGAGACAGTAGTTCTTAACTGAGGGAGGGAAAAGAGAAGCATGCATTTTGAAAATACACACATCTGGCACTTGCTCTGGGAGATTCTGATTCTGAGTGGATTCAGCAGTTTAAAAAAGCACCCCTGGGAATTCTAAAGTACATTCCTGGTTAAGAAACTCTCACGAGAGAAGCTTTTCTAGTAGTTCACTGCACTGTTTTTGACCTGATTCTGCTTTGAACTATATTATTTTGCAAGCTGAGCAACTAATAATGTCCGAACAATTTCAGATATACATATGATATAATTGCTCACATTACAATAGAATTCAATGAAGAATTGAAACTTCCTGCTGCTTTGTACTTTATTCACAGATTGGTACAGTTGGATTCCAGATGAGTTTGTGTCAGTGAGATCTAAAGTATAGAGCTACATGGCTGGGTGTGGTGGCTCATGCCTATAATCCCGGCATTTTGGGAGAGTAAGGTGGGAGGATCTCTTGAGGCCAGGAGTTTAAGACCAGCCTGGGCAACATAGTGAGATCTCCAGCTCTACCTTGGCCTCTAAGTGTTCAAGTGAAAGAAACAGTCACACATTTCTTGCTTTAAATCAAAAGCTATAAATGATTAAGCTTAGTGAGGAAGGCATGTCAAAAGCCAAGACAGGCAGAAAGCTAAGCCTCTTGTACCAAATAGTTAGGCAAGTTGTGAATGTAAAAGAAAAGTTCCTGAAGGAAATTAAAAGTGCTACTTCAGTGAGCACATGAATGATAAGAAAGCAAAACAGCTTTATTGCTGATATGGAGAACATCTTAGTGGTCTGGATAGAAGATCAAAGCAGCCACAATATTCCTTTAAATCAAAGCCTAATACAGAGCAAGGCCCTAACTCTCTTTCACTCTGTGAGGACTGAGAGAGGTGAGGAAGCTGCAGAAGAAAAGTTGGAAGCTAGCAGATGTTGGTTTATGAGGTTTAAGGAAAGTAGCCAACTCCGTAACATAAAAGTGCAAGGTAAAGTAGCAAGTGCTAATGGAGAAGCAGAAGCAAATTATCCAGAAGATCAAGCTAAGATAACTGATGAAGGTGGGTACACTAAACAACAGATTTTCAATGCAAATAAAACAGCCTTCTATCAGAAGAAGATGCCATCTAGGACTTTTGTAACTAGAGAGTAGAAGTCAATGCCTAGCTTCAAATCTTGAAAGGACAGGCTGACTCTCTTGTTAGGAGTTAATGCAGCTGGTGACTTTAAATTGATGCCAGTGCTCATTTTCCATTCCCAAACTCTTAGGGCCCTTAAGGATTTTGATAAAGCTATTTTTTCTGTGCTCTATAAATGCAACAGTAAGGCCTGGATGACAGTGCATCTGTTTACAGCATGATTTACTGAATATTTTAAGCCCACTGTTGAGACCTACTGCTCAGAAAAAAATATTTCTTTCAAAATATTACATCTCATTGACAATACACCTGGTCACCCAAGAGCTCTGATGGTGTTGTACAAGGAGATTAATGTTGTTTTCAAGCCTGTTAACATAACATTTATTCTGAAGCTCATGGATCAAGGAGTAATTTTGACTTTCAAGTCTTATTATTTAAGAAATACAGGCCAGGCACTGTGGCTCACACCTGTAATCCTAGCACTTTGGGAGGCCAAGGCAGGAGGATTGTTTGAGACCAGGAGTTTGAGATTAGCCTGGGAAACAGCAAGAACCCAGATGTACAAAAACAAACAAACAAACAAATTACCTGTACATGATGGCATGTGCCTGTAGTCCCAGCTACTCAGGAGGCAGAGGCAGGAGGATTGCTTAAACTCAGGAGTTTGAGTTGCAGTTAGCTGTGGTGATGTCATTACAATCTAGTCTGGGGAACATAGAGATGAAGATCCTGTGTCGAGAAAAAAAGAAAAGAAATACATTTCATTAGGCTAGAGCTGCCATAGACAGTGATTCCTCTCATGGATCTGGGCAATGGAAATTGAAAACCTTCTGGAAAGGATTCCCCATTATATACACTAAGAACATTTGTGATTCATGGGAAGAAGTCAAAATATCAACATTAACTGGAGTGTGGAAGAAGTTGATTCCCACCCTCCTGGGTGACTTTGAGGGGTTTAAGAATTCAGTGGAGGAATTAGCTGCAGATGTGGTGGAAATAGCACGAGAACTAGAATTAGAAGATGTGACTGAATGACTGCAATCTCATGATAAAACTCGAATGGATGAGGAATTTCTTCACATAGATGAGCAAAGAAAGTGGTTTCTTGAGATGGAAGCTATTCCTGGTGAAGATGCTGTGAACATTGCTCACTGTTGGATTATTAACTGGCCTAGTTTCAATACTGCTGTGTCTCAGGGAACAGGGAGGCCTGAGGAGAGTGAGAAAGATAAGGGAACCACCAGTTGCAGTCAGAACACACACAACATTTAATGATTAAGTTTGCTGCGTGGTTCATGGTACCCCAAACAATTACAATAGTAACATTAAAGATCACTGATCGCAGATCACTATAATATATAAAATAATAATTAGAAATTTTGAAATATTGCTACAATTACAAAAATGTGACACAGAGATACAAAGCAAACATATACTGTTGGAAAATGTCACCAACAGACTTGCTCGATGCAGGGTTGCTACAAAGCTTCAATTTGGAAAAAACGCAGTATCTGCAAAGCACAATAAAGTGATGCACAATAAAAAGAGGTGTGCCTGTACTGAATGCACATCCACCCCCTCTGAGGTTGTTGTGCACAGTGTGTAGATGTGAACACAAACTGCTGTAGCCATTTTGCCACCTTGAGGGAAGCTGGCTGTAAGTGGAAGCCAATGCCCCTGAAGGCAGAGCAAAGGAGGAAATAAATATGGGTCCTGGATGATATCTTTGAGTTGCTAAAGCAAACAACCATGATGTCTGTCATGACATTGCAGGTATAGAAGTCAATACATCCCACTATTGTTCAAGTCAGTTTGTGTTGCGTTTCGTAGAAGATGCAAAAATGTGCTGTCCAGATTCCCTTTTAAGGAAGCAGTTGCTGCCCAGCTTCAAGGATTAGGGTTAGCAGGCAGCCCTAGCTGTCAGTTTCTTCAGGGTATGCCTCAGCTGCAGAGACCCACCTTGCTTGAGATCACACCCTTCCTGGGGCAGACTGCATCTAATATAAGAGCTGACCATTTCAGCCTGACAAGGATACTCTGATGGGCAATAATTACCCAGGATGGCTGAGGATTCTTTGGTCCTGAATAGCAGTTCAACTCTGAACAATCCTGCCTCCTTCCTTTTCATTACAAAAATATTTCTTTCCATCTCCATATCATTGTCTACTTCTAGAAAATCCAATCTGTTACAGGTTTTCTGTAATATCAACCAAAAGCACCCTGAGATTCAGTAGAATAGTTTGAATTCAGTCTCATCTAGAGGAAAGGAAATGGACTCATTATCTCTCTTACTTTTAACTTTGTATTATGGAAAATTTTCAGCATATACCAAAAATAGAAGAATAGAATGAAACAATAATATCAACATATGACCAATATTTCTTACCCGATACCCTCCCGTATTATTTTAAAGCAAGTCATTGACATTATATTATTCCCTCCATAAATACTAGAGTGTAGTGATGTTTGCTTGGAGATGCAATACAATGCCAATGACGTGTTTTAATAGGAGAAGAGGCAGAGGTGGCAATAGCAAGGGATAGAGGGCCCAGACCTAACACTGGAATCCATTCATTCTTTCACTTAGTCAACAAACATTTTAGAACCTATCATCTCCCAAAGTCTTGGGATACTCAATCATCACCAGAATAGGCAGTTATTCAGATAGGGGGTACTGTGCAATGATGTCTTTGGTTAGATTAACCAGAAAGAAAAAAAAGTGAGTCTCTTACCACTTGCCATCTAGTGGTCACAGTGGTAAGTATCCTGCATTTTTTCTCCTACACAGAACAATACAAGGTTTGTTCCAGGAAACAATCTGAAAGAGGAAATTGAGGCTCACTGAGAGGTGAAGTTATTTGTTTAAGGTCATATGGCTAGTTAATAGCAGAGCTAGGCACAGAACCCAAACAAGCTGACTTTAACACATGTAAATTGTGATTGTTTGAAACTGTTAAAAATGTGACTTGAATGATTTAAAATTTGATTAAAGCGTCATCATATTTTGTATTTATTTTTATCAGCTTATGGTGTATTGGTAGAAAAGGGGGAAAAGAACCATTGGTTGAATGAGGGAACTAGATGGGCCTATAAAAACATTAACATTGAATTATTTTTCCATTAAAAAGTCCCATATTATTTGGAACACAGACTTATTACCAACATTTCAATAATAGTAGCATCCAGGCTTGCATTATCATATTCCTAAAACAAAGATTGAATAGTTAAGTAAAATTGCTTCCAATTAGAGAAAATTAAATGAAATCGTGCCATGTCATTGGCAGTATATTCATAATCTGTTTACTTTCTGCAACTTCTTGGGTCTGTTACTTATTCCATCCAGCCAGTTAAAACTGAAGGTCGAACTCACCAGAGCTGATACTTTACCCCTCATTTCTGGGTACATATAAGAAGTTTGCTAGGGAAAGGGGGATACTGAGTTTGAAATGAACCCAGCAGTGACCATACCAGAACATTCAAATGATCACTAGAATTTTGTGGTATCTACGTTACATAGCCCATGTCTCCCCTGGAATGTGATCTTCCTAGTCCTTTTCACCTGAGAGTGAAGGTCTTGAAAGTGCATCTGCTCTTGTCTTACTAACAGCTTGAAGCAGACTTTCAGAATAGGGAGAGGTGGTGAGCATTTTGAGGCTCCATTTCTGTGCCAGCACTGCCACTATGTGACTTTTAGTTAAGTCTCTGGATTGAATTTTCCTTACCTGTTACAGCACGAGGTTGATTAAATGATTGCCTCTAAAGTTCCTCTCACTTGTATCATTCTGTGAATTTTTTATGCTGCGGATAAATCCTCAGCTCAGCTGGTCCCTTCTGTTTCTTTTTTCTGGGTAGCCTTTCTTCTTCCCATAATCATTTATTGAGTATCTCCATGTTCTTGAGGATAGGGCCTGGGTTTTATTCATCTTCCCCCCATTACCTAGCACATTAACCCAGCTGATGATTTCACATAGGATTAAAGTTGGTTTCTGTGTAAGATTCCAACCTGTTCTCGTGGAGCTCACAGTTCTGAAGAAGGTACCATGCATCATCAATTAATCACTTAATAAAAAAAAATTAAAGATTACAGGAAAACTGGTTCCAGCCTCCCTTAACACTTATATGTTCCAACAGGCAACAAGAGTGCATAATAGAGCAAATAGTAATAGTTAACATTCATTGGGTGATTTCAATGTGCCAGGGCTTTCCATGTATTATCTCAAGTAATACACAACAATAGTCCTATGTTCTAGGTACTGATACCTGTTTCACACTTGAACCGGGCACAGTCAAGTAACATGACTAGGTAACGCTGCATTTGAAGCTAGACAGCGCAACCTCAGAGGCTGCACTCCCAAGCACTCCACTGATAAATAAGAAAAATCACAAAAACAATCTTGCGTCATCTCCGAAAGGCCGGGAGAATTTGGAGAACAGAGATGAGTCCAAGGTACAGAAGTAGAAGGGAGCGGCTGCAGAAGAGAAAGCTATAGAAGCTGACAAAGTTTGCACACACACACAAATGCAGTTCTCTGGGCTGCATTACAAATACGGAGGTTTAGGCAAGCAGGCGTAATAAAACCGACTAACAAACTCTGGAGCTTGCCGGTATCCAACCGAGGAACAGGTCGGAAGTGACGTCACCCAGGAGCGTGGGACGCTTAGTGGGACCGCAGGGGCAGGTGGAATTCCGGCCGGACGTGACGCGAAGGAAGTTACGTCATGGAGGCGGTACCTGGTTGTGGAGGGTGTCGCGATGGGCGGGGCGGAACACCTGCGTTTCGTTGGGACACTTGGATCCCCGGCAGGTAACCTGCGGACAGGATCTGAACGCGGGCAGGGATGAAAGCTGGGTTTGATGGGCCGAGTCGCTTGGGGCCCTAAGCTCGGGAGGACACAGGTGGCTCCCGCATTAGATGGTGGCTGGAGGAAAGGCTCCTTGGCTTGAGATTGCCTGAGGTTGTAGGGTTACAGGGAACCCTTGGGAACCAGGTCGTAGGGGCCGAGGCCGTCGAGGAAATAACAAACCGAGTCTTCTAGGAATCGGTAATGGCTGGGGGTCCAGGGCTTCCATTGGTGCTCATGTTGGAGAGACAGAGCCTGGGGCACTGAGATGAGCTCACCTGTTCATCCCCACCTACCCCGAGCCGTTCTGCTAATAGGGGACAGGGACCTCGCTTTTTTGTCTCCTAATCCGTAGGATAGCGCCTTGCCACTATTAGGCATTCTTTAGATGCTGCCGAAGGAATGAAGGAATTAACGAATGAAAGAACCTGATTCTGGCTCAGCGAGGGAACTTCTTACTCAGTATCCCTACCTCCGGATGTGGAAGTGACTCTACTTCCACTCCACATCAGGTTTATCCACCTCAGGTTGCCGGTTCAGGAGACATCAGGACGCCGTTGGTTTTGTTTTGTTTATGGTTATGAAATTTAGAAATGTGTCTTAATACTTTTTTCTGGGTGAAGAAGATAAGGCTTCTTTCAAGGTTCCTTTACTTTTCTGGGAAGGACTCCCAGGGGAATGATAGCAGGAAGGAGTTGGTCATCAAATGATAACTGCGGTTGTAGCACTGAGTGTTCTAAGTACTTTCTTTTCAGCAATATCAACTTACTTTGCTTTTTCTTAATGTTTTCTATCTTACATTGTAAGTAAATGTACTACTTACGTTTGAGATGTAAATGAGAATTATAACAAAAATGAAAATAGTAATTTATAAAAATCCAGTCAGAGATTACACCTGGTACATATAAGGCTAACTCCCTCCAAACAGTTGTAGAAGGCCCCCAAAAGAATGAATCCCTGAAGATTAAATTGTTTCCTTTGTAAAAAGTATTTTTTAGGTGTCTTGAATGTGATAAAGAGTGGATATGGACCTAAAAAACAAGTACTGTAACCAGGTTGGTTTTGGTTGTCAAATGGAAGGAAGTGCATGTGAGACTGTCATTAGGCTATGTAATGAGGTCTGGGCATGAATCACTACCTAGTCTAGTGAGGTGATTGTTGTGTATGGGCTAGCTAATGAGATAGCAGCTCATGAGAGGTTCCAGAATCTTATCATTAGATTGGATATAGTTGGGTAAGAAACCCAGTATTTATGCCATACTCTTATGTTGTAGTTTGTTTTTTTTTAGTAAAGAAGAAACTAGTAAGCTTTTTTATTTAAAATCTAAGATGTTCTTAAAATAGGTTGAAAACTCCAACATTTAACATTAATTCAACATTGTTGAACTATTTAAATTTTAAAAGTTTACCTACTCTTAAATCTTGTTTTTCCAGTTTCTGGAAAGTGTTGGTATCCAAATCATCCCCATCTTTGTATGCTCTTACTGTTATGCCACCTTTAGAACACATATAATATGATACAAAGTAATGTTTTGAGTTCCTCTAGATTTGTGTTAATATTATTGTCTTAAGAATAAAATCTACTTTTGTTACCTAAATCTGCTGTTCCATGTCATGTCCACTATATTTTGCACATCTAAATGTCTATGTAGTATAACTGTTACTCGTTATGAATTTGGTATCCAAATGGTAACTTAGGTATGTACATTGACATTCTTGAGGTTTTCAGTTTTGCAGAATACTGCTATCTGTGGACTCTAAAATGAACTTCATTTAAAGAAACCCACGGACCATTAATGGACAAAAACATGAATCATTTTGTATTACGGCATTCAAATCCTAGCACTTTGGGAGAGGTAAGTTGTTGACTATGTTTTATGTTAGATGAAATATCAGAACAAGCCCTAGATTTTCCTGGGAAATTGTACGATTGTATTTGAGAAATACAAGGCTGAATCTCTGTTTTAATGTGGACCTTCCAAAGAGAGGTTTGTTTTGTATATATGAGGCAATTATTGTTACTGTTTCCCTGTCAAGTTGATCATAAGTTTAAAAGATTGACAAGCTGTATTTTTATTGTTCCTGGAAGGTTACTGCTCTGCTTTCTTTTTTTTTTTTTTTTTTTTTTGCTGGGGGGAGACCTCCTTTCAACACTTTAGGGCCTGGTAGATATAAATCAATCTGTGGATAACCTGTAGAAATGAAGGCTCAATTAGTCATTTAAATCATTGTGCATCCAAGTTTGGCTATGTAATAGTATATGTCTGAAATCTACTGGTCAATTTTATTTTGTGCTTTAGATTTGAATGAGAAAAGAGGCCAAAAAAATGTCTTTTTTTCTTTGTCTTGCCTTATTTGTGCTGTTTTTTTTTCTTTCTTCTTCGTCTTCTTCTTCTTTTTTAATCTGTTAAGTGATTCATTCTCCTTCTGTCTCAGGGCGTAAAGTTTCTCTTTTTTCCATTTTACCTTTCCTAATTCATCAATTTGGTAATTTTTAAAACCTTAACTTCTAACCTTATGATAATGTTTGGCACGTTTTAATCACTAAGCATTAAACTTGTAGATTTTCCTGGTCTCCTTTGTGGATACACTGGCTACTTGTTTAGAGTTTGTTTAATTCTAACAGTAGGCAATAATTCTAGGAATTCATCTTTCAGATATATTTGTGCTTGCTCATAAAAATGTGCATACAAAGATATTCATCATTGTATTGTTTGAAATTTTTAAAAAAATGAGAGATAGTCTAACTATGCCTCAGCAGAACTCTATTTAAATAAGGGCCTTTATACAAAGTATTAATAATACTTTGCAGTTCTTAGAGCGAAGTATTAATAGATGCAGATATGAAAAATCTCTAATATACATTGTTAACTGAGAAAAACAATATATAACTATATATTGAATGTTTTCATTTATTTTTTAAAAGTATATATTTATATACATACATACATACAAAATTTCCTCAAACCGACATAAGGAACTATGGACAGAGTTACCCCTAGGGAGTGAGACTAGAGGTCTAGAGTAAGAAGAAGACTCACGTTATTTCCGTATATTCTTTATGGTGGGTTGAAATTTTTTACTATGAGCATGTTTTTATTTTCATAATATAAGAAACAAACAGCAAAGCTTTAGGATAATTTAATAATTATGGAAGTCTACTAGTACTCTTATGACTTTCTATTCTTGTCATTATTTGCACTATTTAAAAGGAGTATGGTTACACAAGTGAGTTTTTTTTCCAGAGCTGCAGGGAAAGTTTAGTGATATTGTAATAGATTTTAAACCTTGACATTAGATTGTTACTATTAATAAGAACTTATGCATACTAATTACTTAGTGCTGCCAAATTCAATACCATGTGCAATACCATGTGCATATTGCTGACTTGACCAGGTGATATGGTGGTTGTTACATTTGTTTGCAAGCTGTTTGCATTGCATTGGCATAGTTCTGAGCTTCTCAGTATTACTGAAGGGGATGAACTTTGTTTTATTTGAGTTGCTATTTAGGGATTCTTTGAACAAGTCTTACAATTATTATTTCACTTTCTTCTTGATGTTTAGAACTGGCTTAAGGCATTTCAAAGAATGGCTTGTTCTCTCTTAGTAAAATCAATAAACCAGAAAGATAATTTAGAAAGATATATATGGATAATCTCATTTTCTATTACTTTGAAGTGGCTTGTTATCTGTTTGGGACTCAGCAAAAATTTCTTGTGACTTTTATTTCTCTAGCCATTTTTTTCTGCTCACATTTTTATTGTGGGACATTTGGAATAATAGTAATAAGTAAATAAATAAGTAATAGTAATAAGTAACTAAATAGTAATAAGTAACACAAAAAATGAAGATATAATAATCTTCATTTTATTAATAAGGGGATTTTTTTTTGAAACTTGCTTGAGAATAGGCTACATAAGATATATAACTTATATGATACCATTGATTGTGTGTCTTGTTAAAATCATATGAAGGCTGCATATCTAGGGACTGAGTCATGATTAATGGAATAGAATAGGTTATGATATGTCAGGTGTTTTATACCATACTTTGGCAGAGTATTTTGCATATAGCATCTATAGCTGCTTTGCTTCTTCAGGTCCTCAGGATTAATCACTATAGTCACAATCATTGGTGGGATGCCTAGAGTGATATTCCTTATTTCTGCTAAGAGAATGGATAGCAATGAATTGAATCCAAGGGTAGATTGTTTTCCTGAGTCAAGATGCTAGAATATAGTAAAGGAGACATATGGGAAGAAAGGAGATGAACATGAATGTAAAAGTTACATGTAGAGAACATAAAATTGAGGAACGTATTTGTATATGTGTGTGTTTGTGTGCACATAGATGTATAATACATTATATCAATATATTATATTACATATACATCAAAATTTCTGGAAAACCAGATAGGATGTTACCCAGATAGTGCAATGAGAAAAAAAATAAGCATTTTAAGTCCTCAGAACTGGGCCTGTCATGGGCTAATTCATGATTTTGAGAGTAGCTTAAAGAATTGTAGAAGTTTTAAGATCAGTATCCTAGTGACTGGAAGGTAGACAAAAGCCTAAGAGTGAGAAAATTACAATCTAGCAACATAAACAATTATAGGTAAGGGTATCTTTTAAGATTCTGTTTTGTGGTATTGTTTTGGGGAGGGGAAAAAAGAAGAGAGAACTAAAAATTTATTGCTGTTCAATTTGAATTGAGCTAAATCCATAAGCCTTTCCTAGCATTCCAATTGTGTACAACCAAGATTAACCAAGATTAAACAGACTCCATTAACCTACAAAGCATTAATATATAAAAGCTGATTTTATTACTAGAAATACCTTGAAGAACAAGAGAACTGTTTTTAATCAGTTTTGTGGTTATATTAAAGGACAACTCTGATGATCTAGATTGAGGGGACTTGGACTATTTTGTTCAGAAATAAAAGATTTTGGAAGGGTTGGGGAAACTCCATAGGAAATACATTTGTTCTCTGTGTACTTTAATTTGAGGCTAAAATTAGTTCTGAATGAGAGAAAGTAGAGAACTAGTTAGCAGTGAGGAAGATTATGTCAAGAGGCAGTGAATTCCTGGTCATTAGGATTGCTTAAGGAGAGTTTGAGCATCAGGAACAGTGTAGAGGAAATTTCTCATTATATGAGAGAGTGTACTAGTTTATTTTCAAGGCCTCTTTCAAATCCTAAATTTTTATAATGTAATAAAATGGTTTATTGTAGATAGGTTTATGTATATCTATTATTTCTATATTTAAATAGAAATATAACTAACTTATGGACTGGTCATTTATCCACCAACCTCAATTTACCCATAACAAGGACATAAATTTTAAAAATTATCTCAACACCCAAATTATAAGACACAAAATTTCTGTATTTTTCTCAGATCCTTACTCAGTTTATTTAGTTTTATTTTAGACCCCGTTCTGACAGGCTTGATTAACTGGTATCTAATTCCACAGGATATAAGAAGCAACAAATTGTGAATGGGCCAGGCACTCCTATAGAGGCACTCCTATTAGTTGACAAGGAAGGAAAAGAAAAAAGTCATAAAGCAGACCCACTGATTTTAAAATTGTCGCAGCCTGAGCCCTTTCGCTTAGATGAAAACAGGTCTGTATTAATGGATGTTCAAAGTAATAACCCTGACTGAATGTCAGTAACTTATGTTCTATATTTTCTATTGAAGAAGTCAGGGAAGAATAGCTAACTTTTTCTCTTCAGCGTGTTTAATAACAAAAGACAAAAAGATATTTTGGCATTTGGAGAGGATGCTTTGTATAGGAGAAAGAGCATGAACTCTAAGAAATAGTATAGACATATCTGGGCTCCATTCTTTACGAGCTGTTCTATTAAGTTTTGTTATTCCAAGCCTCAATTTCTTCATCTGTAAAATAGGAATTTACTGAAGGTTAGATCATGTGTAGAAAGGTTTGCCTGTATTAAGTGCTAAGTAAATAATAGCTATTGTTATTATTTCAATATTACCATAAAGCTTACTCTATCTTGAATTTTTTTGCTCTTCAAATAGAGCAAGAACAAACTTATCTAATAATTTAGTGTGACTTTAATATATATTAATGCTAATAATGGTGATAGCATGCTTAAAAAACCTTTTCAGAAAAATTATATAATTAATCCACATCTACTTAACAAAAATTAGGTTATAAAAAATATACCTAAGCAAAAAAGAAGTAAAGTTACCCAAATCCTCTTATCACTGTTAGTATTTTAGTGGCATGCTTTATTTTTAAACTGCTTTGACATTCCTGCAGGATGTCACTTCTGAGTAGTGACTGCTGAAACTGATTCTGTGTTACTGCTGTTGGGGAATTTACATTAGTCCCTATGCTTTCTAATCATAATATACAGTGAAAGACTGTGACATGGCACAATGCTGATTTGAATAAAGCTCTTGTCCTGGTAACTTTTGTTGTATTGAAACTAGTTTTGTAGAGTAGCTGTCTGTTCTGGAGCCACAGGGCCTCAGTTTGAATCTTGGCTTCACTATTTACTAGCTGGGTAACTGCCTGAATTTCTTAATTTCTCTGTGCTTCAATTTTTTTGTCTGTTTATTGGAGATAACAGTACTATCTAATTCCTGGGTTGTTGTGAGGATTAAATGAATCAATCTGCATAAAGTGCTTAGAGCAATGCCTGGCACAGAGTACAAACTCAGTAAACATTAGCTGCTATTGTTATTATTAATTTTTGAAAGCTTAAACTTTGAGGAAAAAGGTAGGTTTATAGGAATACATAAAGTAAAAAGAAACAGAATGAGCACAAAATTAAGTCAATGACATTAAAAATTCTCTCCAAAAAAGAGGAGGAGGAGGTATGGAAGAGAGGCTAGTATCCCCTGAGGGACATAGGCCACTGTAATTATTTACTGAGCTGGAATTTCAGATGACTATAACATGTTTTCTATTACATCGTGCACGTGTTTACAGTATTTTTATGTTTTTCATTTACATCTTGCAGCAGGGTCTGAATTTTTCCATTTGAATGCTTTGTTACTTTTTCTCCCTATTTAAATATTTTCGAACCATAATATTCCTATTTCAATTTCTTTCTCTACCCCACAAAATCAACATCATTTTATGCTGTCTCTTCCAGCAAACATTTTGGCCATGCTTTAAGAGATCAAAAGCTCTTTAAGAAAATCTGATCTCATGGATAGTTATCAAAGAGATGCAAGAAATTATCATTAAATCAGTTTATCTGATGACTGTCCCCAAGCGGTTCTGTACGAACTTTAAATTCTGTCGCAGTTTACAGTGAAATATATTAATCAAAGAGCTAAGCCCATGAGCATAGTTAGCCATTCTATATACTACATCTTTTCAAAATTTTTTTCTTTCCTTTTCTTCTTTCTTTTTGATTTTCTCCTTTTATTCTTTCAGCATGGTATCTAGTGATCTGATAATTACTGACCAAAAAGTTATAGCTTTTTAATTTCCCTTTTAAAATAATTTATTAGACTTGCCAGTAGAATTTTTTTGTGTTTTGTTTTCAAGCATCAAGTACCAAGTTTTTGAAGACCATGGCCTACCATCATTATGCATTCAAGATTTGAGTTTGAATAACCTCATCAAGACTTAGATCTTCTTCAAAAGCTTCAAGTGTCATCTGCATTAAAGCTCTCCATTGAACCCCCTCACAAAAGTGAAAGCTTAAAGGGACTCACGCGGTGGCTCACGCCTGTAATCCTAGCTCTCTGGGAGGCCGAGGCGGGTGGATTGTTTGAGCTCAGGAGTTCGAAACCAGCCTGAGCAAGAGTGAGACCCTGTCTCTACTAAAAATAGAAAGAAATTAATTGGACAACTAAAAAAATACATAGAAAAAATTAGCTGGGCATGGTGGCGCATGCCTGTAGTCCCAGCTACTCGAGAGGCTGAGGCAGAAGGATCGCTTGAGCCCAGGAGCTTGAGGTTGCTGTGAGCTAGGCTGATGCCACGGCAGTCTAGCCCGGGCAACACAGTGAGACTTTGTCTCAAAAAAAAAAAAAAAAAAAAAGGGACTCACATCCATTGATACATTCCATTTTATATCCTTTCCTCTGTTCTCTTCAATTTCCTTGACCACTAGAGTCTTTCAGATTCTTATGTTCCTTTAGACTAGAGCCAAAGAAACAGTGCTTTCCAAAGAACATATGTTCTGTGCCATCATTTTTCATTGGTAGAGAAGCATAAACTTGGCATGATAAATTTAGAATTAGGTCTTCTGTTATATCCTATAAAGAGTTGAATTAACAATAAGAAAACGAGAATGAAGTAGTAAAAATATTTGAGTTTAGATTATACTCTCAGAAGCCATGTGGTGTAGAGAAAAGAGCCCTCAGCCTAAAATTTGGTGCTTCTTACTCTGTATGTCTCTTACTAGGTGATGACTGACTTACTAGGTGACGACTGGGAAAGTCACTTAACGTCTCTGAACCTTCACTTCATTTTCTATAAAGTGAATCTGATAATATTTTCCCCACCTAACCTCACAGGGTTGTTGTGAGGATGAAATGAAATAATGTACATAAAAATGACTTTTATATAAAACGTATAATACAGACATAGGATCCTGTTGCATAGTTGCAACATTCCTCAGCTCTTGGGCCTGGGAGGGCAGGTGATTTAAGCATACTGAAAGTGTGTACCATGTCAAAGCTGGATACGTGGTAACAAGGCTATGTTAATATTTTTTTTCTCTAAGTATGGAGAATACTACCATGGGCTAATTCTAAGAAGGAGCACGACTATAAATTTCCCTAAAATTATCAATTAGCACTGATAATGCTCTAAGAGAGCAGTTACGGTTATAACATGCTCATGGTTTGCAAAATTGGTTTGCCAATTTTGTGACCAGCATTTTTTTTACAATAAAGAACACAGAACAGAATATTTCACAATGTGTCCCATATAGTTAAGAGTAAATATGGTTTTAGTTATATATATATGTATAAATGTGCACTCAGTGGTTAAATAAAATGCATTTTTTCCTGTGAGTTGTAGTTGCTGTTCTCAGAGTGTCATTTTAGTACTAATGCCTTTCTACACATTTGGATTCTTAGGAAACTCAGCATTTCTTTTCACTTCATACCACTACTACTTGTGACAAAAGAATTAACAGTTAATATCGATTTGACTTTTGGTTTAATAGAAATATTTTTTATTTCATAGCACAGAGAAAGCCTGTTCACCTTATAGGTATTTAATATTCTAATACTATCTACTCTGACACCCATATTCTTATAGCATTTAAATGGTTGGTTCAACCTCTACTAGTAGAAAGATTGTGTTAAATATTTTGCTTTCTAAAATATTTTATTTTTATCTTTGTGGCTCAATGGCAAACAGAAAACTCCCACTTAGTTTAGCATTGTTTGAGGACTAAGTAGAGAGAGGCTATGGAGAATATATTAATACTTAGCATCACTGGGAGTTTGATAGTATCTAGAAGAAAAAAATGCCATGTTTTCTTAAAATGTAGGATACAACTGCATCATTTTTATTGAACAGTCATGGCCAAGCTTCTTGCATTGTGGAGACAGAATGAATTGCATAGATCGTACAAATTGAGGCTGTTCTGTATGACAGTTGGCAGCTGTGGCATAAAGGCTCATTTACCACATATGACTGACATTTTGTTCTTCCTTCTTCCCCCATGTCCCTGCTAAAAAATCACATTGACATTTACTGCCTCTCCATGTAGAAAGGAGGATCTACCTATGAAAAAGTTCTAGAGTAGTAGTTAGGCAACTTCAGCCATCTTTGACCTTCTTCCTCAATCCACATTAATCCATCATGAAACTCTCTTTTCTACCTCCTAAATGTCTTTCAAACTGTGCATCTCTGTTTCCATGTCCACCACGCTAATGTATTCTATCATCATCTTTGTTTGCACTTCTGCAGTATCTCTTGAGTGGTCTTCTGTATTTACTCCTCCCGCCTCTAATCTCATGGCTTTTAGAGTGATCTTTTAAAAATACAATTCTAATCTTTTTGGTTCCCTGATCTAAACTCCTGATATCTAATTGCCCTTAGAATTCAACCCAAAATCTTCAATCATTCTCTGCCTACTAAGGTCCACCCATAATGGTCTTCCAATTCTCTGAAGATACCATTTATTTTCTTCAGGGCTTCTGCAGATACTTGTGGCTTGGAATGCTTTCTTCCCTCCTCTCCCTCTTCACTTAACTCACTCCTACTTATCACTTTAAATATTATTTCTTCAAAGACACTTTCTCCTACACCCCAGACTAGATTAGACCTCCCTCCTTTATCATTCTTTTACAAATCACCTATTTTTTCTCATACCTAGCATAGTTATAATTATTTGCTTAATCATTTGTTAATAATCTTACCCACAAGACTAAACCTTCTTGAGGGCAAGGACTGGTGTGTGTTTTATTTATCACTGTATGCCCAGCGTTTAGGAAAATGCCTAACGAATAGTAGGGATTCGGTAAATATTTGTTGACCGATTCTTCCCACAGCTACCACTCTTCACTTACATAGTTCCGTACTGTAAATTCTTCTGGGTTAACATTCTCTGTTCAGAACCCTCCTGTTGCTTCTCATCTCACTTCAAGTGTAAGCCCAAGTTCTTATTTGTAATGGTCTCTAGGTCTTACTTCTCTTTATACTGGTCTCCAGAGCCTTACTTCATGTGCTGACAGATTGCCCAGCCACCCTGTTCTCTTAGCTGATGCTTAGAAATGCCAAGCTTTCTTCTGTCTCAGGACCTTCGTACTTGTACTTTATTATATTCCCTGTGCCTGCAATGCTCTTGCCTTAGATATATATGGGGTTTAATCCCTCATCATCTTCAGGCCCTCCAGGTTATGATATGTCACTACCTCAGTGAGGCCTTCTCTGACCATCTTATTTAAAATTGTAACCTCGCTACATGACATGCCTATTCCTCTTCTCTGCTTTATTTTTCTCCATGGTACTTATCTCTGACTAGCATGCTCTTCACAGGTGTTCCTCCCAATACTGAGAACAGTGACTGACACATGGTAGGCACTTAGAACATATTTATTAAATGAGTGGATTTAGCTGTACTCACAGAGATGCATATTTGGGACAAGGTCTATAACCCAAATTATGAGGGCTTAATATTTCAAAATGATTTTTAAAAGATGAGTTAATGAAATTTATTTATATCCTGCCTTATTCTGAAAAGTGTTTGAATGTACAGTGGAATGAGGACATATAAAGAGAACAAAACAAAGAGAATAAAATAGTAGTATTAAAGTGGGTAAAGTTAATGTACAGAAGGTCCTTCATAGTGGCTAAAGGCAGGTTGTAATTTTGACTCATTAAAGAGTTAGCTGCCTGAGAAATGATGATTGGACTGGAATCATGAACTCTGTTCTGTGGCACAGGTCACAGATATTTGAGTCTTACATAAGAACCCAGAAAACCTAATTAACTGTAAGAAATTGTGAAATTACTCTGCTATAAGAACTTACTTTCTATATTAGGAAATTCTCTATTGGCATAAAATGTACACAGTCTATTATAAAAATGCTCTGCTATATCAAAGAGATGGCAGTCACAGCTACCAGCCTCTGCTTATATCATGACCAAGACATTTCCAATGTTAACTCAAACTTAGTAATTGAATATTTTTGAAAGTTGGCTGTCAAAGATCCCAACAAGCACAATAATTAGGAAATTTCCTATTGGCATAAAATGTACACAGTCTGTCCATGAGAGATGGCAGTCACAGCTACCAGCCTCTGCTTATGTCATGACCAGGGCATTTCCAAGGTTGATTCAAACTTAGTAATTGGATATTTTTGAAAATTGGCTGTCAAAGATACCAACAAGCACATTAATTACCCTAGTTTCTCCTACTGTAATCATGAGGTATTAATAATATAAAAGTCCACTGGTTTTGGCTTTATTCCTTTTGAGGTAGTTTTGGCAACTTAGAAATAGGTTCTCATGTAGTTAACAACTGAATTGGGGAGGAGGATGGGGAGCTAAGTAGGTGAATTAGACTTCAAGAAATCTTTCACCGATATAGTAACTAAAATCAGAGCTGTGTGTGTATGTGTGTGTGTATGTGTGTGTGTGTGTGTGTGTAAAGTTAAATGGGACATTATACAGTGCATATCTCTCTGTTCATGATATGTATACTTTCCTAATTCGTTTTGTCTTTTTTTTTTTCTTGGTCATTTAAAACTGAGAATTATGGCATACCTGCAGGCCCGAAATAAAGAGAGGGTGTGGGGATGGACTCTGGGCCTTCCAGTACACTGCAGTACTTCACTAAACAAGGCTGGTATTTTGAGGCAAAAGATGAGAATATTTAGCTAAGTGGTATTCCACTTGCAAAATGTGCTAGCTCTTATTTGGCTTTTTCTTCTTTTTTACCTTTCTGCCTTGGAAATAAATTTGGAGTACATTTCGAAGTCAAATCTTCTGTCCTGACCCATTTTTTCAGGATTGAAAGAAGAGAACTAAATCAACAGTAGGCTTTTAGAAAATGATGGAAATATGTATTTTTTTAAAAAAAATTATGTGCCGCATATTTCAAGAGAAGGATATGAGGAGGCACAATAAGAACACCACACAACCATTAAAATGGACAATTCATGTAAAGTAATTTTACCAAGAGCATTATACTTAACATATTTCTTATTAAATCATCATACTGTGTTATATATAATCTGTAACTAATCCAAAATGTATTAATTGACTCTGCTTTATGTATTTTATTTATTTGATGGAACTTTACATTTATTTTTTAAGAAATCAGGCATCTCTTCATTTCGGCATTTGATGAACAGTAGGAGAAAACCCAAAAATAGATAGAATCATCAGTGTGAAAGTAATGCAAAGGTCATCATATCTTCTACCATAAGTGATGTAAAAGCAGAACGATCTTATTTTCAGGTAAAGTGTTGAAGTGGCAGAAAGAAAATATCCCTCAACTTTGCTGACACAAATTTTGCCATACAGTAAGGACAAAAAGTATGTCCAGACTTTTAACTCAGTATTTCTCAAACTGTGTTACCCAGAAGGCCTAACAACTAAAAGAAACTATGAACCAAAAGGGTTCTGTAATTACATAAGTTTGGAAAATGTTGCATTCTTTTTTGGAAGTTTATAATGCATATTAACATTTTCCAAACATATGTAGCCAGAACTCTTTTTTGCTCATAAAATCTATTAGTAACTCTTGGAATAGTCTTTCAGGAAATGCTGAAAGTTTTGCTTCTGTTGAGGACGTAGAAAGTTGCAAGAGAACATTCCTCCCACTCTAACAATGAGAAAAATCTTGATAATCCATAAAGTCACAATGTTTCTTGAGCCCATCAGAAAGTGGAGGTCACAAGGCAATCAGATGCACCGAAATTCCAAAGAGAGACATGCCCTTTTGAGGAAAGATGGGACACAGAAGCTGTGTTACCTTGGTAGAGCATAAGAGGAAGAGAAAGCCACCATAAAAGTGGTTAAGAAGAAAGCAGTTAAAATTTTAATGAATTCTCAAAGGCTGAATATGGGCTGGCATAACGCTTTAGAATAACTAGGAGCCCCAGTCACAAGGGAAATCTATGTTCAGTTGCAAACTTTTTTCTGTGAGCCTCTATATTAGTTTCCTAGGGCTGTCAAAACAAAGTATAGTCATGTACTGCGTAACAATGTTTTGGATGGAACCCATATACAATGGTGATCCCATAATATAATATCATATTTTTAATGTAGCTTTTCTATGTTTTGATAGATAAATACTTACCATTGTGTTACAATTGCCTGCAGTTTCTAAGAGTTTAGAAATAGGAAGTAGATATCTCATATCAGTGGAATCATGTAGTATTTGTCTTTTGTGACTGGTTTATTTCACT
This sequence comes from Propithecus coquereli, assembly GCF_000956105.1. NCBI lineage: Eukaryota > Metazoa > Chordata > Mammalia > Primates > Indriidae > Propithecus > Propithecus coquereli. The sequence continues at coordinate 18,433,690 of NW_012133858.1, read as the reverse complement.
TAACATAATGTCCTCAGGGTTCATCCATATTGTAGCACATGACAGAATTTCTTTCCTTTTTAAGGCTGAATAATATTCCATTTTATAAATATACCAAATTTTCTTTGTCTGTTCATGGACATTTAAGTTGCTTTCACCTCTTGGCTGTTGTGAATAATGCCACAATGAACTTGAGTGTACAAATATTACTTTGAGATTCTGTTTTTAATTCTTTCGAATATATATATCCAGAAGTGGGATTGCTGGATCATATGGTATTTCTATTTTAATTTTTTGAGGAAACTCCATACTGTTTTCCATAGCAGCTGTACCATTTTACATTCCTACCAACAGAGTACAGGGTTCCAATTTCTCCACATCCTGACCAATACTTATTATTAAATATTTTGTTTTTTTGATAGTGGCCATCCTAATGGACATGATGTAGTATCATTCTGGTTTTGATTTTCATTTCCCTAATGATTAGTGGTGTTGAGGATCTTTTCATATGCTTGTTGGCTATTTGAGTATCTTCTTTGGAGAAATGTCTATTCAAGTCCTTTGCACATTTTTTAATCAGGTTATTTAGGTTTTTTTGTTATTGAATTATAAGAATTCTTTATATATTATGGATATTTTCTTCAATTCTCTAGGTTGCCTTTTGCACTCTGATTATTTCCTTTGCCAGATAGACGTTTGTAAGTTCAACATAGTCCCATTTGTCTATTTTTGCTTTCGTTGCCTGCGGCTTTTGTGTCATATCTAAAAAGTTATTGCCAAATACAACGTCATGAAGCTTTTCACTTATCTTTTCTTTTAGGAGATTTACCATTTCAGGTCTTACATTTAGGCCTTTAATCCATTTTGAGTTAATTTTTGCATATGATTTATGGCAAGGGTCCAACTTCATTCTTTTGCATGTGGATATTCAGTTTTCCCAGTACCATTTGTTGAAGAGACTATCTTATTCCCATTAGAACAATAGTCCTCAAACTTTAGTGTGTATCAGAATCATACCAGAATAGTAACTTAACAAAGAGGAAAGAGAGGGAGGGAGAAAAAGAGAGAGACTGTGTTCTAACAAAAACAGATTTCTGGGCCCTACCCTAGAGTTTCTGATTCAGTAGGTCTGAGGGGGCCCTGAGAATTTGCATTTCTGACAAGTTCTACGGTGATACTGATGCTGCTGGTCCAGGGACCATAAATTGAGAATCACAGCATTAGAAAAGTCATGGGGAAAAAATATGGAAATATATAATGAAAATAAGAAAATCACATATCCTTTTCCTCCAAGTATCATTTCTTGGGAAATGCCTCCAAAACAGAGAAAGAGAAGAAAGAGAGAAAGGGAAGGAAGGAAGGAAGGAAGGTAGGAAGGAAGGAAGGAAAGAAAAAGGAAGAAAGAGAGGAAAAACAAACACAGGCAAATTATTTAATAATAACCCAAACAAATTTGTCATTATACCCTATTGCAAATGGGATATTAACCACCTTTACTTCCAGGGTCCTAATGTATAAGGGGTTAACAGTATATCTTTAAACTAGAAATATATCACAGGGTTGTTGTGAGGATTAAATGAATTAAGTATTCAGACCATGTTTGGCTTAATACCTATTACTATATTATATTTCTGGTTAAGATATAGAAAAACTAACAACAGAAAAGAGAGAGAGAGGTCTGAGCAGAAGATACCAATTTGGGAAACATTAGGATATAAGAGGTCAATAAGAGAAAGCCCTCAACAAAAAAGACACCGAATACATTTTCCTTTACTTGTGAAAATGCAATTGTATCTTAGAAGCCAAAATGCTTCCTGATTTTGCATTTGAGAGTTTACTGTTTGATAACTTCACATAAAAATCTTTGCATTGAAAATAACTTTTTATTGGGATTTTTTGGTTATAAATTTATTTGAGCCAAAATGTATAAAAAATGAAAGAAGAGATGTTCTCGAAGTTTTACCCCTCATCCCCTGAGATGCCAACATTTTTATTAATATCCTTTGAAACATCTCTCTGTATTGCATAGGTTTTAAAGAAAATATTTTGGGAAGTAAAGGTTAGGAAATAATTATAAATTCTTTATATTAAATATTAATATCTCCAAAATAGTTTTATCAAAATTTTTTTGTCTTTTTGTTGACTAGATGGGAGTAGGGAGATAGAAATGGAAGAGAGAAGTCCTTGGGAAAAAGCGATTTGATTATCTAACTTTTTTCTCCCTGCCTGCCCCCAGCCACTACATTTTTTTTTCTTTTTTTTTCTTTCTTTGCCACTACATTTTTATTCCAGCTTTATTTGAAAAATCAGAGTTGAGGTTATATGTGGAATTAGTATCCCCTTTACAGCACCTTCCTAAATTGGAGGCAATAGAGATAGGAACCCCTGTGAGCTTGGGCAGGAGAGACAATGACTAGGCCTTTCATTTGATTCTATAATTATTGTGATGTCATGTTAATGTTTAAAATTTTTTGTTAAAAGACCTGTAGTATTGAGAAGATTGCAGCCACTATTGTAAAATAGCATATTGAGATATTCTAAGAAAAACATTAAAAAGCAGTGCTTCCTCTTCTGAACTTTCTCTGATACTCTACTCTTTCCCCATTCACTTAATCTCAACTCCTGAAACACCAACATATTCTGTGGAAACTCAGATTGTGAAAGGTTGCATGTTCTCTGTCCTGAAAACAGCTTTTGAGAGTAAGAGAGGTGACTGAGCTAACATTCCAGCACAGTATTTATTGTCCTTTCACCTTCTGCAAATGAGGGTGAAACTAGAGGTGTGGCTGTGAAATGTTTTGTTTCTACTCTAAATTGTCCCCACTGTTGCCTATGACTCTTTTGATTTTCAGTGATTTAGGGTTAGTGTCATAACTGGCTCACGCTGGAAAGGACAGGTTTCCCATAAGCCTTTTTACAGTAAGCCTGAAATAACTTCTGTCTGTGAAAATAGATATTTTAGAGATTCTGAAACAAAGCAAAAACAATAAATGCTTTATATGATCTAGATTTTTAGGTCGTTATACTAAGGTAACATGAATTTGATATGGACTCAGATTCTCATTTCAGCATGATGTATTCAATGTTTGACAGACTTGAAAATAGGCCTGTCTTGATGGCTTGAAGCTATATCAAGGGTAAATTTCTTTAATTAGTCAAATATGTAAAATTGTTCTGTGTATAATGATCTATAAATAATAATGTCAAATATATTTAAATTTGATCCCTTCTTGAATGGCCTAAGAGCCGGAGGAAGCTTTTCATTTTGTGTAAAGCTTATTGATTCATCTGTGATCCAACATCCAAGTTCAAGGTACAGAGACAGATACTAATTAGCACACCATTCTAATATATCACGTGAAAGTAGTTTCTGTTTGAAAGTTCCAGATAGATACTCCCGCCCTGCCAGGGGAATTCCAGCAAGGTC
>NW_012133858.1:18419285-18429414 GCF_000956105.1 Propithecus coquereli | reverse complement strand
TTATAAAATATCTGTAAGGCTTATGGAATAACTATGTAGAGAATATTTGTGCACCTACAGCCTGGTTTAAGAAAATAATATTACCATTACCTCTAATATCTCCTGTGGACTCCTCTCTGATCTCATGCTGCTTTTCTTGTTCCCTCAGAGGTAACCAAGTTTTAAATTCTGTGTTAATAATTCTCTTGCTTTTCTCAGTGGTTTTATTGCATTTCTGTATATCCCTAAATACTGTACTGATTAGTACATTGCATGTTTTTGAATGGAATCATATCGTATGTCTTTTTCTGGGACATGACGTTGTTGTCGTTCAACATTATAACCTTAGATTTATCCATGTCAATACGTATAGCTACTGCTTATTAGTTTTCACTGCTGTGTATTGTAATGTATGAGGATCACAGAATTTATTAATAGATGATTGATGAATATTTGTGATGTTCCAGTTTTTAGTTATTACAGACATTGCCCCTATATGTACATATATTCCTGTATATTTATGTACCACACATATGCAAGAACTTCTCTATCAATGTTTTCCAACCTTTTTCATGTCATGGCACACAGAAAACTGTAGCTAATATTTGTACAACACACTGGGTTAAAGAAAGGAAGCTATGTCCCTGGCCTGGGGGCTTCTGCTTGACTAGAGAGCTGCAGTCCATATCTGGGCACACCTGTAACCCATTTACTGCACACTAGGGTGCCTCGGCACACTGGTTGAGAAGCTCTGCTAGGGAGTATGCCTGGGAGTTGAATATCAGTTACAGGTACATGCTTCTTGTACATGCTTCTTGAACCCTTCTAGATAATACCAAATTGCATGGTGGTATTAATTATTCCTTTTAACTGACATCTAAAGTGTTTGTATCAATTCACATTCCCTTATATATATATAACAAAAAGGAAATTATTGAGAATTCTACCAATTTCATGATTTAGGAAGGTCAAATATGAAAAGAAATAATTCATTATTCCCCAAGATATCAATTCAGACTTCCTTTGTCAAAACATGATGATGTCAAAAGTCCTTCACAATGTGACAGCAGAGACTTGTAGGCAGTAGGCAATGTTAAGAAGTGACAACATGCCCCCATAGTTGTTATTAATTGTGAAAGCCACAGCTTAGGCTAAATGAATTATTTATGAGAGCTGCAATTTTGTCTTCTAGGTTTGCTAATGCATTAGCTTTTTGTTTCTTAGCCTCAAGAGCTATTTTCAGATAATGTAAACAAGATGGAGTACTGAAAGCTATTTGCTATGTAAGTAATTTCTAGTTGTAGAAACACAAACATTTAGAAAAGAAGCTAGTTTGTTTTGATGCTTCTTAAAATTGGTTTTCTTTTAAACAGTAGAGTTCTCTAATCATCAGAATTACATTGGGATAATGAATGATGATAGCAATTTCTCCATTCAAATGACATCAAACTAGACAATTAATTTTAGGAAAATCACTAACCTGACATAGTCTTCCCATGACATTTTCAAGAAGCTTCTGTACATTACTTACATTGTTACTGCTCTAATGGCTTGCTCACACACAAAAAAATTAAAAGAAATCTAACTTGGTGGAAGTATTGCCTTGTAGCTTGTAAACTGAGGATGTTTAAAATTAGGTGGAAAATATCAGAGCAAAGCTTTCAAGATCATGCTTACCCTAGTTTATGAAGATCTAACGCCAAATTAGCATTTTAATTTACTTGGCAGAGAATTACAAATGAAAACTGCATTTCCATTTTACTGCTGTACTGTGTACTACACGTAAGTCAGGGTTTCTATATAAATTATGTTTTTATATAAATTAGAATTTGAAGCATAGTCACCAATTCTTATATTAACACCTATAGTATGGGAGAGTACGTATATATACACGTAAAAATCAAATACACACATAGATATACACATATATCACACATACATATGTTTTATGTATATAACATGGATAGGGACTCAGTACATACTCATCAGTTTCAAACAGCATTGATTAAGCATCTGGATATAGTAGACACTGTGACTTCCCTCTAAGGGTATAGCTATGCTATAGCTACAGGCATATAGGATAAATAATAAATAGTTACGTAAATAAGACTCAATAGCAAGTAGTGGTCAATATGATAAATTCAAGATTTTGTTCATTATTTTTCTTCTTTGAATGCAAAATGCTTATTGTAATTTTCCATAGTTCATAAAGTTATTTTTAAAATTACAAGTATCCTGAGTTTTAATAGTAAGCACATATTTCAATATAGCTGGATGTTATATAAGTGCTTCTCAAATTTCTACCCACGTACCCCCTTATGGAAGTGGAAAGTGAATTTGCAGCCCTAGAAATAAGAAGGTGACTTCCTATAAATACATTCTATGCTCCAAATCTTAGGATTTGTCTTAAAAGCTCATGCAAACTTTGCATTCTTCTGTTTCAATATATTTTCCCCCCAAATAAAGTTGATGTTATATAAAGAATCTGTTCTGTGGCTTCAAATATCCTTGTTTGAGATGCATGATAATAAATGAAATCCTGCTTCCCAAAGGCTTTTAAATCAGAAGTGCTTTGTTCTAAGAAATTTTTGACCTCTATAATCTGGGTTCCATTTAAGCTTTACTAAAAGTGAAAGAGGTCTCTCTGAGTGACCTCCTTTTGCCATCAGTGCGCCCTCTCTCTCTCTCTCTAACCATCTATCTTGTCATCTTTTGTATGTCCTTGTTTCTTGGACAGCACATTTGATGGAACCCTTTTTCTTAGATCTTTCTTTTATCTTGGTTTCCAAGAAATTACACTATCCTGCTACTTTTCAAAACCCATTGGCCATTCCTCCCCTGTCTTCTTTGCTTTTCTCTTCCCCTAACTGTGCTTCTGTTCCATGGCTCAGTTTTGGCCTCTCGGTCCTCACTCTGTATAATCTTTCTTAGTTGTCCCAGTTGTGTCCTCTCATCCTATATGCCCACATGCCTTTTGGACAATTCAAGTAGGACATTTTAGGGTCACTTTGTACTTGGTCTTCATAAACTCACTCTCCCATCCCCAGTTCCTTGCACGGTGCCTAGCATAGTGGGTACAACAGATATTTGTTGAATGAATGAGTTAAATGAATCTCATTCCCTTTCTTCATCTAATTCTCATCTTTTGTCACTTTCATCACTATTCTGATCTCTCTTTGATATTGCAAATATTTTTTCTTTTGAAATGTATTTTATATTTGCATAGTTATTTTCATTGTTTTTTCATGACCTTTATCCTAATGTAAATCCTCTCACTTTTTGCCGAGGTTACTCCCACAGTTGCCCATCTGGCCTCTTTGGTTCTACTCTCTCTTCTCTTCAGGACATTTTCCCCATAGCTGCCCTAATAACTTTTAAAATGTCTGTTTATTGACAAAAAAATCTGTTTATTGTTTTAATAAAGTTTTTGCTTTTGGAATAATTTTAGATGTACAGAAAATCTGTGAAGATATTACAGAACCTTTGCCCAGTTACTCCTGATGTTAACATCTTACAAAACTGTGGCTCATTTGTCAAAATTAAAAAATTAACATCAGTACATGGCTATTAATTAAAATCCAGACTTTATTTAGTTTTCACCAGCTTTTCTATTACTGTACGTTTTCTGTTTCAGGATCTAATCCAGTGTACCAAATTGCAGTTAGCATATTTATTTTAAAATAGGTAATACCAGCTTTGGTATAAATTCAAAAAGAACAAAAATCATGTCTCCTTTCCACTCCTGCACCTCAGCTATCCGGTCCCTTTTCTAGAGGCAACGCATTCCTTCTGGTTTCTTAGATACCCTTCTAGAGAGACTCTCTCCTTGCACTTTCTCCCTCCCTCTCTCCCTCTCTAATACACACATAAATAGCTACATTCTAAATATACTACTCTGTACCTTGCTTTTTTCCCCCTCTTTTTGAGACAGGGTCTCACTCTGTTGCCCCAGGTAGAGTGCAGTGGCATTATCATAGCTCACTGCAACCTCAAACTTCTGGGCTCAAGGGATCCTCCTGCCTCAGCCTCCTGAGTAGCTGGGACTACAGGTGCAAGCCACCACGCCTGGCTAATATTTTGTTTCTATTTTTAGTTGCCCAGCTAATTTTTTTTCTATTTTTTTTTAGTAGAGACAGGGTCTTGCTCTTGCTCAGGCTGATTTCGAACTCCTGAGCTCAAGCAATCCACCTGTCTCAGCCTCCCAGAGTGCTAGGATTACAGGCGTGAGCCACTGCGCCCAGCCATATTTTGTCAACTCTTAAAAAAAAAAATGGGCCATGTGCAGTGGTTCATGCCTGTAATCCTAGCACTCTGTGAGGCCGAGGCGAGAGGATCACTTGAGGTCAGGAGTTTGATACCAGCCTGAGCAATAACGAGACCCTGTCTCTACTAAAAATAGAAAAAATTAGCCAGGCATGGCAGCGCTCACCTATAGTCCCAGGTACTCCGGAGGCTGAAGCAGGAGGAATGCTTGAGCCCAGGAGTTTGAGGTTGCAGTGAGCTATGATGATATCACTGCACTCTAGCTGGGGTGACTGAGTGAGACTCTGTCTCAAAAAATAAAAAAAAAGCCTGCTTGGACTAACCATATCCCCATTTCCAGTAGAATTTGACTAGATCAGTATGCTATAGACACATCTTTATTTGTTAAGATATTTTATTCTCTTTGATATGTTTGAGGAGCTACAAAAATGTAAGCTGTATGAGAATAGGTGGTTTTGTAGCTGATGGAACATGTATACCCAGCGTATTGATTCATGGATCAATGTCCAACTATTGCTCTCTAGAAGCAGGCTTTAGAACTCTATTCTTGATCTTGACTGTTCAATGTTTATTTACTAATAACTTGGACGAAATCGTGGTAATTAAGTAGTTGTAGTTAGGCTAAAAAAGATACTTCCTATGACAGAGGAGAGAGGCATGATTCAAAATGATCTTAATAGTTTGGAAGGATGGGCTAAAACCAACAAGGTGAAATTTAAGAGGGTCGAATATAAAGCTTTGCCTTTCATCTCTAAAATCAGTTGAGGAAAGAATGAGGGGGTTGTCTTATAAGGGCAGTCATTGGATGTAGGGGCCACCTGAATAATCCGGATGGTCTCATTTTGAGATCCTAAGCTTAATCATATCTGCAAAGCCCCCTTTTCCAAACACAGTCACAGTCGTAGATTCCAGGGATTTGACATGGTTATCTTTGGGCGGGAGGCACCATTCAGCCTACTACAAAGAACTTGCAGCCTTCATTTGCGTGGCTTTGCATCCCTGCTGCTTTCCTCCTCACAGACTGCTGCTCTGGCTCAGGGTCACCTCAGGACTGCCTGTTTGGTTGGGGGAGGTAGGGGAGGGTTAAATGTTCAGAGGGCAAGAGGGGCCAGGTGTGGGTCAGACTGGCTGTGAAGGGGGTTGTGGAACCAGAGCAGAGGCTTTGGGCTGCACTGCCAGCCTCCTGCCAGATTCACACGTTCCTTTGTCAATCACATTCTGTCCTTCAGCTGCTGAAAACTCTCCCGTGGCATCTCAGTGCCTGAAATCCAAACATCTCTTCATGCTTACAGAGCCCCTGCTGATATTTTGGTCCTCAAATTTGATCCTGATCTCTCTGTTCCAGCCACACTGGCCTTCATCTTCCTGGTTCTTGAGCTCTCATTCTTGCCTCTGAACCTTTACATTGGCTGCTCCTTTGCCTGAAACACTGTTCCTTCTACTTGGTTTACACCTGGTTCCTTTGCCTAATATACTGTTCCTCCTGCTCAGTTTATACATGGTTCTTATTCCTCTCAGCTCAAATGTCCCCTCCTCCTCAGTGAGTCCTGAATATTGAGTTTCCCCAAGTCACCCTGATCTGTTATCATCACAGCACTTGTCACCCCCTGAAATTCCTGGCTTGTTTATTCTCTGCTTCCCTCCACTGGAATTTCAGTCCAGGGAGAACAGGGATCTTGTGGCATTGATGCATTGCTAGAACAGCACCTGGCAGGTAGCAGGCATTCACTTTGTAATTCCAGAAGAAAGTGGGGCTCCCAGCCCCATGAAATCCAAGTAGGATCAGCTCAAGACCTTTTCCACATGTACTGGAAAGCCCCAAACTCTTTCACACTCTCGGATTTTTAATATCCTAGACAGACTGAAGAGGCTCATGTTCTCCAAGCCACCTCTGCACTGGAGCTTCTGCTTTCTCCTACATTGTTTCTGTCAATCCAGACATGAACCTTAGCCACTTCCTCAGCTCCCACAAGAAACCCCCCCCCTTACAGTAGAGCTGACTTTTATTGAGCACCTACTATGTTCCGGGCACAGGTCTAAGTGCTTTGTATAAGCTGTATCACTTCATCCTACCTAAAAGATAGATGAAATGTCATTCCCACTTTACAGATGAGGCAACTAAGGGACAGAGAGGATAAGCCAATTACCCAGGACCACCCAGCTAGTAAGGGATAGAAGCAGGATTTACACTCAGGAAAATTGTATGTGTTTGATCCCAACACAGGAAAGAAAAAAAAAGAATGAGGGTAGAGTCAGGGACCTAGCTTGATGTAGCTCATGTGGCAAAGACTTAGGAGTCTACTAAGTTAAGAGTATAATGCATTAAAAATCTGAAACAATCTTGAGTTGCATTTCTAAAAGTGTAGCATCCAGATTAAGGAACTTGAAAATTCCACAATTTTTTTTCTTCATCAGATTTCATCTGGAGTATTCTGTTCAGTCCTGGGTATTATATTTTTAAAGGATTATTTTGAAATTAAAGTACCTATATTATTCTTCTATTGCTGCCATAACAAATTATCACAAACTTTGTGGCTTAAAACACTACCAGTTATTCTTACAGCTCTGTAGGTCAAAAGACCAACATGAGTCTCACTAGGCTAAAACCAAGCTGTCATCAGGACTGTGTTCCTTTCTGGAAGCTCTAAAGGAAAATCACCTTTTCCAGCTTCTAGAGGCTGCCTGCGTTTTTCAGAGTGTGGCCGCCTTTCCTCCATCTTCAAAACCAGCAAGAGCTAGTCGAGTCCTCATAGCGCATCTCTCTGATCACAGCTGCAAAGGGTTCACTGCTTTTAAAGGATTCATGTGATTAGGTTGGACCCATCTGGATAATCTCTCCATCTCAAAGTCCTTAACGTTAATTGCATCTGTAAAGTCCCTCTTGCCATGTAAGGTAACATATTCATAGGTCTGGGGATTAGGACATGGACATCTTTGGGGAGGGAATCAGGGAGGGCATCATTCTGCCTACCACAATGCTTATTGCAGAGGATCACCAGGGTAGTGAAGGGGTCAAATTGGATATGGAGAATCAGACTAAGAAGAATTGAAGATGATTCCAAAATTTATTGCCTAGGAGAGAATAAGATAATGTTTATAAAGGGATTCGTGCAGTAAGTACATAATAAGTGGTTGCTGCTTCAAAGGATAATGGTACAAGTTACAGACATACAGTAGCTCAGAAGCTTAGAGATGTGGAAAGATATGAAGCAGCATAATATTTATCTTGCAAAGAGCAGAATTTAGGATCCAAGTTCTCACTTTACATTGGATCAGCCAGTGGTTTGCATGGGAGAAAGCCCTAAGTTTACCAAGAACTCGATGTTGTTTCTGTCACTAGTGAGTGAGTTAGGGAGAATGGGCGAGATGGGAGAGGACCATAGTAAAGAAGCAACTTCCTGGCCTCTTTCTGCCACGATTGCACAATGCATAGATTCTGAGGAGAAAGGGAAACCTTTATAAAAAGAAGAAAGCAAGATTTCTAAAGCTCATTGGAATGTTTTGGTTTTTTTTTCCTTTTTCCAGGAACATATGGGAAAGAAATTCTCTCTGAAACCAAAGCCCAGCCATCAGAGATTATGAGATTTTTCAGGCTTTCCCTATAATCTTCCTTACATTTGTCTCTTTAAACACGTTTAACTTGACCTTTGAGAAATTGCTGATAAGCAGTTATCAAACAAGAGTTAAATTAACAAACCCTCCCACCTTGCTTGGTTGGGTGGTAGCTTCCAAGGCCACTGTAAATGTGTATCAGTGTGAACCTGATCCAGAAACAGCCAGGAAGGGAACAAAGTTTAGTCTGTGAGTCAATAGTCGGTTGCTGGTAGTTTCACACTGTCCAGACTTCAGCTCTAGGTAAGTAGTTTTTTAAAAACTATTATAACATTTTACTATAAAAGGGACTGTAAGAATAATTTCCATCTAAGATCAAATCAAGTTCCTACCTGGCTCTAAATCTTGTGTACTAGACCTACTTAAAAGAAAGTTTCAGTATTTACAAGTAGTTTTATTTTTTAAAATGAAAAGGAAAGCCATGAAGTTTTGAGCAAATATTCTGCTAAAACAGGTCCTGTTTGCATAAAGTGACTTTTAATATCTTGAGTTGAGTGAAGGTGTTTATAGTTAGAAAATAAGTGAGTGAATATACATCTGGTGCCCAGAGATTGGTTTGTTTTCTAAGTAGTGCTTAGGTTTCTCCCCTTGGGGCCACATGTGGCTTCCGGATCCTTGAGTGCAGCCTTTTGACTGAATAAAGGGATTTGTTCTGTGAAGTTTGGATTCGGTCTAGGGGCTGCACTTGGGGATCTGGAGAGCCAGGTGTGGCCCTGAGGCCGCAAGTTCCCCACCCCTGGTCAGTTCATGCTACAAACTCATTTAGCAAATATTTAGTAGTCTCTCAGGTAATTTAACTGAAGGCTTTGATGTTCAAAGAAATTAAATGAATGGGAATAAAGTTGAATTGAATGTGCTGTAAGGAGATGTCGGCATCCTAGATGTAAGAGCAGCAGCATGTATTTTCAAAGAGGAGGAATTTTGTGAAATGGATGGGAGTGGCAAAGAGCCTGAGAAATTTTATGCAACTTCAGAGAAACCTGGTTTTTTGGTAAAGATTTTGACATCTGTACTGATTTTTTTCACACTAAATTCCCAGTACTGTAGTATGTAAAATGTTTCATAATTGAAACTAGAGTTGCCATGTTTCAGCTGTTCTAGTTCTGTGTTGAGATTAGGATCCAGGAACTACACATTGTTACGCAAACATATTGACTTTATTGAGTGCAGCTACCAGAATGGTAAGGTTGCATTTGGTGTTGATATTTTCTATTTCCCTTTTACCACAATGTATTAAAAAAAAAATCCTGGTACACGACAATTTTAAGACTTTGAATATAGAAATACAGTTTGACGGGGTTAATATATTATCTAAAAGTTCCGAAGGCTGGCTGTTAGCCAGTAGCCTTTCAAATCGCTGGGGGAGTGCTGAGAAGAGAGATTGTTTATATAGAAGTTCACTGGGTTTGCCCTTTCCTCTGTCTTCACCTCACACCTCAGGGACATTCAGTCTATTTCTCTAGCCTGCTTCTTACTCCTGCTGTACTGAGTGAGGGCGCAGAAGATGGTACTGGGCCCCAACTGACTCTTGGTGCGATGCAAGCCCAGGACACGCTGTCCTAAGCAGGGTCTAAGGGCTGTAAGGAAGTGAAAACCTCTACTCACCCTTTGGATTGCTAAGTCTCAGTAATTCTAGGTTCCTGAGCTGATTAACGTCCTCAAGTCAATAGCCTCTGCTGGGCAAAGCTACTCATTTAGTTGCTGGTTCATGGAGCAGAAGCAGGAAGGGAAGGGGGTCCTGGGAAAGAAGCCAGCGTGGCAGGTGACACTGTTGCCAGGGAAACAGCTATTGCCTCACCAGATTTTAAATATTTCAGTTTTTTAACCACCCAGAAGGCCATACAGGCGTGTACTGGCTGAATTGTAGCCAAGCCCCTTTGGGATTTTTTTTTAAAACTCCAGCAGCTGCCTGTAACATCCATGCCACTGCCCAGGCCTACACAGCCTGCACGATCTGGCTTCTGAGCATCTGTTTTACATCGTTGCCTACCACTGTTCTCCTCACTCAGGTTGCCCCAGCCACACAAGGCTTTCTGCTCTTTCTTGAACATATCAAGCTTCTTCCTGCCTTAGGACCTCTGCTGCCTGGAAACCTCTTCCCTCCCTTCTTTCAGGTCTCTACTCAAATGGCTCCTTCTCAGAGACGGCTTCCCAGACTGCCCTAACTAAAATAGCACTCCACTTCCACCACGTCACTCCTTTTCCCTTTGCCCTGACTTACCTTTTAAAAGAATAGCTACTTGGCATTATTTAATTTAATAAATTTAAATTATTT
>NW_012133858.1:18397849-18416765 GCF_000956105.1 Propithecus coquereli | reverse complement strand
AAAAAATTAGCCGGGCATGGTGGTGCATGCCTATAGTCCCAGCTACCTGGGAGGCTGAGGCAGTAGGATCGCTTGAGCCCAGGAGTTTGAGGTTGCTGTGAGCTAGGCTAACGCCATGGCACTCACTCTAGCCAGGGCCATAGAGTGAGACTCTGTCTCAAAAAAAAAAAAAAAATATCTAACACATAGGAATAAATCTTTAAAAGGAGCACAAAACCTGTATACTGAAGGCTACAAAACACTGCTGAGAAAAATTTAAGAAGCCAGAAATAAAAAGCACAATATATTAATATATACGGTGATAATGGATTATAAAGCTCAAAATTGTTAAGATGCCAATCTCCCTAAATCAATCCACAGATGTAGTGCAATCCTATCAAAATTCCAGCAGGCACGTTTGAAGAAATTGGCAAGCTGATTCTAAAATTTATATGGAAATGCAAAGGATATAAAATAACTAAAACAATCTTAGAAGGGAATAACAAGGTGGATGATTTATAATATGTGATTTTAAGACTTAACTATGAAACTACAATAATCAAGACAGTGTGATGTTGTCCTAAGGATGCACAGACGTATCACTGGAACAGAATGGTGCAACCAGAAATAGATGCACACATATAAGGTTGATTGATTTGGTTTTTATCAAGATGATGAGTAAGTTCAATGAGAAAAGGATAGTCTTTTTAATATGTTGCTAAAACAAATGGATTTTCTCATGTGGGAAAAAAGAACTTTCGCACCTCTCTCACTGTACGTAAAAATAAATACACATGGATCATAGATCTAAACATAGAACTCAGAACCAGAAAGCTAGAAAAAAACAGAGGAAAATATCTTTGCAATTCTGAGGTATGCAAAGATTTCTTGGGCAGGAACTAAAAGTGCTAACCATAAAAGTAAATTAAATAAAATTAAGGGAGCTTACTTATTGCAAGACTTCTCAGGACCTTTAATATGGTAATGTTTTTAGTAAGAGTGTCATGCAGCATTTCCCAAGGTGTTTTGATAACAGAATCCTTTATTTATCTGGAGCATTCAACTAAAACGCAGAAGTGAACAGAATACACTTGGAAAAGTGTTGCTTTGGTTCTCTACTGAAAACATACTATTTTTGAGAATTGTAATAAGCCCCCTCTTTGGCGCAAATTATGTATCTGTATCCCTTTTCTTTCAACAACTAAAGAAAACCGTTATTCCCGAAGAACTGTGATTACTCCCCATCCCATATTCACTGGTTGGCCAGCCAACAGTTACAGTCATTACTATTGGTAGGATTCTAGGCCACTGTCACATCAGATTAGAATTCACCATAGTAAGAGGAGCAAAGAGTGACTAAAGGTACAAAGCGTTTTGCATTTTTCTTCCTGTGTGTTCCACATACAGTCATCCCTCGGTATCCATGGGGGATTGATTCCAGAACTTCCTACGATGATGAAATCCAAGGATTCTCAAGTGCCTGATATGAAATGGTGTAGGATTTGCATATAACCTATGCACATCCTCTCATATATTTTAAATCATCTCTAGAGTCCTTCTATACCTAACACAATGTAAATGCTATGTAAATAGTTGTTACACTGTATTGTTTAAGGAATAAGAAAAAGAAATCTGTACATGTTCAGTACAGACTCAATTTTTTTCCCAAATATTCTCGATCCTTGGGATCCACGGATACAGAGGAGAATAAGCAGGTCTGACTATATACTTGTTTGGCCTGCTCAGCCCTGCTCTCTCACTGCCTATCAAGGTCCAGGTTGTTAACCCTTTGCTTCTCTGTGCTCAGCTCCAATAGTTCTAATAGTTCTTCATTGCTTGAAGGCTGACAGTCTTTATGCTTTCTAGATTTCTGTAGCATACCTGGTCTCTGACTCATAGATCACTGACCTAATCAGATTCCTCCACCTGTTGTTGCTGCCCATGAACTGACGTTTTATGGAATATGAGTTGTCACAAAAGAAGTGTGAGAGGAGCCAGAAGAGAAAGTAGAAGTCAAACTTCAGCTTAACCAGAATTTGGCCCAAGGCTCATCCTGTTTAGGAAAAGAGATTTCAGAAAGAAGTCAAAATAGTATGTAATGCCAGAGGAATATAAAAAGGAAAGAAAGTTGAAAAAAGTATACCTGTAACATCTCTGGGTTGTATTTTTAAAATTGAATTATTTTAATAGATACTAGTTTCTCCTGAATGTGGGAAGCGAATGACCATAGACGGAAATGTCATTGTTGTCATCTGAATAGAGTTTACTAGAGAGACTATACATGACTAGAAATTAAGAGGCTTTAATTTTAGATCTGCGACGAATTTGGTTGGTAAAATATACTCTTTTAAAGAAAAAAATTATTGCCCTCCCCCTTACTGCAAAAAAAAAAAGTATTTATATCTGTGTTTCTATATGTATATGCATATACACACACACCAGGATCTGTCTTAGATACTTTTTCATGTTCTGTCTCATTTAATCTGTGTTTGTGTCTCAGCTTCCTCAATCTGGAAAATGGGATAATGATATCTTCTTCTGCCTTCCTTATAGAACAACAAATGTGATTACAACCGGGCAATGAAATATATTACTTTGAGTATTACTTCATAATTTAAAGAATAACTCTTGAATGCCTTGTTGTGAGATGTATACCAGTGGTTTCCATAGCAAAATGATGTCATGAATTCTGATAAAATTCATTTCAAAATACACTTGCAATACAAACTTAGCAGAAGCAGTTTACACAGGATGTTTTACAGACATCAAAGACAATTGTGAAACACCTGGAAAGTATAGAACTTTTCTCTACTTCTCAATAAATACAACACAAAGTAAACACACCCTTCATAGTACTTTATGACACACCTCATTAAAGAAAAGTGGGCAAGAGAAGCACTTAGGCAACTGAGTAGAGGCAGGATGACGACACAGATGATAATAAAAAGAATTTCACATGAGAACTTTAAAATCAATTTTTGGCCTGTATGAAGATAAGATGAACAGTTAGAAGGATAAGAAGTACCACAGAAAGCTTATAGGGGTTGTGAGGGGTCAAATCGAAAGATGCTTGTATAACTCTAATATTAATACTTATTAACCTGGACCTGGTAGCTGAGAAAAACTTGATTTCTTTTCTAGCAACCTGATCCTTTTTATATTTTATAACCAGAATAGAAGGTTTAAGAATTACTGGGTCCTTCCTCTAGTCTGTCTTCCCAGTGTCTTTCCAGCTTTCGGAATTTTATAATATGGTGGGGAGGGGCACAATAGCTGCCACCTATCTAGGAAACTATGAACTAGGAAATCACAAACTGCGAAATAAACCCATAAAAAGTCACTAATTGAAAAATTGAAAAAGGCTGCATGTATGATCTATTATCCGTAGGGTGATTAGATAATAAGGTCCATAGGAACAGACATGAAAAAAAGTATCTTATATGGGTACTTTGAGAAACCATAAAAAAGCAAATAATTTTGCCAGAACTTTTCCCAATTGAATGGTTCAAGAATCAAGTGTGTAAACAATGTACTTAAGAAATTATCCAAGAAATGCATCAGAAGCAATAAGTAGCAAGTTGGCAATCACCAATATATAGGTGGATGTTGATAGTGCTGGTTCCCTGAATAAAGAAAAAGAACAGAAAACATTGTGAAAACCTTACAACTCAATACAGAAGTTACCTTCAGTCTATAACATTACCATATGCCTATCAAATCAATTCTTCAAATTCGTATTTATTTTTGATTTCTAGGATTTCTTCTCAATTTTTTTATGTTCCATATCTGTGGTCAAATTCACCCTTTGTTCATGCTCCCCTTTTCTATTAGATCCTTTAATAGAGGGAGTTATGGTGGTGGCCGTTACAAGAATCCATGTATAAGTTAAAACTCTTAGAACCGTACACCATAAAAAGTCAATTTTACTGTATATTAATTATGAAAAGAAGATTCTGGTCTCTTTAAAGCAAACATAATAACAATGTATGATAGGGTTAAAAGCATATAAAGAAGTAAAATCTATAACAAGAGCACAAAAGTGGCAATAAAGTAGTATATGAGGTAGACTATAATAAGTTAAAGTTATATATAATGTATCTCTAAAACAGTGATTCTCAAAGTGTGTTCTGCAGACCAGCAGCATCAGCATTAGCTGGGATCTTGTGAGAGATGAAATTCTCATGCTCCACCCCAGACCTAACTTAATCAGAAACTCTTGGGATATGGCACCATAATCTGTGTTTCTGTGATTCTGATGTATGCTAAAATTTAAGGACCACTGCTTTAGAGCGGGAGTTGGGGAACTTTTTTCTATAAGGAACCAGATAATATTTTAAGCTTTGTGGGCTGTATGGTCTCTGTAGCAACTGCATACATAACTCTGCCATTGTAGCACAAAAGCAGCAACAGACAATGCATAAATGAATAAGAGAGGCTATGTTCTAATGAAGTGTTATTTATGAAAACAAGCAGCCAGCTGGATTTGGCTCACCAGCTACAGTTTGCCAACCTCTGCTTTAGAGCAACTGTTCACACGCACTCACAGACTGCTGATATGCTAAAAATAAAAAGAAATTAAAATATACAGAATGTCCTCACTTTGCACCGTAGTGTGGGACCATAAAAATGGTCATGCAAGCTAAAACCATGCAGAACACTTTTAATAACTGGGAAAAATCATGATGGCTTTGTGATCTTTAATTTTTTAATTTTTTTGTTTTTGGTCAAAACATGTTTGATAGGCCGGGCGCGGTGGCTCATGCCCGTAATCCTAGCTCTCTGGGAGGCCGAGGCGGGCGGATTGTTTGAGCTCAGGAGTTCGAAACCAGCCTGAGCAAGAGTGAGACCCCGTCTCTACTAAAAATAGAAAGAAATTAATTGGACAACTAAAAATATAGAGAGAAATTAGCCGGGCATGGTGGCGCATGCCTGTAGTCCCAGCTACTCGGGAGGCTGAGGCAGTAGGATTGCTTGAGCTCAGGACTGTGAGGTTGCTGTGAGCTAGGATGACTCCACGGCACTCTAGCCCAGGCAACAGAGTGAGACTCTGTTCAAAAAAAAAAAAAAAACATGTTTGATAAAGGGGAAGGGGAAGGTATTTTGTGGACTGGAAAGGTACACCAGGGAACTTTCTAGAGGTGATAGAAAAGTTCTAGATCTTGTTTTGGGTGATAGTTACATAGATGTGTAGAATCTTCACACTTATTGTACTGAACACTTAAGAACTGTGCATTTCATGTATATAAATTATATATGTCAATCAAAGGGTTTTTTTTAAGTTCAAAATAAATTTCTGGAATAAAATCTGTAATTCACATTAGGTGACATTCTTATTGCAGATAAAACCTGATTTAAATTATGGGGTACCCCCCAAATCTAAGAAAAAGGGGCATTAGAGGGAGAAGCAACAGTAAGGTCATGTAGCCTAGTAGGTTGGGAGAAGAAACAGTTCAGTTTGACTAGAGCCTAGAGTGAATGTTAGGAGAGTGGCAAGAAATAAGGACAGAGAACTTGGTAGGGTCACATCAGGAATTGCTTTTATGTACCAAGTTTAATGAGTTCGTACTTTATTCTGAAGATTATGAGGAACTTCCCTTAGGAGGCTTCAGTGTTCTCTCCTCTTCTTATAACGACACCAGTCATTGGATTTAGGACCCACCCTATCCAGTATGACCTCATATTAACTTAACTAATTAAATATACAAAGACCTTATTTCCAAATAAGGTCACATTTTCAGGTTCTAGATACTTATGAATTTTGGGGGGGACACTATTCAACCCACCACAACACACGATATAGTGTCCCCCTAAAATTCACATCCACCAGAACCTCAGAACAAGATCTTTGTAGATTTGGTCCGGCCCACATTCAAGGGAAGAGGAATTAGGCTCTACGTCTTGAAAGGAGAAATAAAAGCGTTTGTAGACATGCCTTCAAACCACTACAAGGGGCTTAACACAGTAAGCAGAGTATGGGCTAAACATTGCATTAATTTCCTAGGGAAGCTGTAACAAATGACCACAAACTGGGTGGCTTAAAACGACAGAATTTTTTTCTTTTACAGTTCTGGAGGCTGGAAGTCCAAAATCAGGGTGTCGGCAGGCCTGTGCTCCCTCTGAAGGCTCTAGGGAAGAATACTTCCTTGCCTCTTCCTAGCTATTGATGGCTCCTGGTATTCCTTGATATTCCTTGGCTCATAGCTGCTTCACTCCAATCTCTACTTCTGTCTTCACATGGTCTTCCTTCTTATGTGTATCTCTGTCTGTCCTTCTAGTGAATAGAATAAAGAGAAAGTGAAGGTGTGCAGCTTTGGAGACTAGGTCAGGGATTGGCAAACTACAGTCCACAGGCTATTTTATAAATAAAATTTTATTGGAACATACCTTGCCCATTTGTTTCTGTATTGTATGTGGCTGTTTTTGCACTACAACAACTGAGAAGAGTAGTTGTAATACAGATTATATGGCAAGCAAGCCTAAAATATTTACTATCTAGCACTTTAAGAAAAAGTTTGCCAAGCCCTGAACTAGGTCATAAAAAGCACTGCAGCTTTTTGCTTGCCATGGATATCTTGCTCTAGGGGAAGCCAGCTGCCTTGTGATGAGGACACTCAGATGGCCCTGCAGAAAGGCCCGTGTGACAAGGAACCAAAGCTTCCTTCAAACAGTCAGACAGGAATGAGGCCTCCTGCTAACAGGCAGGTGAGTGAACAATTTTGGAAGTAGTTCCTGAAGCCCCAGTTAAGCCTTCAGAGGACTACATCTGTGGTCAAGTGCTTGAATGCAACGTTATGAGAGAGCCTGAGCTAGAACCACCCACCTAAGCTGCTCTTAGATTCCTGACCCTCAGAAACTGTGTGAGATAATAAATGTTTGTTATTTTAAGCTGTTAAGTTTTGGAGCAATTTGTTATGCTGCAGTACACAGCTAATATATGCACCTTCCCCTTCTGCAGTTTTAATGCAGCCTGCAAGCTGCTCTGCCTGTGTTATTTATGCCACAGGCTTTTGCTATGTTAGAAACATAGTGGGAAATGAGACTTTTATGTATTGAAACTCCAGGATGCCATAGACAAGACTTTGGGAAACAAAGGATATTGGAAGGTAGGGGCTATATCTTCTGTGTGTGTGTGTGTGTGTGTGTGTGTGTGTATAAAAGGAGACATATATTTAATACAGGAGATATATATATATATATTTGTTGTTTTTTTACTTAATCCCCAATGTGACAATATATCTTCTATATTTTTTCATAATTCTTCTTACTATCTAATCCAACACTATGTATGATCATTGCTACTGATTTTAGGTTTATAAACCATGCTTATTTGAGTCATCAGGCAGGATGTTTGTTATGTTACTCACTACTGTTTATACAAAAAGGAGTATTAGAGTATGCCATTATAATCTTTATTAGGTGTGTCTCAAGGATTGTACATGCTTTCTATAAATGTAAAGCAACTTGTCTCTAGTTGGGATGGTGTTGAGTTCTCTGGGCGTATTAATTTTCTATTGCTGCATAACAATGTGATCACAAATTTAGTGGCTTAGAACAACACACTTTATGACCTCAGTTCTTGGGCATGGCCCAGTTGTGTCCTCTGCTCAAGGTCTGACACAGCTTCAATCAAGGTATTGGCCAGGGCTGGGTTCTCATCTGGAGGTTCAACTGAGGAACTCATCCAGCTGATAATAGCATTCATTTCCTTGTGGCTGTAGGATGTGCTTGTAGGACTGAGAGCTTCAGTTTGTTTGTTTTTGTTTTTTCTGCCTGTTGGCTAGAATCTGCCCTTATTTCATAGAGGCTACCCACACTTCCTTGCGACATGGGGTCCCCAACACAACCACTTGCTTCCTCACAGGGAGCAAGGGAGAGAGAGACTCCAGATAGTCACTACAGTTTTATATAGTATGATGACATCAGTATGTGCATGTGATCCTGTACATCCCAGCTCCTTTACTGTATTCTATGGATTAGAAGCAAGTACTACTACACAAAGGTGTGAACAGTAGAAGATAAGGATCATGGGGGCTACCTTAAGAGTGTGTCAGCCACAGTGGACTTGGAGATCATGCAGATTCTACTTGCCAGGTGGAATTAATGCCTTACCAAGATGCTTTCTGTAACTAAAAAGGCAGTGTAGTACATTATTTTTATTTATTTCTTTCTTTTGTTGCCTTCTCTGTGCTGCACATGGATGACTCCCAGCATGGAGTTTTTATTGACTAGCATGGCATAATAGAAAGCAGGGTGGTAAAAGATACACCTAATCCCAAAGCTCACCTTCAAACTGGAATATACTGAAGCTAGAAACAGCTTGGCATGAAACTAGCTAAACTGACCTAAGCAAAGTCTTCCTGCAAATGAGGAGCTGAAGTTGCTGTTGCCAGGAGCATAAAGGGAGCCTATTTCTACAAGGTCAAAGACATAGTTTAAAAAGTTCTCTTATTTATTCCAGTGGATATGATAGACTCCCAGATCTACCTTGCTGTGTGATACACATCCATTCATTTAGTAAATCACTACTGAATGCTTCCCATATACAAGGCCCTTTGCTAGGTGCTACCCAATTTTGCGTGTTGATGGTGAGTATCAGTGGGAAAGTATGCCACCATCTACTGGCTGTAACTGCTATGGGTGTGGAAAGAGGAGTAGAGGCACATGTGCCTAGTATCTGCCAGCCCTGGTATGTAGTATTTTTTTTTTTTTTTTTTGAGACAGAGTCTCACTCTTTTGCCTGGGCTAGAGTGCCATGGCATCAGCCTAGCTCACAGCAACCTCAAACTCCTGGGCTCAAGCAATCCTTCTGCCTCAGCCTCCCGAGTAGCTGGGACTACAGGCATGTGCCACCATGCCCAGCTAATTTTTTCTGTATATTTTTGGTTGTCCGATTAATTTCTTTCTATTTTTAGTAGAGACGGGGTCTCGCTCTTGCTCAGGCTGGTTTCGAAATCCTGAGCTCAAACGATCCGCCCGCCTCGACCTCCCACTAATCTTTTATTGCCATCCACAGTTTTCTATTTTCTTGCAAAAGAAAAATATGCATGTATACACATCCACATACAAATACATATATACATACACCTTCTGATTGAGGATTTCCATCCCAAGCCCTCCTACCTCCTTAAAGGTTATTCCAGCCATGACCATCCCTCACTCTACTGAAAACATACATTATCTACTACGGAATAGTGTATTACGAAATCATTTCCACGCTATCTTCCTTAAAATTAGAAGGGAAAAAACTGTAACAAGTTTTGTTTTTGTTTTAACCCACATACCTTTCATTTATTTGTGATGAAACAATTAAAATCTATTCTCTTAGCAATTTTCAAGTATACAATACATTGTTATTAACTATAGTCACCATGTTGTACAATAGATCTCCTGAATTTTTTCCTCCTAATTGAAATTTTGTATCTTTTGACCAATGTCTCCCCCAAATCCCCATTAACATGTTTTTTTAAAGTTAATATAATTTACAGAGGCCAGGCACAGTGGCTCACGCCTATAATCCCACTTTGGGAGGCTGAGGTGGAAGGATTGCTTGAGGCCATGAGTTTGAGACTAGCCTGAGCAACATAGCAAGATCCCATCTCTACAAAAAATAGAAAAATTAACTGGGCATGGTGGTACTTACCTGTAGTCCCACCTACTCAGGAGGCTGAGGCAGGAGGATTGTTTGAGCCTAAGAGTTTGAGGTTGCAGTGAGCTATGATGACACCTCTGCACTCTGGCCCGGGCAACAAAGTGAGATCCTGTCTCAAAAAAAAAATTAAAATAATTTAGTTAAAATAGCAGTGAACATTTATTAACTAGCAACTTTTAAAACTTTTTCCAAAAGTAATACATTTATACTTCATAGATAATTTAGAGGTTTAGATTAGAAGAGAAGAAAATAAAATTATCAGTATCCCTATATCCAGAGATAACCAGGGTTAATATAAATATTCTTCTAGTTGTATTATATGTGTTATAGCACATAGTACCTATTATTGTGTTACCTGCCTTTTTTTAACACTTTGTCATGAATATTTTTTACCTGTTCTTATATATTTTAGTATATAATTTATAGAGGTTTTTAATATCTTATTGTATAGTTTTACCATAATTTATTTATCAAATCTTCCATTGTAGGGGTTCCATTATATTGTTCCCAATTATTTTTGCTTTAAACAATTATGTGATGAAATCTTTATAGCTAGATCCTTTTGCAAATTACTGATTATTTGTTTAGAATAAATTCCTGGAAGTTAAATTTTGGGTCAAAAGATATTTACATTTTAAGTCTACTGATAGCTATTGCCAAATGGTACTTCAAAAAAGTTATAACAATTATTTAACCATCAGCAGTATGTAAGACAGCCTATTTTGTTTCATCGTTTTCAAAGCAGTATATTATCACTTTTTTTTTTTTTTTTTTTTGAGACAGAGTCTCACTGTGTTGCCCAGGCTAGAGTGCCATGGCGTCATCCTCGCTCACAGCAACCTCAAACTCCTGGGCTCAAGCGATCCTTCTGCCTCAGCCTCCCAAGTAGCTGGGACTACAGGCATGCGCCACCATGCCCGGCTAATTTTTTTTATATATTTTTAGTTGTCCAATTAATTTCTTTCTATTTTTAGTAGAGACGGGGTCTCACTCTTGCTCAGGCTGGTTTCGAACTCCTGAGCTCAAACAATCCGCCCGCCTCGGCCTCCCAGAGAGCTAGGATTACAGGCGTGAGCCACCGTGCCCAGCCTATTATCACATTTTTAAAAATACTAAAGCTCTTAGCCACTTTGCAAGGAGAAACTAGTATCTCATTTTGTTTTAATTTGTATTTCTTTAATACTGAAGTTGAACATTTTTCTTATTAGCCGTTGCAACTTTTTTGTCTATGAATTGCCTGTTCCTGAACTTTTTCCTCCTCCTCCCCCTGCCTTATTAGTATGTTGATAACTTTTGAACTCATAGTTGTTCAAATTAGTAAAAGTGTATTTTATACTTCATTTTTCGGATGGCTTTGAATTGGGGTTTTCTCAACTCAAAGGAAGGTAGACTTGTTTTTTCATACAAGATAGACTAGAGACTATTTATGTGTATAGATATACATATATCAAACTGTAGCTTGACCAAACCATTTAACACTGTCCTGTGTAGCTTATTTACTCTATTTCTTTATACAACATTGCCTTATCGATCATCGTCCAGGGTTCTGGAATAATTAATAGTTTAATTAAAAGTAAAGTATAACATTTATCTCAGTCTATTTATCTGACATAAATTATTCTTCAGTAATATTAGTGTATTGCATTTTTCTCTTTCAAGTTTTTCAAACATGCTTTCCAAGTTTGCAGTAGATGGCAGCATCAGAAAGCATTCTTCCATTCAGTTTAGAATGTAATCAAGCATTTATGGGGGATAATATAAAGAACTTGCCCTAAATGTGAAGAGTTTATGATGGAAACTACTCCAGAAACGTAAATGCAGCATGAAATTTGTGACTATTTCATAGCCCAACTAAGCAGTAAGTACCAATAAATACTCTCTTGGAGATAATGCATTTTATTTTTTAAATGTTACAGTACGTTTTACTGTTTGTCTGGCATTTTACTTTTTCCTTCTACTTCTTTTTATATTGACTTATAGTGAAAGCCACTTCAAGACAGCAGCCTCTTTTCTAGAGGAGTGGTCTTTTGAAAATGACCGTTTAATACAAAGCCTTGAGTATTTTATTAGGCTAAAAATAACATGCCAAGAAAATGTGGCCTTTTTAGGCCACTGCTTCTATTATGAGTGATCTTCAACGGAGCTTCGTTTTGCTAGTTTAAAAATTCAAGCCCAATACATTTCTCATGAGTATTTATAATAGGTTTCTCTAGATCATAATATTCCCTCTGAAGTTAGATAAACATTGTCTGGAGCCATTCATGACAGGAGAAAGCAGCACCACCACAGGGGACCTGAGCACGTGCCTGCTTTTGTTTCCAAGCTATACTGGCCGATGGATATTATGTCATATAGGCCTAGTGGTTATGAGTTTTGAGGGGGGAAAGAGGAACACTTGCTACTCTGGCCAGTTGAAAGCCAGTGATGATTTTCATGGCAGAGAGACCAGATTGTTCTGATCCAGGAGCAACCAGAGGCTGTAAGAAGAATATGGTATTATAAGCAATGGCTTCCTTTCCTACTCATTCTTAAGAGTGCCTCAGAATGAGATAGAACAGATTGGGATTCAACAAAGTGAAGATGGTCTGGTGGAGTTTTTCCTACTCCAAAGATTGTGTTTTTGGGTAAAGAATTCTTTCACCCTTAATTCCATCCCAGCACAAATTTTATATGTGAAGACATATTAAGAAATGTTTCTAGTTCCAAACTGTTACCTTCTTCAGGGCAGGGACTATATATTTATCACCAGATTTCAGCCCAATGCCAGGGCATACTGAGTGCTCAGCAGGTTTTTAGTGAATGAATAAATGAAGTTAACTATCTTACAGTGACCCTCTCCTTTCATTCTTTCCTTTCATGTCTCCCTAAAACTGCCCCTTTCATCATGTGCTCTTTAACATGCTATGTGCATACAATGAAATATGCATTAATTCTTCCTCCTCAGCAAGGATACAGCTTAAAAGAGAGATTTCTGGGGAAGAATGGCTATTGTTGGTTAGCCAACACAGGAGAGATCCCTAGGCTGAAAGGTTTTGGGGTGGTTTTTGAAAGATTAAAGCATCAAAATTTCTAAGCCAAGGAGAAAGTGAAATTTTTATTAGAATTGAAAATATACTCCCAGACCCTGGCATGTTTAATTAGGTTTCAACAGACACTTATGAATTGATTCAAGTATCCTTGAATCATATTTTCTGTATTTTCAAAGTACTTCTGTTATCAGGAGACGAACTGCTTTTAAAATACTTTTATGACCATTTCCCCTTATATCTTGTTGGATCTCTGACTATAATTGCTTGGGTCTATGTTCCTTGTTTGTTCATCCTTGTATTAGTCATACTATATAGTTAGGCTAGTATTTTATTTTATGTTAGACTGTACATACTTTTGAGACAAAACATGTGATTTTTAAAATTCTTATTGGCTTTCCTTTAAAACTGAGGACGGTATTCTATGTCCCAGGAGTACCGAGTGAATCTTAACTGACTGTACCAAGGAAAGAAAAAGACAGCATTAGTGGTCACTGTTATCCAAAATAGGATGATGTAATGCAAAGAACACTCAGGAGAACTGGGATCAATTCTTGGCTCTGCCACAAATTCCAAGACTATGGAAAAATCTCTGAGCCTCAGTTTATTCATATGTAAAACAAGAGAAGACCGAATATTGGGTTTTAAGGCTTGTCCCAGCTCCTTGATTCTTTGAGTTATTAATTCTTCTCAGAATGTCTAGAGCAATCCTTGCTTATTTATCTTGTTTAAGGAATATCCATAACCATCTAGTGGCAGCATATATTATATTAGTTGGGATACAGACTAAGCAGCAGTAACAAAGTCTCAGAAGATTTGGTTGCTCAAAAAAGAAATAACGTTATTTTGCTCTGAAGTAGGCAGGTATTTCAGGACAGATAGCTTTAATTCACTAGAATATTTAAAACCGAAAGTTACTTCTGTTTCGTTGCTCTGCCGTTGCCTGGTGTATTGTCATCAACTGCATGGTAGAAGTGGACTCAGAATGGGAATGGGGAAAAAGGGTAGGACAAGAAGCTTCATTTCTAAGAAGACCTGGAAGTTGCAAACATCACTCTCACATCCCATTGGCTAGTACTTAGTTGTGTGGCCGTGTACCAATCTAAAACTTTAAGAGTAGGGGTGGGGGTCAAGGAATCTCTAATGAAAAGGAAAGAGAGAAGAGTAGATATTGGGGGATAGTCTCTGCCACTGTACCTTCTGTTATGATTTTAAGCCACTGTAACAATTTTTATTTTCCTATTTATTGTGTTTCTTATCTAGTGAAATAGGCTGAGACCAGGCTCTGTAATTTATCCCTATGAATATACCCAACAGCACATGTCAAGGTATCTTGAACATAGATGGCATGCAATAAAAATTTGCATATTAGATTTGTATATTGATTTTCCAAATATCTAAGCAAACAGCACTATGCCCAATCCCCTTTCCTGCCTCTGTATTCTGCTCTATCTACTTACTACTTGTTTAGTGAATGTTACATGTAAAGCTTTAATTCTCAACCTAGGTGAGGAAACTAGATTGGAACCTATGAAGTAAAATTTTAAAAATGCATTATAGATTGATTGGTTTGAGGCAAGTTGCTACTAGTTGCAACTGCTATCTTTTACTAATTATAGTAAAAGATACTAATTATAGTAAAAGATAATACTACCCTATTTACGGGTAGTATGATTACATGTAATGGAAAACCAAGAGCTTTCCAGTGTGGCTTAATTATTTGGTTTTAAGTGTATTCCGTGACTATAAAGTATAATTATATTAATGAGTGAACTTTAAAATTAATTTTTCCCTGAAAGATTTTTGGGTTCTGTCTTCTGTGTTTCCTTCATTACTGTTAATAATAAAGAGATGGATACAGTGCAGAGTGTGAATCTACATAGTATGAGCCTGTTTATGGATAGTTGTATAGGCTTATTTTAAAAACAATTCAAAGTTTACTGATTCAGCAAACTTCTTATCCTCTCTGACTTCCAGTTCTTCATGTGCTATACTTGTATACTATAATCTTATATGAGAATTAAAAGTAGTCTATGCCTTACCAATATTACATTTGATATGGACTACCTTGGGAGAATTGTCGCTGCTCCCTCATGTCTAGTTTCTTCGAATCCTTCCCAGTCAAGGTCCAGTTCCAGTCTACCTCCTTATTGTGACTGACTGTAACCATCCCCACCCCAAATGATCATTCCATCAGAAAGAGGAGAAGGAGGACTTAATTCAAGCCCTGGGTAAGAGGGTGGCAGTGCAAACCCAGAATGGTAGAGCAAACTGCAACATAGGGACAGGGTGTGTTCGTGTAAGGACAAGCCTTTATTCCCTTTACAAACATGCCAACTTGCCAAAGACAAGCAAATCACAAGTACTGGCTATAGTCTGGAGTGGAAATAATGGCTCTTGGCCTTTGTTCAGCCTCATCCCACATTCATTCTCAGAGCTCTTGATGAGCCTCAATGTGAGGCATCTTTGTCCTTGGCATATTTTTCTCCAAGGGACTTATATTTTTCCCCAAGGGACAGGGCACATTTACCTGCTAAGGGCCTGCTCTTACCTCTCTGTCAACAGAGGGCAGCAGAGAGCATCACTCTGTAGCCTAACCTCTAGGTTTCAAACGGGGCAGGGGGCGCAGTCTCAATCCCCTAGTACCTAGGGAGACAGATGCATGGGGGGAATTTTTTTTAGCTATGAACCAGCCTGGGGCTGTTACAGGAATTGGGGGCAGAGGGAACTAAACATTTTGCTGTGTATAAGATAGTCTCGTGCAATGAAGACTATTCTTGCCCCCAAATTTCAGGTAACTTCCTTCTAATGTTGTTTTCCAACCTTAGGTAAAACATTCCTGTTTATCCAACTAATTCAGCATTTATACCATTCTATCTAGTTGCTCCTCTCACCAAAGCCCTTGTTACTAGCAACTGGCCTTTTTCCCCCACTTTGAGACAGTGTCTCTCTCTGTCACCCAGAGAGAGGATGGAGTGCAGTGGCCCAATCATAGCTCACTGTAACCTCAAACTCCTGGGCTCAAGTGATCCTCCTCCCTGAGCCTCTCAAGTAGCTGAGACTACAGGCGCGCACCACCACGCCTAGCTAATTTTTAAATTTTTTATAGAAACAAGGTCTCACTTTTGTTGATCAGGCTGGTCTCGAACTCCTGGGCTTAAGCAATCGCCCCTTCTAAGCCTCCCAAAGTGCTGGGATTACAGGTATAAGCCACCTCGCCTGGCTGAAACAGGCTTTTTAATCTTTGCATCGCCACTTTTAAAAAATCCGTCTTTCTGCCGGGCGCGGTTGCTCACGCCTGTAATCCTAGCACTCTGAGAGGCCGAGACGGGCGGATTGTTTGAGCTCAGGAGTTCGAAACCAGCCTGAGCAAGAGTGAGACCCCATCTCTACTAAAAATAGAAAGAAATTATTTGGACAACTAAAAATCTATATAGAAAAAATTAGCCAGGCATGGTGGTGCATGCCTGTAGTCCCAGCTACTCGGGAGGCTGAGGCAGGAGGATCACTTGAGCCCAGGAGTTTGAGGTTGCTGTGAGCTAGGCTGACGCCACGGCACTCTGGCCCGGGCAACATAGTGAGACTCTGTCTCAAAAAAAAAAAAAAAAATCCTTCTTTCATTTTTACTCATTGGAGGGCTGAAGAGAAGTCTAACCTCTTGAGGTTATGGATAGAACTTAAAAGTATAGATTTTAGATAACGCTAGATTAGATAAGCCAATCTCCCTGGAGCCTTAATTTTCTCACATATAAAATGGGACTAACAGCTATTCTACTTAAGTATTCTGTAAACTGTAAGTGCAGTATAAGATTGTTTACAAGGAATGTCTAGGACCAGATTATGTTTCCAATTATTATTTCTGGAATTTAGATATCTGAAACTCCAAAAGAGCACAATATAAAAAAGATACTTTAAGAACTTTACAATATTCACAAGGCTGTGGATCATACTCTTAAAATGGGCTTCTTCAATAATTACTGTAGCATAATTTTTAAATGGATGGTTATACATATTTCATATACCCAGTTGTTTGGATGCATCCAGTGTGAGAGTCCCTTTTAAATTACTTTTTGTCTTACACAGACAAGCATAGTAAGAGTCTGCTACTTTTTGGTTAAACTGGCTTTGTGACTTCAAGTTATTTAACCTTTCTGTGCCTCACATTCCTCATCTTAAAATGCAGATTTAAATACTTACCTCAAATCACTGTACGAATTAAATGAGTTATTTATGTGGGGCTCTTAGCACAACACTTGACATGTAGTAAAAATTGATAATTTACAGCTATGTTATTATTGTACTCAGCAATAATGTTTGTCTTCATTAATGGAAGAAAGTAATGGCATAGATAATTCAAATTAGTAAATGACAAAATAATTTTTCACTTGAGACAAAAAGTTCTTTGGCAGATTCTTTGCCATTCTTTTTCATTTTGCTTCATCTTAAATTCCTTCAGCACACACAGACTCATCATAGAAGGAGGAAGCCCTTAAAGTGGATATTCAGACAAAGGGAATTGAGAATTGACTTTAAAATGAAAGTCAGGAAAAGGATAGATCATAGGAAAAATATGTTTTTATAACCTTTGAATAGATAGAAATGGGAAAAAAATTAAGAGATTCAAAGTTAGAGTCTGTCAACCCCAGAATAAGAATAACCAATGATAAAACACATGCAGTTCAGAGATACAAAAGAAAAGTTTCATTATAACTTTGATTATGAGGTTATTGAGTAACGTAGCTAACATTGTTTACCATGTTGAGATGCTATGCTACACCTGTAATTACTTTCATTTTGCAGTGAGGCACAGAACATTTAAGTAACCTTGCTCAGGGTTTCAGAGCTAATATATCTTAAAGCCTGGATTAATTGAAATAAACAGTAAAATGATTACTGTGAAAGTCACTGACTTAAAATACCAAAATAGAGCTTGCTATTGAGAGGAAACGTTGGGTCTTAGGAATGTTGAATATTTGAGGATAACAAAGACAATAATAAAGTGTAAACACTATGTAAGAGTTAGAAGACAGAATTTAAAAGTTAAGCTACCAAAGTATTGAAATTATTGGTGTCAGAAAAGGAACTCTCATAGTACAGGGAATCTGATTTTAATTTGGTTTTCTTGAGTATGATGGAAGATAATCAATTAATGACATCGTGTTAATAAGAACTCTTGGCTGCAAGTGACAGAAACCTAAATCAAACTGGTTTAAGTTAAAAAAAAAAAAAAAAAAGGCAGGGGAGGAAGGGATTGATTGGCTTATGCAATTGGGAGGTCCAGCAGAGTAACTGGATCCAGACATGACTGAAGTTAGATTCAGTAACTGTTGTCAGGTATCTGTCTTTTTTCCTTTGTCTCTGGTCTGCTTTCCTGTGCCCTGTATAGAGATGACAGCTCTCTGCCTACATTGTCCTTATCGCTAGTATCCTGATGAAACAAATGTACGTCCCATAACCCCACAATAGTTGCCAAACATCCTGAGGGTGACTCAGATGATTCTCATTGGCTGACTTGGATTATATGTCTGTCCTTTCACTAATCATTATGGCCAAGCAGGTGAGCTGGCCAGCCTTATGCCACGTGCTCACTCTTGGAGCCCTAGCTTTAGGTGGGGTCGGCTCCATCTGAACTGCATGGACTGAAAGTGGAGGAGAAACAGTTCCCTCAAATGGAGACGATATTGGTGCAGACTTACAAAAAAAAAGGCAGATGTCCACTACTCTCATGTTTTGATCTTTAATTATACTGCCTGTACTGTGAGGCTAAAGTGGAAATGCCAACTTGTATCTAACTAAAGAAGAGGAGAAATTAAAACAGGATCAGAAGAATAGAAGTTAGATGGTTTTTTTACATGAGCTCTCAAAGTAGTATGAATTCTATGTGAATGAGTAATATATAGTTCCCTTTTGCTCTTTTAATGTATAAAGTACCTTTATGAACACAATATATCATTTTTAGTCCTATAAAGCTTTGATTTATGGTACCTTGCCAGAATTTGTGTATTATGGAATGGTGTATTTTGAGTATGGTAAATATTTTATTAATTGAGGGATCCATTTGCTTTTGATTTGCTTTAGTGCATTTGCATTATCAATCAGAGAAGAATTCTTACATCCCTCATTTGTAGTCATCCTTTGACAGGGATAATACATTAAAACTTCATTAAGCTGTTAAGATTTATTCTAAATAGCATATAAAAGCTCAAGCAATTGCTTTTCTCCAGCTGGCTAGATGTTTTATTATCCTTTAATAAAAAATATG
>NW_012133858.1:18373019-18396264 GCF_000956105.1 Propithecus coquereli | reverse complement strand
GCCCGGCCCACTGCTGAGATCTTTGAATGTTGAAATTCAACTGTTGACTAAGGATTCCATATCCTTTGGAAAGGAAACAGGGTTAGCATTCTGATAATGAAATGGAGAATTCTGACCAGTATTCCCACCTAGTAGACAGATTGTTTTCCATATTAGTTCATATCATTTTATACAAACTACATCTTTTTATAGAAAAATTTAGCTGCTTTTTTAATTAATTAATTAATTTTTTTAGACAGCATCTCATTCTGTCACCTGGGCTAGAGTGCCATGGAATCAGCCTAGCTCACAGCAACCTCAAACTCCTGGGCTCAAGCAATGCTCCTGCCTCATCCTCCCTACTAGCTGGGACTACAGGCATGCGCCACCATGTCTGGCTAATTTTTTCTATTTTTAGTAGAGATGGGGTCTCACTTTTGCTCAGGCTCAGGCTCAGGCTGGTCTCGAACTCCTGAGCTCAAGCGATCCTCCTACCTCAGCCTCCCAGAGTACTAGGATTACAGGCATGAGCTACTGCGCCCAGCCTTTAGCTGCTTTAAAAAAAAAAAAAAAAAATAGAGTTCTTAATCAGCTAGTTTAACTACCTGAGCGTTTTTCCCCCTTCATGGTATTTGAATAATAACAACAACAAAACAAAAACAGCTACCATTTACTGAGTAACACTTACTAACTTCTACATGCAGGTACTGTTCTAAACTCTTTACATGTATTACTTTAACCTTCACATAATAATGTAGCCTATTATTATTCCCATTTTAATAATGAGAAAACTGAAGCTCAGGTTTACCTGAACTTACAGAACAAATAAATGGCAGAGACAGGATTTGAGCCCAGATCTGTTTGCCAGCTTTTAACCACTACACACTGATGCCTGTGGAGACATTCTGGATCTCCATGAATTAGCATTTGAGGTCACTATACTTTTCTTTTTCCTGGTGTTTCTGACAGAAATTGCCACTGGGTCATGATACTTTGGACATTTCTTAGATTCTGGCTTAAATGAGTCATTTTTCTTTTTAAAAAAAACCCACAATTTTTCTAAAAAAAACTAGAATAGCTCATATTTTTATAGCAGAATAATTGTACCTTAACTACTCTGTGTAGATTTTTATCTAATAATGAGTTTTGAGTATCTTCTTGGGTAACAATACCAGAGTCATTTTCCAGTCATTATTGAAGTCTGAAGAGGTTCATTTGGTTCTTTTTTTTTTTTTTTTAGCAAAGGCCACAGCACAAAATTTATTGAGATTATTTACCAAATAATTCATATACATCCAACATCACCAAACAGAAATAATGTTAATTTAAAAAAACAATCAAGGCTCAAATTAAGGTCTTTCAAAACACTCAGGCCGGGCGCGGTGGCTCACGCCTGTAATCCTAGCTCTCTGGGAGGCCGAGGCGGGCAGATCGCTCAAGGTCAGGAGTTGGAGACCAGCCCGAGCAAGAGTGAGACCCCGTCTCTACCAAAAATAGAAAGATATTATCTGGACAACTAAAAATATATATATAGAAAAAATTAGCCGGGCATGGTGGCGCATGCCTGTAGTCCCAGCTACTCAGGAGGCTGAGGCAGGAGGATCGCTTGAGCCCAGGAGTTGGAGGTTGCTGTGAGCGAGGCTGACGCCACAGCACTCTAGCCAGGGCAACAGAGCCAGACTCTGTCTCAAAAAAAAAAACCACTCAAAAACTTAGTGACTGTATCTTTAACAAATGGAATGACCAAATTAGTAAAGTCAGATGTATCTCAATCAACCCCAAAACTCAATATTGCCAACATGTTTTTCTACTTAAAAGAAAACAAAAAGCAAAGCCTCATAATTTAGTAATTACCATGTTTCTTGGTTTCTGATCTCAAATGCCAAAGAAAAATATCTGATGAAAGGAAGCAAAGTACCTAGTCTCAACAGTCTTCTTCAAAACTTTAAGGCTGCTTTCACGATATCAATATAAATATTTAGATTCCCATCTGACAGATTTCTTCACTTATGTGAGTAGGAATGCTCTCAAAACCTTAGTCTTTCACTCTTGCTTCATACTAGAAATTTTTGATTAAACCACTTCCCTATTGGCTGGACTGAAATACTAGATAAGAACTCATTATAATGTCTCCCAAGACAAGAAACCAAGATAATCTCAATACAAATTTTGGTGGCCAATATGTTATAGTACTTAGCGATACTTTGTTTTCTAATTGCAAGTATGTTGAAAACCTTAAGTGATTTTATAACACACATAGAAATAGATGATTCTATTACGATATAAAAACGTCCATTAACTTGTCCTCACTATTCCCTATGACTT
The DNA here is from genome assembly GCF_000956105.1 of Propithecus coquereli. Taxonomy (NCBI): domain Eukaryota; kingdom Metazoa; phylum Chordata; class Mammalia; order Primates; family Indriidae; genus Propithecus; species Propithecus coquereli. The sequence goes on along the minus strand of NW_012133858.1, from coordinate 18,393,960 downwards.
TAAATATCAAATCTAATTATACAACAACAAAGATCTTTGCCCTATTTAACCCTGTGTACCAGTGTAAATGCCACAAATGAGAAACATTTTAAGAAATCTCATATTAAGAATCTGGATACCACTTAGCATTGGTGATAGAAGGAAAAGAAAAGAGAAAACAAATTTCTCAGAGATTTATAAAGGAAGAATGGATGTTAAAGAATATTCCTTTAGACCTTTAAAAAATTCTGTATCTTTCAATGCTTCAACATGATACCAAAAAAGAATTTACTGAATAAAAGTAGCCAAACATTTGTAAGATACATTTGGTTCTTAAAAGAGCTTTCTCATCTTCATACTGCATTTGTAGTCCTCCGCACTTAGCATACCCACATGCTGAAATAAAGAATACTTACGATGATGGGACTTGGCTTCCTATCTCCAGAGTTGCACTGTCTCACATGGCAGCCACCAGCCATGTGTGACTGTCTATTTTTAAAGTTAAACTAACATAAATTACATTGAATTAAAAATTTAGTTCCTCAAGGACATTAGCTGTATTTCATATGCTCAGTAGCCTCATGTGGCTACTGTACTAATGCAAATTGTAGAATCTTCCATCATCACAGGAAGTACTCTTGGGCAGAGCTGCTCTAGAGTGTACATTTTTCATGTCTCCATTTCCCTTCCTACCTTCTGCCCCTAAAATATTAATGGCTTCCTCCAAGAGTGACTTCTATAGCTTCTATAATTTGGGGAGACATCTTCTCTTTCCAGTGATTTCCCATGATATTTGACATGGATGAATCTTTGCTGGCCCAGTTGTTTTTTTTGTGGTACAGGGAAGCATGCTAACCTAGATCAAGTTTAACTTACCAAAGTGGCAAGTCCATAGAGTCAGCTAGTTTTTGTTTGCCAGATTATATATTGAACCAAAAATCTTAGGTGAGGTGGTGGTTATTAGAAGAAGCATTTGTATATAGACCCTGTTTTGTTAAACTGCTTCAGAGATTACCACCATCTCTGGTGGACTTACTGTTAGCAATGATGTTGCTGTCAAACGTTACAGCAAATGTGTTAGCTTCTATAACAGATTTGGCCATCTTTTTTTATTAAACAACTTTATTGATGTATGATCAACATACAAAAAGCTGTAGATATTTAATATATACAAGTTGATGAGTTTGTTGGCTATCTTATTGACATATTCCATGAAGAAGTTGCCTGTTTTTATTAGTCTGCATTATTTTGGAAGAAAAATATGATTTATAAATCTGATTCTTTTAGTGTATCATGGTTGGCTTTGATTCCTGTTAAAAGAAACAGAGATACATATTCTTCATTTTCTTTCCATTTGTTGGTTCTAAAACGATGTGATACACTCAGACCTACTGGGAATGTACCAATACTGTATTGGCCTTGAGCACGCCCATCTTACATGGGTAAACTTCTTTGATGTATCTTTTCTGTAGTGATATTCCACTCTGAGCTCCTTTAGAGAAGTTTGTTGATGATGTTTTTGCCAATGCTATTCTATTGCTTGGGTATATAGTGGAACAGTACACTAAACATCTTTGCCGTGTGTAAAATAATCCTGGAAAGTTTTCTTTTCCCAAATGAGCTAAGGAGTGTGCAATACTTAGTAGTGGTCAGGTTTGGACTCTCTGGAACCACATAGAAACAGGCAACCACTTCCCTTCTCTCAGCTGTACAAATAATCTGATTGAGAAATAGAGTAGATCTCTGTTCCAAATGTTCTTGGTCACTGGACATCTCATAACTGTGGCCTTATATTAATATTAACCACTATTGTTCCAATTTCAAGGATCTGAGGCCATTTCATAAGTTCAAAAAAGTCATAATCAGTGTTTGCAAAGTATTGGTCATTGTGAAGTAGTGATGGGGAACAGGGACGATAAATTATATTAACCTCCACTTTGTATAACTTTGAAAAATTTTTAAATAGGGAGTAAAGAAACACCCTTTGGATGAACTTAATACAGCTGTTTTTGCTGTTATTAGGACATCTTACTGAAACCAAAATTTGCTCGAAGTTTCATTAAGAGCCCTTTTGGAACTGTGTCTTTATTGAATGTTAGAAATTGAATAAACCAATGAGGAGATGCTGTACCTTATTTAAACGTAGCAGTAAGTTATTCTTCCATACCCAGTCTCGATAAAGCACAGAGATCAGCAAGATGTTATTGTTATACAAAACAAATACATTTGTGTAATATTATTTTAGATATTTATGTTTTCTTAGTCAATAGATCACTATTCCCATATATTGTTTCCCTCCTATTTTGCTTTTAGAAGGCATGGTCTGTAGGGCATGCATATCCACTGGTCACCAGTTTTAAAAACGATTTTCCTGACTTTGATTTGTTTTTACCACATCAGACACATTGCTGAACAGCAAGAAAAGGGTTAAGGAAAATAGCTCTAATGAATAAAAGATGGAATTTCTTATATATGCATTTTCGTTAGCCTTGCTTCCATGGAAATTCTATTTTGATTCCCTCATTCAATAGCAATAATAATGTTTCATGACTATCACAGCATGAAACACACACACACACACACACACACACACACACACACACACACACACACACTCCTCAAGCTGCCAGTCTGTCTTAAGGCAGTGGCAGAAGCCTGATTGGCGGGCTCTGTTTATTCTGTGACCAGATTCCTTCTAAAAGAAGGCAGGCCATGTCTGCCTGAAGCCTATTGGCCCGGTATACTCTGGGCCCGCCCCCCCTTTTTTTTTTCATGGCACACACCACAACGAAGTCTGTGCGGAATCCTAAACCAGCCCAATTCCCAATTTACATCCATTCATGAATCCGTGACGTCAGCAAGCCTCTGGGCTCCTTTGCGGTGGGCTGGAGGATTGTGTGGGTGGAATCCTCCTCCCCCTTATTTTCCTAATTCTGCAAGGCTTTTTAAATTAACCTTCCATCTTTTTAAAGCAAGAAAATGGAACAGCATGTGTAGGAATTCTTCATTGTTGTGAGTATTGCACTCTGTTTTTCTGTTTCATCAGCATTTATTTTACAAGGACAGAAGGAGAATGTATTTGTGATTTGAGGTGATTAGAAAACTGATATTATTGAGGGAGACACGGTGAGAGAGACAGAGACAGAGGCGGAGAGAAACCCGAAACCCCGTTACGGCCAGGAGCTTCTGAAACTGACAGCTGGTTTGCCTTTGCTTGTCTGCCTGCTAGACGTGGACATTTTTCATTTACGGTTCTGCACGTTACCTCTGGATGCTTGCTTGGCTTTTCTTAAAGGGAGATCCATTTCTCTAAGAGGTGATGTAGATGGCATCAGAGGAAAAGCCCAGAACACCAAAAGGTGCTGGGGAAAGCGGAGCCAGCAAGACAGAGCAGGTTCTATCCTGCGGAGCACTTGTCTTCCTTGCTGCTGTCCTTTCTGTTGTTTCTCACCCTTCACCTTGCCTTTGTTTCACAATTGTGTAACAGCCAATATCTTGTGATTGCAATTTGGGAAGATGAACACTTATTCAACCATTTTTCAAAAGCTCTTATGACGGGAGCCATAGTGGTGTATTTATACATGTTTGTAGCTGTTCTTTATGTCACTCTATTTACATTGTCAAATGCCTAAAAACCTGCACTAGAGGCAAAAGGGGAATTGTTCTTAAATTCTAATTTTTTAATGTCCCCTAATGAAAACTAAGAAGTGGTTTCTTACTATGTTCTAAAATTATATTACGTAGAAATGCACATGAATATTTTTCTAAAATGAACTTCCAGGTGAAAATAGTTTATTCCATTGTGTTGGGGAAACATGGAAAAGTTCTGATGTGTTCCATGTACGGAGTTGGTTTGATAGTTTGCCGCTGTAGTTTTAACAAAAAGTATTTGTGATCGAATTTGTTTCCCAAGGTTTATTCTGGTTTATTCTCTGGTTTATTCTGGTGAAAGTTGTGATAGTAAAGAAGAATTTGACAATGTGACATGTTCTACCCCTGGGGCAGCTCCTCAACCCAAATAATTTTCCGACTGCCTCACTTTGAGCAATTTATATACCAGTCTGCAGCATGTACCTGGTTGTTCTTTCTGGTGAGAGAAAAAGCAAAATGCTTGATATGTCTCATTTTCCAGGCTTGGCATGTTTACATTGTATAATCATTACTTAGTTTTGAGATTTTCATACTATAATCTTTTCTCATGAAGCAAGGCTTCTAAATTATGGCTCTAATTATATCTTTTGAATTATTGTCCTTAATGAATCTTCCAACTATAAACTCATTTAATTTCAAAATTATCATACCTGAGAATGTAACATTTTCTTTCATTTCTCATCTTGGCATTGCCCTCACTCATGTTTTTCTGAGTGCATTTGAGCTCACTAGAGTTACAGACAGGAAAACTGCCTGATTCTAAATCAGATCTTTGTCCTATACTCAATTGTGATTTCATATTTTTCTATTTTATTTGCTGGATTGAACAAATGAGATAACAGTTTAGACACAATATTTGTAAACATCTTGACTTATTTCAGCATTTTCCTTTTTTTGTGTAGAGACTGTCGAAAGCAGCAATTTCTAAGTTATTTTAAATTATTGAAGTCTACCAGATGAAAAGCCTGAATTCTTAGGATATTTTTTAAAAATTGTGTTTACATAATCGAACTCATCTTAAGAAATGTTCATGAGACCCTGTCTTTTATGCACATTTTGCCAAAAGAAATCCTTATTCCTATGAAAGAATCACAGCCTGTACTTTGGATTTATTAAAGTAAAACTGTCCCTTTAAGGTACAGAGTAGATATAGAATCCTTCTCACTCCCCACTCCTAGTGACTGTATTCTAGATTTTATTTATTTTCATGTATAGTATACTTGTAGAAAAAAAACAATAACTCTTAATTGTTTAATATAAAACAATAAAATCCTGTGTATCAGTGACTGTCAATAGATGGCTTTCTGTTTAAAAATTGAAGCTACTCCAGAAGTAGGAATTAATTTATTTAGTAAACAAAGTCAGTCAAACCAGAGCCATGTCCTGGGGAACTGTCAAAAGAATGATTCCTAAGGGCCAGAGGCCTCATCCACTGATATATGACAGAACAACCATAGTTTGGATGGCAGAACCGGTCAGTTTGGTTCGTACCGTCTACCTACCCTCTTTCTATGTGCTTCAGCTGAATTAATTGCTTGGGGAGTTCAAATAAATCAAGATAGCCAAGATGACCAATTCTGCCAGATGGCAGCCCAGCTCTTTCAATTTTGCTTAAAATAAGGAACATTCCCCAGCTACTAAAAACAAAAAGAAGTCATTCAAAACATATCGCACTCCTGCTCTGTGTCAGTTATTTTTCTGTAAGGCTATGGAGGCGACAAAGATTTAGAAGATGCAATCTTTAGTGTGAAGGAATCTAGAAGGTAAGTTACCAGAAATAAACTTCAACATTAGAATTTCCTGCAGAACTTTTTCCTTTCTTCCTCCCTTCCTCTCTTCCTCTTTTCTTTTTTACTATTTAATGGTTTTTAGTATATTCACAGAGTTGTACGATCATCACCACAATCAATTTTAGGACATTTTCATCATCACAAAAAGAAACCGCATACCCATTAGCAGTCACTCCTCATTTCTCCTCACCCCTGAGCCCTAGGCAACCACTAATCTACTTTCTCTATATATAGATTTGCCTAGTCTGGATATTTCATATAAATGAAATCGTACAATACGTGGTCTTTTGTGACTAGCTTCTTTCACTTAGCATAATGTTTTCAAAGTTCGTCATTGTTGTTACCTGTATCAGTACGTTTCTTTTTATTGCCAAGTAATATTACAGTGTACCACATTTTTCTTATCCATTCATCAGTTAGTGAACATTTGGGTTGTTTTCACTTCTTGGCTATTAGAAATACTACTACTACGTATATTTGTGTATAGGGTTTCGCGTGAACGTGTTTCCATTTCTCTTGGGTATATAACTAGGAGTGGAATTTCTGGGTCATATGATAACTATATTTTTAACATTTTGAAGAAATGCCAAACTGTTTTCCAAAGCAGCTGCACCATTTTACATTCCCATCAGCAATGTATTCCAATCCCTCCATATCGTTGTCAACACTTGTTATTATCTATTTTTTTTTGATTAGAGCCATCTTAGTGAGTTTGAAGTGGTATCTCATTGTGGTTTTGATTTATATTTCCCTAATAGCTAATGATGTTGAACATCTTTTCATGTCCGTATTGGTTATCTGTATATCTTCTTTGGAGAAATATCTATTTAGACACTTTGCCCATATTAAAAATTAGATTTTTATCTTTTATTATTGAATTGTAAGAGTCCTTTATATATTCTGGATACAAGCTCTTTATCAGATATACAATTTGCAAATATTTTCTCTCATTCCATGGGTTGTTCTTCCCTTTCTGGATAATATTGTTTGCAGTACAAAAATTTTTAATTTTGATGAAGTTCAATTTTTTTCCTTTTTCTGTTTTTGCTTATGCTTTTGGTGTCATATCTAAGGTGGCTTTGCCTGACTCAAAGTCATGAGGATTTACTTCTATGCTTTCTTCTAAGGGTTTTATTGTTTTAGCTCTATGTTTAGGTCCATGGTCCATTTTGAGTTAATTTTTGTGTATAGTAGAAGGAAGGAGTTCAACTTTATTCTTTTGAATGTGGATATCCAGTTCTTCCAGTAATATTTGTTTAAAAGACTATTCTTTCCCCCATTGAATTGCCTTGGCACCCTACCAAGGAACTTAAAAAAAGATGCAGGTGCCATGTTCCTACCTCCAGAGATTCATGTTTAATTTGTCTGTGGTGGGGCCCAGTCAAGTGCATTTTTTTCAGAGCTCACCAGGTGATTCTAATGTGCAGCCAGGCTTGAAAACGATTGGCACGGATAGAGAGTTAGTCTTTGAAGAGAGTCACTTTTCTGAATCAGGGGAGAGGATGATTGAAAACATAGAATTCTGATATAGAAAGGGAAGAGAGGAAAAGTAAGAAGATTCATACCAGAAAGCATGGATTTTCTTGTTAATCACTCAAAGAGTAAAGATATCATGGAGGTTAGTGAATTATGTTAAAGGCAGAGGAGGAGCTAACATTTATTAAGTACTTTTAACATGCCTATAAGTCTGTTGGGAGCTTTATATACATTATTTTATTTAAAATATAATCTTCATAATATTAAGTAGGTACTTTTATTCCCATTTTACAGATGAGAAAAAAGGCTCAGAAAGGTTATTGACTTGACTAAAAACACCAGGCAGCACATGTCATACCCAGTTTTCAAACCCAGCTCTAATTCTTGATCACATTCTCTTTCTTCCGTATACCATGGATTGTGAGCATTGAATACTACCATGGATTGTTACTGGTGCAGTCCAGCATGAATCTAAAATCTTCTCTAGCACTGCTCCACACTGGGCAGAGTAAGATAAGTTGAATGTTGTGGGTAATATAGAGTTAAATGTTTGCACAGCAGGCGCAGTGGAAGATAGGAGGATGGGGGTAAATAAGGATTATCATGTAATAGCTAATAATGGAGCCTAGATTGGCTATACTCTGCCTAGATTGGCCCTAAGAGAAAGGAGGGCCAACATACTGAGCATGAGTGAATGATTAAAGGGAATGGTGGGGAGACTATGATGGAAAAGAGGACGAACCAAAAAGAGGTGGCAAGTATAGAGGTGTTGTCATCATATTTTTATTCATTTAATCAACAAATATTTATTATTTACTATGTATTCTGAGTATTGGGTATACAGCAGTGAATGAAACAGACAAAATTCTTACCCAAGAGGACTTATTTTATTCTAATGGAAGGAGATGAGCAGTTTAGACAGTGATAAATATTAAGGAGAAAAATAAAGAGAGAGGGGAATGAGAGTGTTGGGGTTGGGGTAAAGTAAAAAAGGGATTTTTCCATTGTATTGATTATGTGCAGATATAGATTCCTCAAAGAGATTAATGAACTGTCAAACAAAGGAGTCAGTGGTTGATCTAGTCAGGCATCTTGGGTATATAGAGTGAGTTTCTTCTAAGTCCTGAAACTCAAAGTGAATATCTAGTATTAACTTTTTATTTACCAGCTTATACCCAGTGCCTGGCATAGACACTCCATAAACATCTGTTTATTGTAAAATGCCATGTTTTTTGGATTGGTGGTTTTTCTTCTGGGTGGAGGCCAGGCAGGGGTAGTGCTTGGAGAACCCTTTCAAACTTTGCTTGCTGCCCTGTTAGGATAGATCCTGCTAAGTATGTGTGTGGATGTGGATGTGTGTCCTCCCACAATATGGCCACTGAGAATCACTGCATAGTAAGCCATAGTTAATGGTGGAGAGGAGTTCTAGTTCTCAGATGAACTGGGCAGAGAACCACCAGCGTAGGCAATACTGAAGACACTTACACATTTCTTTTGCTTTTTACACTTTAGCAGGAGATTCACACGTACCACCTTGAACAGAGGGTGAATTGAACCGTTGGTGTATGAGTGAAGTTTTTAATGATGAGGTTCTATTATGCAACTATTTACCTGCCTTCTTTATCTAGAAGATTACTTACACTAAAATGGATAAAATCAACATGTTTTCTGTTTACCTGCTGTAGGGCACAATGATACAATGGAAAAGAATTAGAGTAATAATTGGGGCCTATATAGCAGTCTCAGGTCATCTTTGGTAAGGCAATACCCTCTTAACTTTTTAAACTTTTTCCTTAGCTTTGGTTTTAACATGTGAGATGAATAAATTGTTCTTGGTGATCTCAAATGTCCTTTCTAACATTGTAGGATTCTTGGAACCTGGTTGTTAATGACCAGCATCAAATAGGCAAGTGACAATTTCTAAGGCAATCTGGTTACAATCTACTTTTATTCCAGTTCTTTCACAGTACTTTTATAGAAGTTTCACCCTGTGGAGTGCTGCTGCAGCTGAGGAGGAGGAGAAAGTGTCAGAAGTGTTTCAGATGGAGATATCTGGGCAAGACATAAAAAGGTTAAATCACTTTCAGATTTTCCCAGGGACTTTCTTATAAGCAGGAAATAGATTCCTGATAAGATGTGACTTTGCCACCTTTGGGCATGCCCATTATAAATGTCCTTTGTCTTGGCTGTTGTTCTCCGTAGTCAAAAAAGAGGTTCCATTAGGCTAGTGATTTGGTGGTCTGGGCTACTAGGAGATATGGCTACAGATTATCCAGTAACCTCAGTTTGGTTGTGTGTAGCCTTTCTTTGATATGACTTTAATTAGTGTCCTTTAAGAAGCAAAACTCATCATATTGGCTCTTTCAGTCCATCTCTCACTATCCCCTGTTGTCTCGTAACTCAGGCTGAGGCTTGATGAAAGATGAAAACTGTATTAAATAAGAAAATGAAGGCCGGGCGTGGTGGCTCACGCCTGTAATCCTAGCACTCTGGGAGACCAAGGTGGGCAGATTGTTTGAGCTCAGGAGTTCGAGACCAGCCTGAGCAAGAACAAGACCCCGTCTCTACTAAAAATAGAAAGAAATTAGCCAAACAACTAAAAATATATATATATAAAAATTAGCCGGGCATGGTGGCACATGCCTGTAGTCCCAGCTACTCGGGAGGCTGAGGCAGGAGGATTGCTTGAGCCCAGGAGTTTGAGGTTGCTGTGAGCTAGGCTGATGCCACGGCACTCTGGCCCGGGCAAGAGAGTGAGACTCTGTCTCAAAAAAAAAAAAAAGGAAAATGAAGACCCACTAAATCCATAAATAGTATAACCAGTCTTTGTATGCATGATAGTTGCCAGCTTTTGAAAATTATTCTTTTCATAATTCTCCAAATAACAAGGTGGTTGATGGATTGGTATTTTAAATTTGTAGATTTTGTCAAAGAAAAAAGTTTTAAAAATTACACAACAGAAAACCTCCTTTTCATTTATATGTCCATTTCATCAGTCTGGACATCTTCTTACATCCTTGTTCATTTGTATAGTCATCAAGCAGAGAGGTCTAATGTCTAGTCCTAACAGCTGCAATAATTTCATACATAGTGGTTCCATTTAGTATCTTTATAGCAATGTGGTAAAAACATCTTGCAAAAAGCACTTGTGTATTGCAGGATGACCCTAAGAGAATGTGCAGTAAGTGTGCAATTTTAGTTGTTTAAAAATTTTAAGGAAAAACAATGTAGGACTTCCTGCTGACAGATGGTGATTGTCTTCAACATGCTAATTTGTATTGTGAATTCCTAGGCTGGGGGTAATAGAACTGAGCAGTTCTGAGAAGACATTTTAGTGAAATTCAAGATTCAAAAAAGGCCAGAGAAGTGAAAGAATGAGTCGACTGAGGGTTAAAGGCTGAGGAAGTAGACAAAGATGAAGGACTGGAAAAGGCGACAGAAGAAAAAGGAGGGCAGAGCCCAGGGAGACTGGCTAAGCTGCTGAGGCAGGTGGCAGTCAGGACAGCAGTTTCCACCTTAAACAGAAGGGAGTGGATCTGGGACCCAGACTGGAAAAGACTTTTTTAGAGTTCTAAAGGGGGCTGTCACAGTTGCCATTGCTAAAGAGGGCTCAATTTGCAAAATAAGCCCACTAAGGCTTCTTATTACCCTGAGGCACTGTGCCAGCATTTTTAGCAGCTAGCCTGCCTTTAATGGGACACAGTAGGCTATCTGCAAGCTTGGATAACCATGGATAATTTGAGATAAAGCTCACCAAAATACAAATCCATGGTTGCTTTTTCCAGGGAAAATAATCTCTTGATTAAAGTTAGGTTAAGCATTTTACTAATTACTCACCAATTATTTCCTCTCATAACAAATTTAAATAGATATACACACTAAGAAGGAACAGATGCAACATACCTTTGGATATTTCCAGTTACTACTTCTTGTCTGGAAATTGCAGACTCATTTTAATTTTTACTAAGCACAGAAACTCCTGGGAAATACCCACCTGATATTGCAGCTATTAGAGCTCGAAAGCCGATTTGAAAAGAAATTTTACTACTTTGCCAGGTTCTCCCTTCCCCCTCCTTTTTCTGGCCATTTTTGAGCTGAATCCCTTCCATCTGTTTGTCTAAGAAAAAAATAACTGAACATTTGCTTGTGTTAATGATCGAAGCTATGCCCTAATCTAGCCTTTTAAGTATTCTTAGAGACCTAGAGATCAGAGTAGGTTTCTTGGAGAAAGAAAAACAATCACATAATCCTGTATATTTTCTGTAATGATTTCTTTTCTCCAATCGGGGCTTCTGCTGTAACACTGAAACAGCATTCACTCCCCGTCACCTGCTCTCCTTTGATCTAAAAGTTATCTACAGTGATAAGAATTTCTTTTAATTAAATCTTATACCTTTGATACTTGCGTTTGTTATAGTCAAACTGCTTTTGCCACAAATTGTCTTACAAGTAGCCTTTGTCTTTTTCCTGCTAACTATTTAAAAGACCTCGGAATGTTTTTAAAAACAAAAAACAGCCACCTGAGTTCTAAAGCCTTGGACCAGAGCTGGAAAATAAAGAGGGATGATAAGAGAACCTCATTATTAATGCAGAGCAAAAGGGACCCTAGGATAAGGAAAAGGAAATTACTCCTAGGGAGACTGTCCCGCTTTAAAGCGTCGCCAAGCTCATGAGCAATATGAAATGGTCCCTGTGATTTACCTGAAATGCATGGGGCTTGCACCCAGAAACTCCTTTATGCTGAAGATTAGTTATGGGCTTGAACTGACTATGTGCTGGATTTGAAGTTTCAGGGCGAGGAAACTATAGTCTTGAGGCTTCTATCTTCTAAGAAATCTTTCCTGTTTATCCCTGTGTGGTGGCAGCCAAGGATTTGCGGTGACCAGGAAACTAAGTTTCTGGGCCTTGTTTTGGGACGTGTTCTTTCATAGCTATATATTATTTTTTATCACAGAAAACTGAAAAAGTAAAAAAAGAAAAAAAAAGTTTCTTTGACACTTTACCCAGCAAATTCCTTAGATTCTTCTAGTTTGTATTTTGTAATTCATAAAACATAATTTATGAAAACACTACTCAATAGAATTTTTTCAGATACTTTAATGATAGAGTCTTTTCTAGAGTGTGCCTAAATAACAAGAGATAAAAACATTTTTTTCCCTATGTTTCTCTGTTGATCCATCCATACTGGCCTATCCCTACCAACCATGACTAGTTCTAATCAACCTGATTAGTGTAACCCGCTTCCATAAAGCCTGCCCACCCTGGCCCTATAATGTGAGAAGGATTTCTTTTTTTTTTCTCTTAGAGACAGGGTCTTGTTCTGTTCCCCAGGCTGGAGTGCAGTGGCACGATCACAGCTCACTGCAACCTCAATTCCTGGACAAAAGCGATCCTCCTGCCTCAGCCTATCGAGTAGCTGGGACTACAAGCATGTAACACCACACCTGGCTTATTCTTTTAACTTTCTGTAGAGATGGGGGTCTCACCATGTTGCCCATGCTGGTCTCGAATTCCTGTCTTCAAGGCAATCCTCCTTCCTCACCTCGGCCTCCCAAAGTGTTGGGATTGTAGGTGTAAGCCACCGCGCCTGGCTGGATTTCTTTTGATGAGCTATTAATTGATTATTTTTTCCCTCCCTCCTACCAAAAAAAATATGAATTAGCAGTTTGAAAACATTAATCCTGCAAGAGACCCACCCATGAACCAGCAACTAAAGCTGAGGTTCTCTAAGTGTGGTCACAGGACCAGGAGCATCAGCAACACCTGGAAATCTGTTAGAAGTGCTAATTCTCAGACCACTCCCCAGATGTTCTCAATCAGAAGTGCTGAGGGTGGGGACCAGCCACCTGTGTTTTAATAAGCTGGCTAGGTGAGGCTGATGGCATGCTAAACGTTGAGAATCCTTGATTTACAGGACAACTTCTCAGACTTTGAATGTGCATAGGAATCACCTGAGGATTTTGTTAAAAACCAGATTCAGATCACTTGGTCTTGGGTGAGTTTGTCAAGATTTCTAATTAGCTCCCAGGTGGTGCTGCTGCTGGTCCTAGGACCACATTTTGTGAGTAGCAAGGATCTGAAGAACTTTCATGAGCCACTCCAAGAACTGCTGCAATAAGCAGGCTCCATCAAAATTATAACTACCCCAGTAGTTCCAAAGGAAACACTCCTGAAAGAGAAAGAAGTTTTATGTGTAAAGCAGTGATCATAGCATTATTTTAATTGAAAGAAAAAGAAATAGTTTAACTGTTGAGTAATAGGAAAATATAGTTGATCCTCCTTATTCACAAATACTGTATTTGCAAATTCACCTAGTAGCTAGAATTATTTTTAACCCCAAAATCAATATACCTGGTACTTTTACAGTCATTAACAGACATGCACAGAATAGTGAAAAATTTCTATCACTTAACTTAACATACTCCCAGCCAAGGTTGAGCAAGGTGAGGCTCTGCTTTCTTGTTTCAGCTCTCCTATTGTAAACAACTGCCCTTCATATGGTCTACTTAGTGCTCTGTTTTTTGCATTTTTGTGCTTTTGGTGATTTGACTGTTTAAAATGGCCCCCAATCATAGTGCTGGAGTGTGTCTGATGTTCTTGAGCACAAGAAGGCTGTGATGTGCTCATAGTGCTGGAGTGTGTCTGATGTTCTTGAGCACAAGAAGGCTGTGATGTGCCTTACAGAGAAAATATGTGTGTTAAATAAGCTTCATTTAGGCATGAGTTATTGTGCTGTTGGCCATGAGTTCAATGTTACAGAATCAATTAGATAGAATAAATAAAGCATCTTTAAACAGAAACACACATAAAACAAGGTTATGTATTTTTTTTTTTTATTTCAGCAAATTATGGGTGTACATATGTTTAGGTTACATGTGTTGCCGTTGGTTCCCCCCCGCCACCGAAGTCCGTGTTTCAAATATGTCCATCCTTCGGGTAAAGGTTATGTATTGATCAGTTGACAAACATGTACCTGAGGCTTAAAGAACCCTAACCCTGTATTTCCCCTAGTAGCAATGCTTCAGTATTCACTAATTTCAGTGTTTGCAGAAGATTTATAGAACATAACTGTTGTGAATAACAAGAATTTACTATAGTTAATGACCAATTAATAGAATATATACTGTCATTTAAAAATGATAAAGATAAAATCTACGCAATAATATAAAAAATGTACAGTATTCCCTCCTTATCCGAAGGGCATATATTCCAAGACCCCTACTGGAGCCTGAAACTGTTGATAGCACCGAACTCTATATACACCATGATTGTTTCCTATACATACATACCTGTGATAAAGTGTAATTTATAAATTTGACACAGTAAGAGATTAACAACAATAACTAATAATTAAAATAGAACAATTATGTAACAACAATAGACTGTAATAAAAATTATGTGAATAATTTCTCTCTCTTCCTTTCTCTCAAAACATCTCATTGTACTGTACTCACCTATTTTTGGACCGCGGTATCTGAGGGTAACTGAAGCCATGGAAAGCGAAACTGTGAATAAGGGGAGAATACTGTGTGTGGTATAGTGTTATGAAGAAATAAACAAGAGACAGATTTTCAAGTAGAGTATAATTAGAGTTACATTAAAATTTTTTAAGCAAGAAAATTGAAGGCAGTATACCAAGATTTTAAAACTTTTATTGATATATAATAATTATACATATTTATGGAGTACATGTGATATTTTAATACATGTATACAATGTGTAATGATTAAATCAGGGTATTTAATCCATCACCTCAAACATTTATCATTTCCTTGTGTTGGGAACATTTCAGATCTTCTTCTCTTCTAGCTATTTTTTATGTTTGAATAGTATTCCATTGTGTATATATACCACATTTTCTTTATCCATTCATCCATTGATGGACACTTGGGTTAATTCCATATCTTGGTTATTGTGAATAGTGTTACAATAAACATGGGGGTGCAGGTATCCCTTTGAAATACTGATTTCCTTTCCTTTGGATAAATACCCAGTAGTGGGATTGCTAGATTATATGGTAGTTTTATTTTTAGTTTTTTTGAGAAACTCCCATACTGTTCCATAATGACTTTACACTTCTACCAAAAGTGGATAATAGCTCCCTCTTCTCTGCATCCTCATCAGCATTTGTTATAGTTTATCTTTTAGGTAATAGCCATTCTAACTAGGGTAAGATGATATCTCATTGTGGTTTTGATTTGTATTTCTCTGATTATTAGTGATATTGATAATTTTTTCATATATTCTTTGGCCATTTGTATGTCTGCTTTGGAGAAATGCCCATTCAG
Source organism: Propithecus coquereli (assembly GCF_000956105.1). Classification (NCBI taxonomy): domain Eukaryota; kingdom Metazoa; phylum Chordata; class Mammalia; order Primates; family Indriidae; genus Propithecus; species Propithecus coquereli. The sequence continues at coordinate 18,378,776 of NW_012133858.1, read as the reverse complement.
ATTCTTTGCCTGCTTTTTAGTGGGATTAATTTGAGTTTTTTGGTTTTGGGGTTTTTTTTTGTTTTTTTTTTGCTGTTGAATTATTTGAATTCCTTGTATATTCTAGGCATTAATCGCTTCTCAGATGAATAGTTTGCAAATACTTTCTCCCATTCAACAGGCTGTCTCTTCACTCTGTTGGTTTCCTTTGCTGTGCAGAAGTTTTTTAGTTTAATATAGTCCCATTTGTCTATTTTTATTTTTGTTGCCTGTGCTTTTAAAGTCTTAGCCATAAAATCTTTGCCTAAACTAATGTCCTGAAGTGTTTCTCTGATATTTCCTTCTAGTAGTTTTATAGTTTCAGGTCTTATGTTTAAGTTTTAATCCATTTTGAGTTGATTTTTGTGAGAGGTAGAGATCGAATTTCACTCTTCTGCATATGGATATCCAGTTTTCCCAGCACCATTTATTGAAGAGGGTGTCCTTTCCCCATGTGGAAATTAAACAACATGCTCCTGAACAACCATTGGGTCAATGAAGAAATTGGGAAGGAAATCAAAAGTTTCTTAAGACAAACGAAAATGAAATATAACATACCAAACCTATGGTATAGCAAAGGAAGTGCTAAAGGGAAGTTTATAGCAATAAATGCCTACATAAAAAATGTAGAAAGATTTTAAATAAACAACCTAATGATATACCTCAAGGAACTAGAAAAGCAAGAACAAATCAAACCAAAAATCAGTGGAAGGAAAGAAATAATAAAAATCAGAGCAGAACTAAATGGAATAGAGACTAAAAAAACAATACAAAGGATCGATGAAGTGAAAATTGGTTTTTCTGAAAAGATAAACAAAATAGATAAACCACTAGCTAGACTAACCAAGAAAAAAGGGAGAAGACCCAAATAAATAAAATTAGAAATGAAAAAGAAGACATTATAGCTGATACTACAGAATTACAAAGGGTCATTACATACTTATGAATAACTCTACACTAAAAAAGCCTAGAGGAAATGGATAAATACCTGGACATATACAACCTACCAAGACTGAACCAGGAAGAAGTAGAAAGTCTGAACAGACCAATGAGTAATGAGATTGAATCAGTAATAAAAAGTTTCTCATCAAAGGAAAGCCCAGGACTGGATGGCTTTACCACTGAGTTCTACCAAACTTCTAAAGAAGAATTAACACCAGTTCTTCTCAAACTATTCCAGAAAATTGGAGAAGAGGGAATTCTTCCTAACTCATTCTATGAGGACAGCATTACTCTGATACCAAAACCAGGAAAGGATGCATCAAAAAAAGAAAACTGCAGGCCAATATTCCTGATGAACATAGATGCAAAAATCCTCAACAAAATACTAGCAAACCAAATCCAACAACACATCAAAAAGATAATAAACTATGATCAGGTAGGATTTATCCCAGGGATGCAAGGATGGTTCAGCTTACACAAATCAGTAAATCAGATACATCTCATCAATAGAATGAAAGACAAAAACTATATGCTGTAGTTTTGATGTGGTTTGTTTGTCTCCATCAAATCTCATGTTGAAATTTGATCCCCAATATTAGAGGTAGGGCCTAATGGGTGCTGTTTTGATCATGGTGGCAGATCCCTCATGAATAGACTAATGCCCTCTCTCATGAGTGAGTGAGTTCTTACTCTATTAGTTCCCACAAGACTTGGTTGTTAAAAAGAGCCTGACACCTTCCCTTTCTCTCTGTTGCTTCCTCTCTTGCCATGTGATCTCTGTACACGCTGGCTCCCCTTCACTTTCTGCCATGAGTGGAAGCAGCCTGAGGCCCTCACCAGATACAGATATCCAGTCTTGAACTTTTCTAGACATCAGAGTCGTAAGCCAAATAAACCTTTTTTCTTTATAAATTACCTAGCCTCAGGTATTCCTTTATAGCAACACAAAACTGACTAAGACACCATATGTTCATCTCAGTCGACACAGAAAAAATATTTGAAAAATTCCACATCCCTTCATGATAAAAACTGTCAACAAATTTTTGAATAAAAGGAATATACCTCAACATAATAAAGTTCACATATGACAAACACACAGCTAACTCATGCTGAATGGGGAAAAGCTGAAAGCCTTTCCTCTAAGAACTAGAAAAAGACGCCCACTTTCACCACTCTCATTCAACATAGTATGGGAAGTCCTATCCTGGGAAATCAGGAGAAAGAAAGAAAGACAAGACAACCAAATTTAGAAAGGGAAGAAGTCAGATTGTCCCTCTTAGCAGATGATGTGCTCTTATATGTAGAAAAACCTAAAGACTTTACCAAAAAACTCTTAGAACTGATAAACAAATACGGTAAAGTTGAAGGATACAGAAACCAACATATAAAAGTCAGTGGCATTTCTACACACCAATAATGAACTAGCTGGAAAAGAAATCAAGAAAGCCATCCTATTTTCAATAGCTACCAAAAAAATACCTAGGAATAAACTTGACCAAGGAGGTGAAAGACCTCTACAAGGAAACGTACAAAACACTGGTGAGAGAAATTGAAGAGGACCCAAAGAAATGGAAAGATATTCCATGCTCATGGATCAGAAGAATTAATATTATTAAAATGACCATAGTACTCAAAATAAACTACAGATTCAATATAATTTCTATTGAAATACCAATAACATTCTTCATGGAAATAGAAAAAAACAATCCTAAAATTTGTATGGAACCACAAAAGACCCCGAATAGCCAAAGCAATACTGAGCAAAAAGAACAAAGCTGGAAGCATCATGTTACCTGACTTCAAAGTATACTACAAAGGTATAATAACAAAAACAGCATGGTATTGGTATAAAAATGGACACATAGACCAATGGAACAGGATAGAGAACCCATAAATAAATCCACATGTTTATGGGATTTATTTGAAAATCACAGCCAGGTGATTTTCACCAAAATTTTTTGAGTTACGGTGATATAATAATTTTTTTCTCTATTTTTCAAATTTTTATAATATTGCTATATAGCTTTTAAAATGTTACACTTTAAAATTTGTGTCTTACTAGTTCTGAGGTACTTCCATACTAAAAGGGACCTCCTTTTCACTTCCTTGAGCATCAGAGGCAATACATTCTGGTTGAGGAGTTGATAACCTTTTTAACCTTAACCTTTTTAACGTTAATATGAGAGAGTATGCTGCCTATGTTAAACCAAATAAAAGTTGATCTAAAAGACAATATGAATATCCAAGAGTAATCCAGAATTATAAACCTCTGGCAAAGGTAAACTCTGTACTTAATAGGTCCTGCTGGAACCATGCTGTGTGAATAATTTGTATTGCCTAATCAGAGCTTTTTTAATTTCTCCACATTTTCCTGCTCTTTCAATGTGGTTGAGCATTCAGCCTCTAAAGTTGGACAGATGAGAGCTGAGTCTTGATGTTTCCATTTATTAGCCATGTGCCTTGAATAAGTTATTTAATGTCTCTAAGTTTCCCCTATGTATATAATAGAGAATACTATAGAGTCTAGTGAGGATTAAATGAGAGCACAGCATATTGCATATACTAAGCCCTCAATAAATGGTAGTTACTAATATATGTTAGCTTGATTCCCTTCATTGATTGTCTAACCACATAAAAAGACTGACAGTTGATACCTGGAGGAAATCTTTCTAAAAGAAGAAAGAAAAGAGAAAGCAAAAAATAAAATAATATTCCTGTTCACAAGAAGACACAGTCTACTTGGAGAGATTGACACATACATTATATTATAATAAGACAGCAGCTCTCAAACTTTTTGGTCTCAGAATTTCTTTTACACACTTAAAAATTATCAAGGCCCTCAAAGAACTTTTGTTTATGTGAGTTACATGAATGAGACAGAGTCTTGCTTTGTTGCCTGGGCTAGAGTGCCATGGCATCATCCTAGCTCACAGCAACCTCAAACTCCTGGGCTCAAGCGATCTTCCTGCCTCAGCCTCCCGAGTAGCTGGGACTACAGGCATGCACCACCATGCCCGGCTAATTTTTTCTATATATTTTTAGTTGTCCAGATAATTTCTTTCTTATTTTTAGTAGAGACGGGGTCTCACTCTTGCTCAGGCTGGTTTCGAACTCCTGAGCTCAAACAATCCGCCCGCCTCGGCCTCCCAGAGAGTAGGATTACAGGCGTGAGCCACCACGCCCGGCCCCTTCAAAATTTTTTTTGTGAGGAGAGTGGCATTGTGAAAAGGGATTTTTGCAAATCTCTTTAATGTCTAACTTAATAGATGATAGCTGGATTCTCATGTCTGCTTCTGCTTTCGATCCATTGTAATATCAAATGGCATATAGTGGCCACTGGGAAATTCCACTATCTACTTGTAAGAGAAGGTGAACAAAAGAGAAAAATAATATCTTATTATTATGAAAATAATTCTGACCTCGCAGACCCACTAAAAGATCTCTGGGATCCCTAGGAGTTCCCCATGGACGCTATGAGCACCATTGCATAGGGTGTGAGTGTGAAGGGGCGAGAAGAATAGCTAACTTTTCTATTGTGCTTGCTATGTGCCAGACACTGTTCATAGTGCTTTATATCTTTAACCCTCATGATGTCTCTGTGTGGTGGTGCTATTATTATTTTCTCTAATTTCCAGATGAAACCAAAGCACAAAGAAAATAAATTTATCAAGATGGAGCCAACATTCAATTTCAGACTATCTGGCTCCAGAGTCCAAACTCTTTTTCCATGTCACTGCACTGCTTCCCTCCTTGGGAAGTGAGTAAAAAATTTCAGCGACAAAAGAACATTTTTCTTAAAGGCTAAGTAAGAATGAAGGTTCTTATAGACAACCCTAATAGAACACTTCATTGGTACTAAATACAGAGCAGGATTTTATCTTTATAAATGTTTTCAACCTTCAGCTTTATCTAATAAGTTTCTTCTAAATCACTTTATATGTAGAATCTGTTCCTTTCTTGTACCTGTATCAACAGCACCATCCTACACACCCCAGTCGGTCCAAGGTTGCTACCAATAGCTACCAGTTACTGCAATTTCCAGGCTAAAGCCACAATTTTTTCCCTCTCTTTTTTTATTGTGATAAAATATACGTAGCATAACATTTACAATTTTAATCATTTTAAGTGTGTAGTTTAGTAGCATTAAGTATATTCATACTGTTGTACAACCATCACCACTGTCCATCCACAGAACTCTTTTCATTTGTAAAACTGATGCCCTCTACCCATTGAACACCTCCACATTCCCTCCTCCCCACAGACCCTGGCAACCACCATTCTACTTTCTGTCTCTATGAATTTGACTCAGTACCACATATAAGTGCAATACTTGTCCCTTTGTGACTGGCTTATATCAGTTAGCATAATGTCTTTAAAGTTCATCCATACTGTAAAATGTGCTAGCATTTTCTTCCTTTTTAAGACTGAATAATAAATACAAGATTTTGCTTAAGAATAAATTGTAAACAGGATCTAAAGAAATATCAGTTAATTTTTAAAAGTGAATGTAAAATACTATAGAATTTCAAGAAAGGGACATAGACTTGTACTGCTTCTATGCCTTATTACAAAGCTATTATTGTCAACATTTAACCTAAAACTCATAATATTGCTTGGGTGGATATAAGAATAATTCAGCAGGAGATTTAAAAACTGGCTAACAGCTAGAATGCATCAGGTCTACTGTAGCCATTTCACATAATTCTGGCTGCCTTTCCTTTTCGCATGCTTTTTTCTGTTCCCAATCCCTTTTCCCTCATAAGGATAGTAAAACAAAATCCTCTTTCATCTCTTCCA
>NW_012133858.1:18365864-18372224 GCF_000956105.1 Propithecus coquereli | reverse complement strand
TCTCATGGAATTTTCAGCCTTCCAATTATTGGGAAAGATTTTTAAAGTATTTCTTTAGTTCTTAATTTCTCATGTTTCCAGTAACTAAATATAACTGCAAAATTTAGGCATACTCTAAGGAGAGATAATGTTCTCTAGAAAGACCTAGTTTGAAATCAGATGGGCCTAATAAGCCGTTTACTAAATGTGTAACATTCGACAAATTATTTAACCTTGCTGCACCTGGTTCTGTCCTCTATAAAATGATAATATTGACCTGCATGAAGATATAAAGATTAAATGAGACAAAGTATATAAAAAGTTTAAGCATAATAGGTAGGTGCCTTAACAGATGTTGGCATTTTTTCTTCTAAGGTGTAAAGCTTTTGCATGTTTACTTTATACCAAAATATGCCTTTATTTGAACATGGGCTATATTTAACACTTAGCTCCTTTGTTTAATTCTTGATCAGTCTGAATTTAGTTTTTTGATATAATTTCTGTAGAAAGATCCTTGTTTCTTGATACCTATTTCAAATACTCTGCTTTTCTCTCCTTCCCAGTATATGCACTTTTCTCTTTTTCTTTCCACTATCCTAAGCTTTACCTTTACATACTTGCAAAATAACATTGCTGGATTACAACTTAAACTGTTTTGTTATGGTTTGTTTGGTCCCCTTTATAATTTCTCAGATGCAACAGGCATTTCTAATTGAGCATCTATTTCTAATTCAGCTTTCAAAAACACCATTACAGTTCAGGATTGTTGTTGGTTTCCTTTTAAAATTGTATTTCCAAAAATTCCATAACAATATTATATTCCTCTGCCATTATGTGACTACATACAAATATACTGAAATCATAAACAGATGTATATAGCCATCCAGACTTCCTGTGACAAATGCATTTAAAGGAGTTGAGCTGAAAATGATATAAGAATTTGAGCTGTTTCCCATTGTTAAGAAAAGGAAGGGTACATTACCAAATCTCATTAAGCCTCATTTTTCCTCAAAGAAAGATCAAGTCAGCTCTGCCTACCTCACATGGCTATTATGAGGCTCAAATAAAACTGAAATATATGATGCTACTTTGGCAATGTAACTCAATATATAAATGTAAGATAACAGTGATTATTGTTATTTGATGCTCTTTTGATATATGTTCCTAAGGACATAGACCAATGGAGCACACCTGCTATAAGGAGCATCTGAAAGCCACCCCTCCCCCAAAACAAAGGAGGCCTAATCATGATTCTCTTCTCTCTTTCCTTTAATTTTTCTTACTGTCAATCAGAAGGATTTGTGTGACTAAAGGCATTTAGAGCTTCTCATTGCTGGGTGTTGTGTTTGCAGAGTTATTTACACCTCCCAGCAGCCTAGCCCAAGACAAACAGTCCCATTTAGCTAAACAGTGACTTGCCATACCTGTCATTGCTCTGTTAACAATGATGTTAATCAAACATTTTCTGTACTCCTGGCTTGTGGTAACTTCTTTCCAAATCATTAAACTGCAAAATTGTTGAATTCATGAATATTGAATAGTATTAAATGCTATTGTGCAGTATATAAATGCTTTAGTATATAGCACATTTTTGCATAGCAAATATTTATATTACACTATAGATAAACTTATTTTGATTTTGATGGTGAAATCTAAATCTTTCCTGCTAATTATGTACAAAGATCTCCTTAAAGCTTTCTGAGAAACTCCCTGCTTTCTCAGAGAAACAGGACTTTTTTTTTGGTTTGCTTTCCTTTTTAGAGGGGGGAGAAAGAAGTCATCAGTCTGACCCTTATATCTAAGAAGTCATATTGCCAGAAAAGACACAATAACACATTTCTCTGCCTGACATGAGGGTTGTGGAGTGGACTGGAGCCAGAGGCTTTTTTATATTCCTGTCAGGCGTTGGGCCCAGGCCTGTCAGTGGCAGTGTGGCTGAGACTGGAGTAAAGCCTGCCCATATGCCAGGGAGACTTTGAAAGGTCGCCTGGCCTCCCCTGCCTCCTGGAAGGACTGCACTGAAGGGGAATCTGCAACCTTTTTGTCCTGTGCAATTACTCACTGGAAGCTCTAGGGTCACCCCTTGCCCTGTGTGTGGGAAGGTGGCAAGGGAGAGGCAGAACACTGATTGGCTATGATAAGAGAAGCTGATATACCCCGAGCGGGTTGTGAGGTATTTGGACAGACTTGGGGGAGTGAGAGGAGGAGCACTTGAAATGGTGTGATGTAAAGAACTGACAAGCCCTGCTATCTGTTCCAAGAAATAACCGAGAGCCTTAGAAAGGGGACCTGGCACTATCTTTGGGTCTGTGATCCAATGGCCTAGTCTTAATGCCCTTTTAGTTATAGATATAAAAATAATTCATTTATGGTTTATCAGATGCATCAGCAAGAAAGACATTTTCCCCCCAAATTTCAAACTTTTGATCTCATATCCCTGTGAAGACAAATGAGCAGTCTCTTGTTCCCCCAAAGCAGATGAATCCTGCTATTCCTTATTTTATCTCACTGTACTTAGTACCTCTATTAGAAGCACTTAGCATGGTCTGCACTCATTTAGAACTGTGTGTGTTTGTGGCTGTCTCCTCTACAAGATATTACCATCTCCCCTATTAGGTTAGATTTGAGTTCTGAAGAGCAAGGACTATTTCTTTCTTTTCTCAAAAATTATGAAAGCAAGCATACCAAAAGATAAAGAGGATGCTATCTTTATACCTTATCCCCATATGACTTCTGAGAAACACAGTATCTAGCATGTAGCAGGCACCCAGGAAAGGTTTGTCAAATTGTGGTGCTGACTTCCTTCTTACACTTGTGTAATCATCGTTTCTATCCTTTGCAGGGTATGTGGAATCAGAATAATTTAGAGGCCTAAAGTCTCAGAGTCAATGCAAATACACTCTGATATTCGTGGAAATGGTAGCTGCTCTGAAATGCTTTTGGTTTTTTTGTTCTTTAGAGACAGGGTACCACTTTGTCACCAAGGCTGTAATGTAGTGATGCAATCATAGCTCGCAGCAACCTCAAACTCCTGGGCTCAGGTGATCCTTCTGCCACAGCCTCCCGAATAGCTAGCACTACAGGCATACACTACCATGCTCAGTTAATTTTTTTTGTTTTTTTATAGGACAGGGTCTCACTATGTTGCCCAAGCCGGTCTTGAGCTCCTGGCCTCAAGTGATCCTCCCACTTTGGGGGGATTACAGGTGGGAGCCACTGCGCCTGGACTGAAATGCTTTTGGAACAATGGTGCCCACATTAAACAGTCCTAATTGTTGACGGTCATTAAAACTCAGAGGTAGCTAAGTGTTCTGTTCTGAAGACTTACAGTTTAAAAAAAGCAGTGAAACAATAAAGGTATATATAACTAATGGGAATATGGATTTGGCCTTTGATGGTAGAAGTAGTTTGTTATCTATGTTCACTGTTGCATCCTTTAGCCATCACTGATTTACTGAGGAGACCAAAGAGTGACTTATGGAAGACAGAGGGTTTTGAAGAAAGGAACAATGTTGAATTGAGGAAAAGATAGGTAGGAGGAGATTATTTGTGTGTATTTCAGTGTTAGGGAGGGGAGGAAAAAGAAACAAAGGATAATGATAAAATTACCCTTGAGAAATACTGCAGGTCACCCAGCTAACGAAAAAATGGGTCCATAAAATCTATAACCTTCCTGACTTGAGTGTAATAATTAAGTGAAACTTTTCCCTTGTATTTGTCTCTCTGACAATATTTGTAGTTCTTTGTCCCAGTTTCACTTTAGCTACTTCCTTAATCCGTTTCCAACTGCCTTGCCTGACAGAGCATGTGAAAGTATAAACCCTGCCTTGTTACCTCCTCTCTGCAATTCCTCCTTACTGCAGCTCCTCCGCTGGCCTTGATTCATGGCAGCTCTAGTCCTCCACACCAGAAAACCCTCTCTCGCCATTGCATCCAGCCAGTCACTATATCCTATTAATTCTGTCTTCCAAATATCCCTCAGACTCTTTCCATTCTCCCTGGAGTAGCTTTTTCCACGCTCCATTTTCCCCTTCTCCATCTCCTACCCTTAAATAGAATCATCTTTCAAATCTAATCATGTCACCTCCCTTCACCTCTCCATAGTTCTCTGTCTATAGGAGGAAAAAAATCCTCTAATCTACCTTTCCAGCCCTATTTTCTACATCTCTCATCACCTCTCACCAGCCCTGCTAACGTTTTTCCCTCTTTGCAAATAACCACATGACTTTTTTCACGCCTCCATGCATCTGTGCATGCTTATCCCTCTGACACATATTCTCTAGACCCCTTCCTTATTCGTCCTGGATGGCAGTTTTCCCTTCTTCGTACTTCAAAAATTTGTACCCATCTCCCTTAGAGAGCTTCTCTCACTACATAGCAATTATTTATTCATATATTTCTCCTGTAATAGACTCCTACAGAGCAGGAGTCCACTGTTCTGTTCATCTTTGCATCATCCTTATTGCTTAACACAGAGCCAGCACTGTAGGTGATTAACAAAGCACTTGTTAAATCAGTGAATGAGCTGAATAAAAAAATATCTGGTAAGTGACCACCTTCCTCACAGATACGGGAGTTTTTCAGTGTAGTCTTATGATTTCAGTGGCAAATCTGACGAGTGCCTTTCTCAGACAGCTGTAGGTGGGAACTGGGTATCTGTAAGAGTCCTTGAATATTTTAAAAGACATGAAGGGTCTAAGCTTTAAGAATTTAAGGAGCATGCCAAAAAAGTTGTTTTAGCACTTCTAATTGTATTCTCTTTCTAAGAATGATCTCAGGTACCATTTAAGGCTAACTGTAAGTTTTTCTTTTGACCTGTAATTTTCTGATTATTTTGATAAACTTGATTTTCTGCACTGTTTCCCTTCCTATTAGGATTACTCCTGTCTTTTGTCTTCTTTTTACCTGTTTATACTATCTTTAAAATGATCATATTTTGGGAAATAGTCCAAAGCAGCCAAGCTCTTAGCTTGCAGTCAGAGGCAGAAGAGAATAATCAGCAACTAGGGCACCTTGCTTGGAGGCCGTGCAAATTTACGCAAGCACGTGCATGCAGAATGGTGTTGCTTCTTGCTGGGTTAAAATCACGTTAGTAGTTTTCATTTTATGGTAAATAATATCACCATTTTCTTTCCAAGGGAGATTTGCAAGTTGACTAAAAATAGATGAAGCAGCCCTAAACCTATTGCTTGTTCTCTCTCACTTGAGGACTTTATTTGCACAGAGCCCTTTGAATCCTACATTTCCTTCTAATTGCCAATATTTAAAGTGCGAGAATTTTCCCTATAATTTTCTGAATTTAGGAATTTGTATGGGAGTGGGTAAGAGATGCTTTTGAAAATCTGACAGCACTGTGTCCTGCTGCGGTAGCAGAGTCCCTTCCTTGTCTGGACTCAGAGCTGCCCTTGTGTTCAGTCCCTTCTCTGGATGGCTGCACTGATAGATGGAATCTCCTCGGGGAGCTTCATGGATCAGCCCTCTGTCCATTACCATGGAGCAGGATTATAATTTATAGCCCCAGATGGTGACTTTGTGAGGTATTTGGACAGACTTGGGGGAGTGAGAGGAGGAGCACTTGAAATGGTGTGATGTAAAGAACTAACAAGCCCTGCTATCTGTTCCAAGAAATAACCGAGAGCCTTAGAAAGGGGACCTGGCACTATCTTTGGGTCTGTGATCCAATGGCCTAGTCTTAATGCCCTTTTAGTTATAGATATAAAAATAATTCATTTATGGTTTATCAGATGCATCAGCAAGAAAGACATTTTCCCCCCAAATTTCAAACTTTTGATCTCATATCCCTGTGAAGACAAATGAGCAGTCTCTTGTTCCCCCAAAGCAGATGAATCCTGCTATTCCTTATTTTATCTCACTGTACTTAGTACCTCTATTAGAAGCACTTAGCATGGTCTGCACTCATTTAGAACTGTGTGTGTTTGTGGCTGTCTCCTCTACAAGATATTACCATCTCCCCTATTAGGTTAGATTTGAGTTCTGAAGAGCAAGGACTATTTCTTTCTTTTCTCAAAAATTATGAAAGCAAGCATACCAAAAGATAAAGAGGATGCTATCTTTATACCTTATCCCCATATGACTTCTGAGAAACACAGTATCTAGCATGTAGCAGGCACCCAGGAAAGGTTTGTCAAATTGTGGTGCTGACTTCCTTCTTACACTTGTGTAATCATCGTTTCTATCCTTTGCAGGGTATGTGGAATCAGAATAATTTAGAGGCCTAAAGTCTCAGAGTCAATGCAAATACACTCTGATATTCGTGGAAATGGTAGCTGCTCTGAAATGCTTTTGGTTTTTTTGTTCTTTAGAGACAGGGTACCACTTTGTCACCAAGGCTGTAATGTAGTGATGCAATCATAGCTCGCA
>NW_012133858.1:18326067-18365814 GCF_000956105.1 Propithecus coquereli | reverse complement strand
ATTTTTAGCTACTCAATATTTTTAAAAGCTTGAGTGTGATAAATAATGCTCAAGGAAGATTTCCTGAAGGAGATGTAGTCCATGCCCTTCTGGGTTAAAGCAGACTTTAAAAGAGCTATTTACTTGGAATCTCTTTCTGTGAGTGTTGCTTTTCTAGAATTTTAGGAATGTCACCTTGTATGAAAGAGGTACTCTTAAAATCTGTCCTAGGAAAGATGCTATTGAATTTTCTGGGAGGATATTGTTGAGGCTACTTTATCCTTCTCATTTTGGGTTTATCAATGAAAGAAAGGCCTCTGAGACCTTATTACAAGAAAAAACTGCTTCGCCCAGACAATTCATATGTTTTTATCTTACTTGAATAATTAATTGTGTCCTTCTCTTTACTTTGATCCACAGAAAGCTCTGGTCCAAATTTGTGCACCATCTTTAACAGCTGTTAGCATACAAATTATTTTTATCCACTGGTTTTTGCCTTGGGTTGGTTTTTTTTGGACATTTTATTCATAGTTTCCCTTCACCTCTTTACCTGTTGTACCTTGCGCATTTTTGTCAACAGCTTGGAGTCCTTGTGTCTTCTCTTAATGTGTATTTTTTATTTAAGTCTATTTAAGAAGTCAAGCTTATTATATTTAGTCTCATAACAAAACCATAATATTATCACCTTTTAATTTTAGTAGTTGTATGTTTTTAAACTCTTAAGAGCTTTAACGGCTCCACAATGTGAACCATTTATTAGACAGGATGTAGAGGCCAGATGACGCCTGGAAGTCTTACTGTGTAATTTAATCCTGTGTGCTGTGTTGTTTAGCTTCACTGGACTCTGAGTGTGCATATATAATTATGTGCGCATGTGTAAAAAGCCCAGCCCTGATAGGAAAGAGAGGGAGGAACATCATTAGCAGAGATTAGATTTGTCTCTCCAGCTGGGCAATGTGCCTCTGAATTCCAAGGGCTTTCCCCAGTGTAAATTATTAGACTGACTCAGCTGCTGTTCAGTTCCCCTCTGGCTGAACTGCTTTTGCTAATGCTGTTAAGCTGTGGCTTAGGAGGCCAAATGTCCTGAGATACTAGATATGTCTTATGCATGTAAAAAGAAAAACCTCCCTTTTTCTCATATTCAGAAGATAGTGGTATATGGTCTTCCCAAATCAAAAATAAAAAGGCAAAATGGAGATAAAGAAAAATGGTGTGCCAAACCAACTATACGTGGAATGTTTTGGAAATTCATAGTGGACGGAAATAATTCCTATCTAGCTAAAGCAAATAGGAGTAATCTAATCAAAAGAGTTGAATTCAGATCAGTTGAGAGTATTTGACTTTAGATCTGCTGCTGTTCTAAAATTGGTGACGTCAAAACAAATTAACCCCACTGTGAACCAAACATACATCTCCTTGATTGATTCAAGGCCACAGGGTGATTTTGCCTGAAGTTCTTCAGTGGTGGTGGTGCACTAACAATTATGAAAACTTGAACGTTTTTAATATAGCATGAAGCACAAGGCTCAGCATACTATATATACTTATTAATTGGTTGAGTAGAATTTATAGCTAGAGTAAACACTCTGCTTTAGTTTTTTCCACTGACAATTAAGACTATTTATATATTGTATTAATATAATTCAAAAGAGTATGGTGAGGTGATGGATACATTAATTAGTTTGATTGTGATAATCATTTCACAATATATATACATATCAAAACATCATGTTGTGTAATTTTTGTCAATTTATTTTTGACTATAAATATAAATAATTTTTATATATCAATTATACCTCAATAAAACAAACTGAAAAACAAAACAAAAAAAAGCATGTGTCTTCCCTCTGTGACTTTATTACCTAAAATGGCCAATTTATTGATACAGATAAATTTAATGGCCAATTTATCCATTGAAGGTCAGGAGAATAAATGAAATACACAGATAACATAGAAGCTATAATTAAGTGATTATTTTAAATCTCTTATAAAAAGTCATTAACGTTTTTTTCTTATCAACTCTATTAACAAGTTGCAAAATTGTCTGATCTGAGAGTTTTTTCCCTCCTTCCTTTCCTTTGCCTTTGGGGAAGGTGTTTTCCTTTTGGGGAAGGTGCTGAAGAATAGGACTAAAATATAAAGAACAAGGAAATCAGATAACAATGGGATCATCCACTGATCAATTTTCAGGACTGTAACATGCCCAGCACAATGCCTAAGCACTGAGCTAGTACTATCTACCACTGCCACCATCATTAACATTAGCAACAGCAGTAGCAGCCATACTTACACTCTGCATAAATAGTAGCCTGAATAATGCATCAGTTTAAGATTAAATACTGAAAATGGTTGAGAATGTATTACAGTATCTTCTATTAGTGAAGACTGTATAAAGAAGGGAAATTTTAAACACAAAGGATTAAGGAAAGAAAGCCAGTTTCCAGTAAGCAGAAAAATAGCACTATAGAAACAGATGAAGGGCTCTCTTGTCATCACCGCTGCCAGAGTAGGCAACAAGGAAAGCACGGTGGTGGAGATGGCATCAATTCTGGGGCTAAATTGGTGGCAAAAGTTTACACTTGAATGTGAGACCTGCTTTGCATATATCAGGCTATGGAAACTGAATGGGTGATCAGTAAAAGTTACAGTTGGCAGTCACGCCAGCTTCATGGGTGTATAACCAATGCCGTTACATAGGGACCCACGTTTGGTTTAATGCTCTGCTGTCTCTATCATGAAATTCTTAATAGTTCTTGAACAAGGGGTCTTTCATTTTTATTTTGTACTGGCCTTGCAAATTTTGTAGCCCATCCTACTGTCAATGTATAAAATTTTCATAAATTCTTTAATGGTGTTCTCACTAACAATGCTTCTCAATACATTGAACACTTCCAATTCAATGTATTGAACTTCAATGAACTTCCAGTTCATGCCTCTTTTTACTCAAAAGCCAGCATGCTTATTCCTACCCTGCTACTGTTAGATTAATAGAAGTGGCTCTGAAGAGCATGTCAATGCCAATGAATGGCTTAAGGGAAACTCTGCCTGAATTTTATGCCCCAAAACAATGCTATTTTGTTAATAAGGCATATATGCATTATTTAATATAATCACATGAATTCAGAAACTACACATTTTGCTTATTCCAATTACTGTGGTCTTGAACAAAAGCATTCTGATCATTGCAAAAGTAATGAATAATGTTTTTTATGAGGCCAAATTCTTTTGATCAAAGAAAAGAGACTCGTTAGCCCAGCATTCAAAACCTTTCATGATGTGGCACCACCCTATAGTTAGAGCAGTGCTGATCACTGCTCTCCACGTACCTTATGTTCCAGCTATTCCAGACTCTTTGCTATTCTTGGAAAATGCTATTTATTTTCTTGCCTTCCACTCTTTTCTTGGTGCAGTTCCCTTTGACAAGAATGTATACCTTCTTTCAAATAGCACTCCCATCTCTCCCCATCCTCTCTCTACCTTTTCTCCACTGGTGAGGCTCTTACTCTTCCTTAAAGACCTCACTGTGTTGCTCAAATGTCTCTTTCTCTGTGAAGTTTTCCCTACATATTTCAATCAGAGTTAGTTGGTGCTTCCTCTGCTGTGCCATGGCTAATACAGTGCTTGAAGGCTTATTTAATTCTGCCTTGTATTGTAGTTACTTGTTTACTTGCCTATTTAACACATTAATTTGTACACTCCTTGAGGGTGGGACTGTCTAGTCTATGTCTAGTCCGTTATGCATGGCATTGTATAGTAAACACAGTGTCTGGCACATGCTTAACGCATGTTTAGTTAGGGAATTAGAAAAGCACTGGGTTGTAATCCACTAAAGTGAAACAGCCAGTTGACATCAGTTTATCTTGTTGGAAATAGTTTTCCTTTTGAGAATCATTTGTGCAAGAGAGAAATAATAAAAGCAGGGTTACCAGTGGGAATGAGGCCCCTTAGAATTATGCAGTGTAGTGACTCTGGGTGAAAGAGTAATGATAGTCCAAAAGCAGAATAGTTTAAAAGGATTGGGAGGCCCCAGAGTAGCCAGGAAAAATTACCTAAAACAGTTTGAAGTCAGAAAAACAGGAAGTCCAGCCTACCACTTGCCTCTCAATTTAGCCAATCCTAACCAGCAATTTAGTTTTCAACTTTCCTTTTGGTAGCACCTTCCTTAATTAAATTATACTGCCATGCCAAGAAAAGGCTTGAAATAAAGCCAGTAACATGGAAAGCATGTTTAGGAGTATGCTAAATACATTTTTATTCTACCATTTCAACTCTCAAACTAAATTCCAGCTATTGTGAAATTCGAGTCTTTTCTCTTGATTCTCTTGTAGTAGTAAGGAGAGCAAGAAAGAGAGAATAAATCAGAATCTCAATCTACTGGGATTAAAAAATAATCAGACTATTTTTTGAGTTTCTCTCTGACCATAGCCGAACATGCCTTCTAATTTTGTCCAATTGGAGTAGACATATACTGGCTAAAAGAAAAAGCCGTTAATCCCAAAGCCTGGATTGTGCAAATTACTGTAGGTGGGTTAATTTCTAAGTTTTTGGTACTATACATGAACTATCCTAGCCCTATTGTCATTTCTGTAATTATGAGAAGAAGGCCATTTAATAGACCAGGTATAAGGATTTTGTTGTTCCCAATAGGGATTTAATAATTTGTTTTCGCATTTTTAATTTTGGCGCTTAATTCATTTTGTCTAGTGAGATTGAATGGATGCTCCATTGAGATACCCATTCTCACTAATGAGCCTACTTGTTTTTATGCTAGTAAAAAAAAGCTCCGTGGAAAAATCCTTTAAAAGAAAGTTAGAAATCACAGGGCATGGTGGGATCATCAGAAGAGATATGGGGTATATTCCACAAAATTTTTATCCAGTAAAATAAGGTTTAAAATTTTATGTTAAAAGCATGCCTGTAAAGGAAAGAAAATTGTAAAACAATAGAAACCCTAAAAATTGTATGGGAAGGACACTCTTATTTGATTTGCTTCAGTAAGTGAGGAAAAGAGTTCATGAACTCATTATCCATTTGTCTGTGAACCTTCAGGATATAAGTAATCTCTCCCTCTTCAACCATTTTTTGCCACTACCAGACCCTAGGTCTTGATCCTTAACCCAACACTGATTCTGGAGTGGGAATCTCTAAGGCTTTCAGATTCTAAAGACATGTAACCTTGACTGTGTTAAACTCTTACCTCATTTTATCCTCTAGACTTATGTTTATTTATTTTCATTTAGAAACACCCAGAAATACTTCTGTCTGAAAGGAATTAAAGGATTCTAAATACAAAATTAATTCTAATGTACACATAAATAGAAAGTTATAACTGTAAAGCAATGTGATTGCATTTTAACAACGCTTGCCACAACATACACAACTAAATGGACTTTGTCTTTGTCAAAGACATCCTGGCAAAAGTGTCAGGAAAAGTATCAGTGTCCAGAAGCTGGTCGATGTATTCTGGCAATTCTACCATTGCTCTGGACAGCTTGGGAATTTTACCTTCAGAATGCCTTTTGCTGATCTCAGCATTGGAGTTAGGGAGAAAAAAAGCTCAAGTCGGTTCCCTCTTCCCCACACTATGCCCTTATTATCCACTGATGTATTTTCTGTTTTTGTAGTTTTTTCTTTTCTATAAATGGGTTTCGTATAAATGGAATCATGCAGTATGTAGCCTTTTGTGTTTGCTCTTTTTAGATTTTCTCTTAGAATCTTTTGAGGTTTTTTCATATTGTTGCATTCTATATCTTATTTTTTTTATTCACCTTTCATCTTTGTGGAGTTTGCTGCAGTGGGGTAGGGGGGTTGGAGCAGAGATAAAATGTTTATGTTCAATCTACCACAATTAACTATAAATTTTATTTAATAGTTTTAGGGGACAAAAATCAGAAAGTGGAGTATAGAGTGAAATCTTCCAATTTACAGCTGAAATTAAACTTATTTCAGGTGAGAAATGCCAAGACAGCAGAGAGAAACCATTGAATTCGGGGTCTTGTTTTTAGTAAGCACTCAATATAATGCCTATTAGTTTGATTTGTATCTACAGCAACCCCAAAAGCGATGTTTATCTCCTGAGTACAAGTGAAGCAACTACTGTTCATAATATTTACATAACTATTGAAGGCTTCACAGCTGATAAGTGGCTAGGAATCAAATAGTTTTTTTTGTACCTGAAAACCTGCATTCTTTCCAATAATACATTATAAGCATATTGTAATGAACATGGGAACAGCAACTATAGTATACTGAGCTTCATTACAGTCTGATTTATTGCAGTCCTAGAAGGAATCTTGCAGTAATGGTAGGTTATTCACTGATGAAATTTGCTTATTATGCTGTTTATGGCCAATTCACTACCATGTTGGGCATCATCAAAAGAGGTCTAGCAAGGAAACAGAAAACAGTATCCTCCCCTTAATCCACAGCCAGGGAGCAGTGACATTTGGAGCATAATTCCGGGTAGTCATCTTAAAGAAAGTTGGACTAGAGTTGGAGATAAATCAGCCAAGGAACAATCAATTTGACTCAAGGAGTGTGTGTCCTGCCTTAGAATTGCAGGCTGGAACTTTTAAGACCCATCAGTGTTGAAAAACAAAGGTTGGTATTTATAAAATGATCATGTACAAATTCTGGAATTCTAGACCTCAGGGATATAAACTGAAACTTGAAAGAGTTTTGCAAATTTTTTAAAGTGTTACTTTAAAATTTGAAAAGGCATTTTTAACCTTGATTCAACAATTTATAGGACCTTTTTATTAATGCCTGGTTTCATACTAGATGCTGGGAAAAAAGAGTAATAAGCTTCTCATCTAGTAAAATAAACATTCATGTTAAAGAGATCATTTATAATATTTTAGTGATAAAATAGGAAAATAAGCTAAATATCGCTAACCATAAGGGAAATGCAAATCAAAACCACAATGAAGCTTTGCTCAGTAGCAGTATCGTAGCCAATGAGGTTTATCCGAGGAGCGATTATTGCTAATTGAGAATTTTTCCCAATACCCCGCCATGATGACTGGCAATATAGTCAGCATTGGCATTAAAGAAAAAAAAAACTCACAGTGAGATATCCTCTCACCCCAGTTAGAATGGCTATTATCAAAAAGACAAAAAAAAAAAAAAATGCTGGAATGGATGCAGAGAAAAAAGAACTCTTATACACTAGCAATGTATACTATACAGCCACTATGGAGAACAATATGGAGGTTCCTCAAAAAACTATAAATAGTACTACCATATGATCCAGTGATACCACTACTAGGTATTTATCCAAAGGAAAGGAAATCAGTATATTGATGAGATATTTGCAACACCATGTCTATTGCAGCACTATTCAAATTGCCAAGATATGGAATCAACCCAAGTATCCAACAAGAGATGAATGAATAAAGAAAATGTGATATTTATACACAAGGGAATACTATCCAGCCATTAAAAAGAATGAAATCCTGTCATTGGGCAGCCATGTGAATGAACCTGGAGAACATTATGTTCCTAAGCAGGAACAGAAAGTTAAACACTCCATGTTCTCACTCATATGCAAAAGCTAAAAAAGATAATCTCATAGAAGTACAAAATAGAACAGGGGTTACTAGAGGCTGGGAAGGGTAGAGAAAATGGCGGATAGTGAGAGATGTGTTGAAGACTACAAAATTACAGCTAGATAAGTTCTGGCGTTCCATAGCACTACAGGATGACTACAGCTAACAATAATATATATTTTCAAATAACTAGAAGAGAAAATATTGAATGTTCCCAACACAAAGAAATGGTAAATGTTTGGGATGATGAATATGCTAATTACCCTGATCTGATCACTATACATTGTGTGTATTGAAACATCACTATATACCCCATCAATATGTACAATTATTAAGTATCAATTTTTAAAAATCTTTAAATTCAACATATAATAAGATTCTTTAATGGACTATTAAGGGAAGTAAGTGATGTTTGTGTTATACCCATTCCTTTTGGAAGTAGAAATCACAAAAAGCAATTATGCTTCCCTCAAAGCTATTGTCAGAAGCAAAGTGTCAGGCTAAAAGGGCCACTGGCATCTCCTAGCTTCTTCAGGTGGAGTTGTCTTTTCTTACCCTG
Source organism: Propithecus coquereli (assembly GCF_000956105.1). NCBI lineage: Eukaryota > Metazoa > Chordata > Mammalia > Primates > Indriidae > Propithecus > Propithecus coquereli. The sequence continues at coordinate 18,357,729 of NW_012133858.1, read as the reverse complement.
ACTGTGCAAGATGTTCTAACTGTAGATCATGCTGTGCTTTATTGAGCATAAGATTTACTAAGAGCTATGAGAGTTGATGTCTAATGAATCCACTAATACCAGATATTGAGACAGAAGAAAATTCTAATTAACCAAACAAGTACAATAATAAAGCAATCATTAGCATTTCAGAAGGATTCTCCAATCTATTTGCAAATAGATTTACCAGTGTTTCTTCAAATAGTAACTTCTATTGTCAATTTTTAAATGTTAATTTTTTAAAATGTGATTTATATGCGACTTTTTAGGAACACATGTATTGAAACCATGTACATTTGTAATGAATTCAAATTATCATTTCTGAAGGGAGGCAGCTAAATATGTCTTTAAATTCCATTCTCTGTAATATTAATCTTTGTATTGAGGGACTATATACTATTTTCTATCACAAATAGTTTATTACTCTGCATTTATTTTTTTTTCCATTAGAGCTGACATGTATTTAGTATTGTTTTTTAGCACTTAGAATAAATATTTAACATTTATTGAGGTTCTTCCTTATCATCCTCATTTTGGACAGATGGGACGTAACAAGGATCCTTTAGTAGTCTGCAAATTTCAGCTATATATTGGGAGTAGAAATGGAAACTACCCCAATTAATAATTAAATAATGGATATAGATGATAGCACAAAGTCAAATTCACATTCCAAAACAGTGACGTGAAATAAGTGAAAAATGGTTGATCTTTGCCGATTTTAAATTTCTATTCTTGGTAAAGTTCAAAATATTCTATCATACATTTTCTAGAGTATCATCTTGATTGAATCATTGCTTTAAAAAATTAAAGCTCAGGACTGCTTCTGAGAACAAACACAATGTTAAATAACGAGAAATGTAAAAGTCTAAAATAATAGGATTTCTCACTAATTTGACTTTAATTACTTCTCTATTAAAATTTGACATTGGATCCAGAGTCTAGAGTGCCTCGCTCCTCCTGGAGCTTTTGTCCTGGTTATCTGTAACAGTCTTCTCTGAGAAGTGACACAAACTGTTGGTGATTTGGTAAAAACTTCTGGTCCTATCCACCTTTTCCTCCATTAGCCCTCCCCCAGTTTTTTGCCTTTCATCCACACCAGTCCTGGGATTAGGAACTTCAAGGAATGATAGTAGCAGTAGCCTAATTTCAACTTAAAAATTCTCCACAAATGACTGTTGAACATACTTAGATATTTGAAAATTATTCCTCTGGCTCTTCCGATGATTTTACATACTTTGTTGTGATCGCTTGGAGAATCTTTTTAAAAAATAAAATCTCTGCTTTAATTTGATCTTGAGGAACCATCATTAGAATGAGCTATACTTAAATCATTCACAGGTATTACTAAAATTTGTTGCAAACCTGTTATTTTGAAGGAGGTAGTAGAGTTCTATGCATTTAGCAAATTCCTGTGTACAAAGGGAAGCCATTGTTTTGATCCTCACAACAGACAAATCTATTAATATGAAAAAAATGTATAGCACAATACTGTCCAGTAGAACTTTCTGTGGTGATTCAAATGTTCTATTTCACACTGTCCCATATGGTTGCCACTAGCCACTGTGGCTATTGACCACTTAAAAAGGACTAGCACAACTGAGGAACTGAATTTTTATTTTATATAATTTTAATTGATTTTAAGTTAAATAGACACATGTGACTGGAAGCTACTATATTGGATAGTGCAGATACAGAGTTTCAATGTTAAAAAACAGAATGGGGTAAACCCTACAGAAAGTGGGCATATTTTAGAATTCTGACTTATCTTTATTTGTTGCTAAGAATTTTTATCTTTCATCCTAAATTTAGAACCTAGGTTCAAGGTATTATATGAGTATATTTCACATTTTTCTGACTCAGACTTTTCTTAAATAGAAGTCCATTATAATATTGGCAATCAAATGTTGTGGTTAAGGGCTTGGGCTTGTGCTTGGGCTCAAGCTCTGGAACTAGGGTAAAACTGAGTTCCATTCCTGTCTTCACCACTTAGTAGCTGTAGGTGAGTTATTTAAACTCTCGGTGCCCCAATTTTTTCATCAGTTATTATCAGGGGGTAGTAATAGTATCTTTCCCAAAGTGTTGATGTGAGAATTAGAGAAGTTAATACAGGAAAAGTGTTTAGAGCAGTGAGTAGCACATAATTTCCATAAATGTTATTGTTATTAATATGTTGTTTATCACATTGCTATATGGGTGTATAAAGTTCTCTCATCCAAAAAGTGAATTTCATCATGTTATATCAGGTCCTACATTAGGTGCTGGGGCTAGATAAGGAGGAAAAAGAAAAAGGACAAGATACAGAGATAAACAATACTTGATTCTATTCTCAGTGAATTTACAAGCTTATGAGAATTAGTTGTTTCTCTTGAAAAATAGAAGTCATGACAATTCAGTACTCTCTCCAATTTGAGCAATCTATGATTCTATCATTCCTAAGAAAGACCTGAAAAAGCAACACAAGGATGACAGAAGGACCCTTGATGGCATCCTGCCTGCCAAGTGTATGTAGGACTTGCCCAGGAACAGTGTGTAGGATCTGCAGCTTTGTGAGAACTTCCAGATATATCACTGGAAGTCTGTTACTGATGCTCTTCAACAGCTCTGTATAGCAAACTGGGAGTGAATGATTTGACTTTAATGTTGTATTATATAAAACAAGTGCAGAATGTGTTAAATTCATACCTCTACTTCAATTATATTTTACTGTCCAACTAAACAATCCAAATACTGACAAAGAATTTAATGGGAAAAGAGAACTTTCATAATATAATTTCCTTCAAAAAGATTTTCCCTCCTCTCTCACTTGTTTAGAGTCACGAAGCCCCAGACAACAGAGCCAGCCAATTCTTAGTAAGTAGCACACTATCCATCACCTCCCTGTGGCTGGCGTATGTTTTAATAGCAACAACCAGCATCAGGATATTGCTTCATAGCTTGAAAAGTACTTTCATGGCTATTATCTAATTTAATACTTACATAAATTTTATGAGGAAGCCTCCATTTTTCAGAACTCATGTGTAGCAAACTGCCTCCACTACAGGTGTTTAATCACAATATGGATTTACGTTTTATTGATGAAATGTTTTTTTAACATGTTGCATGGTATTGAGACTCATGGCAGACCTAACCAAATGTGATAAATAGTATTTTCTCTATTAAGAGGAAAAAAGATTTCCCATACTTCAACCCAGGCAGAAAGAACAAATTATTCAGTGGATACCTAACATCTATATAGCCCATGACTGACATCAGAATTTGAGATTTCTCACCAAACCAAAAGATCTAGAAGTCAGAGGTAGACCTCTTAGTAGCAGGGGTTCAGCTCTGCAGGTTGCATTTCTAGCTTTGGCCTATGGCAGCAGGATCTCAACTGGTATGATGCTTACGGTCAATTCCACTTTCTGTCCTTCTTAAAGCACCCTGTTCTGTGCACGAGAGGTTGACTTGTATGGACTACATCAGTGATCTTCCTTGCTCTCTGGTTTTCTATTGGGTTCAACCAATGGGAAGCACCCGCAGGACCTCAGAAACCAGGAGGAGAGTGAATTTGGGGTTCAATATTAATTCCCCTGGCTTCCTCCCTATCAGGTTACCATGCTTGGTTGAATCCCTCTACCAAAGGCCACAGTCCTTGTCGGATGACCTTTTTCTGTAATTATGCCCCTCAGGTTCTTTCCCCTGCCCGGTTAACAGCCTCCTAGCTGTTGCTAGCTCTAGGGCACAGCACCATCCCTGTTTCCTGTCTTGCTCACACCTTTGTCAATAGTCTCTTATTTAATTAAATTCTCCTCATTTGCCCCATTTGAGTGTGCCACCTATTTCTTGCTGGGACCTGGACTAATTTAGGTTTCTACAGCAACTTCAGTGATAGCACCTACTTCTGTTGCTTACTCCTGGTATAGGCAGTGCCCACCCAGATATCAGAACATCTTAATCCAGAAAAATGATTATATACAGCATAAAAAGTTTCCTTCAGTTTAATCTCTAATACATTTGGAATATGAATTCTTCTCTAATTAGATTCTGTTTATTTTTTTCTTTAGAAACATATACCTACCCTGCAAAGGAAGATACATGTGACATAGTAAATAAATATAGTTATAGGTTAATATCATGGCATTTATTAGAAGTAATTTTTAACTATGTTTTTATTTTCAACATCAAATTACTATCTTGGGCTACTCTTACTATCTCCTAGTTAGAGAGTCTATTAATCTTTCATTAATTCTTCAAATTACATCAATTTTTTTTTTTTTTTTTTTCAAATCAGACAAGGTATAGAGACTGTAAGAGTGATCAGAGTGATATGGTCCCAAGGCTTGGGCCAATGAGTAGATGTCAAATCCTGTATGTTAGTCCATTATTTATTTTCGGACTAAGCTGCTCTACTTAACCACTTGAAAATAAATGCTCTTTTCATTATAAAATGGAAATAGCCATTCTTTGAGACCACTTTAAGGTTTCCTTTCTTCATTGTTACATTCCTGGGATAACCAAGGACAAATCTATTTTAAAATATATGTTCTCCTTTAATCTTAGTCCTTTAATTATATCAATATTATTATTAATTAAAGAATATACTCTCTTATTTTAGAATAAAATGTTTATTGACTTAAAATATAAATAGCAAACATTTATTGAATACTTACTTTGTGCCAGTAATATGATAAGCACTCTGCAAGTATTACCTCATTTAGTCCTCATTACAAACCTGGGAGGAAATGGAGATACACCAGGGTAAGTAACTTGCCCATGACAGGATCAGTATTAGGATGCAGACAGTTTGAATCCAGGGCTCACACATTTTACAACAATGCTAAATTTATCACATAAGGATTATTTTTTATGATCTTTCTAAATCAGTGGGAAATTGCTATTGTGCAGAGTTCTCTAGGCCTAGAACCACAGAAAACTTTTTAGACTTTGCCCTGGGGACAGGATCTTCCTGAGAACAGTAAAGACAAGCTGCCAGAAGAAAGAGTAACATTGCCAAGAAAGTGGGTAAGGCAAGTGTGGAGTTAGGCAGTCCCCAAAAGGTAGGTTCGTATCATGTGTTCCTAACATGATGTGGAAACCTATGGATCTCTAGGAAAGAAAATTCCATAATCTCCCTTAGGAGCACAGCTCTGCAGTGATTCTCCTATAATTTGATTGTCCTTTCATTTAAAGCATAACCACTGTTTTCCTAAGATATTTTCTTGAATCAGTAATCATCTCCTAATTTAACATAGCAATATCAAAACCAGAGGAATTTTTTTCTCTCAAATATTAGAACTAAATAGTGTTTTTATAGCTACATAGAGCCTTCCTTTTCTGTATGTGCAATTTAATTAAAACCTGGAATGTAAAAATAATGCCTGTAATTAAAGACAAAGGAATTAAATAAGAAAAAGAAGTTACATATATTTGGGATTTTTCTCTCCTATTTTCCATCTTACTTTTACCCTTTTGACCTGCTATCTCACCGTTTATTGATTCTTTGTGCTTTCACTTGTAATTTCAATGAATGTTATAACCTCAACTTGCCTCAGTTTCTATATATTGATCTATCCCCCTCTTTTTAGCTCTCTTTTCTCATCTTTTCACTTTACTACAGAAAGGCTTACTTGTCTTTCTCTTGCCCTTCCTTTCATTCCCTTGATTTTACACGTATATTGAGCATATTGACATACGAGGTCTGTACAGAAAGTATCCAGCCATTGTTGATATAACGAGAACAATTTGCACGACATTGAGGTAACCTGGCAACCAAGGAGAGTGGACTGGGATGCACATGTGTGAACAATGACGACTTCACTGTACTAGTCAGTGGGGCGCTAGACGCTGTTGAGTGAGCATGTGCACTGTGTGGCCATGGCATCCAAAATGACTGAGCAAGTAGAGCGACGAATCTGCATCAGATTTTGTGTTAAACTTGAACAATCTTCTGCGGAAACTATTTGGATGATTCAGAAGGCTTTTGGGGATGATGCAATGAGTGCAGCACAAATAAAAGTGTGGCACGAACGCTTCAAACATGGTCGAGCGTCTGTTGAAAGTGATCCACGTTCTGGAAGGCCTGCAACAAGCAGAACACCTGAGAATGTTGAACGTGTAGGGGTTCAGTTAAGAGACGCTGGGAGAACTGTGTGAGGTCCCAAGGTGCCTACTTTGAAGGGGACCGAGGTGTTATTGTCCTGCGTACAATGTTTCTTATATCTTGTATCTTCTTCAATAAATGTCTCTATTTTTCATATTACATGGCTGGATACTTTCTGGACAGATCTGGTATATCCATTTATTCTCGTTTTTCTAGTTAAAGATTTGGATAGCTAACAAGTATTGAGGAGAAGTGTGTTATATATGCATTATCTCATGTAATCATCTCATCTATTCCATGAGGTGGATTCCGTTATCACCAATTATAGATAACAAAATTGAGGCCTAGAGAGAGAGAATTAAGATCAAGTTTGAATAAGATTTGAATCTAGGGCCGGGTGTGGTGGCTCACGCCTGTAATCCTAGCACTCTGGGAAGCTGAGGCGGGAGGATTGCTTGAGCTCAGGAGTTTGAGACCAGCCTGCGTAAGAGCAAGACCCCCGTCTCTACTATAAATAGAAAGAAATTAGCCAAACAACTAAAAATAGAAAAATTAGCCTGGTGTGTCTATCTTTGTCCAGTGCCTTCTCTCTTAAGCCCTCACAATATTATTATTAAAATGTTTATGTAATTATTTTTATACCTATTAATAATTGTATATTTAAAGGCATAGATATGTCTATATTTTTTAAGATATTTTAAGTCAATTTACTTAGTTATTGATTTTATTCTTCAATGGCAAGTTGTATTTAGGTCAGAAAATGTTGATTCTGTTCCAGAATATTAATATTTATGATATTACATATTATTTATTAAACGCTTATAGAAGTTATGGATAAATCATTCCTTTGATCAAGAAATATGTTTAGCCTTTGACTTAGGCACTTTTGAAGCTTCATAAGTTTTTATTTCTTGATAAATTTATAGACTACAACTCAGAAATTAAAGCATCTTTATTCATTTTTAAACCTACTATAAACTTATTTTAACTTTAATCACAGTTGTATTTATAGGTACTGGTATTCAAAAGGTAATTCATCACCATGGAGAATTTGCCTTCTTGTAATTTTTTTCTTTTTTTTTTTGCTGCCTCCAGCATACTTCAATATTATTAAGCATTCGTAATCTTAACCAAAAATATAGGTACATGTTAAGCACTGAATCAATATTTTTGAATGCATAATTCTTGAAGGAAAAATTATAAAGAAGATGCAATGAGGTAGGTCAGTGGATTTGGCTGATTGAGGTTATTACTGTCCTTTCAAACAGGAGTTTCAGTAGACAGTTCACAGTTAAGGGGTAAAGGCATGATTGTAGGTCATTCTTTTTATTTGATTTGAAATCACATACTAATACTTTTATAACTTCATTCAAAAAAAAATTAAATGTTTTCAAAGTTCAAGATCTGGGTGACAGACCTCTATTCTGGAAAGATGATTTTATGTTATTACTATTAATATGAATAAGTAACTTAATCCCAGTTTTATAATGGGATTGGTGCTCCTAAAAGCAGAAATTCTCTTATTTTCTCAAGGGTACTATATGAATTTTAGATAAATGACCAGAAGGCTAAGATGGCAGTGTTGTATTCATTTTTTAAAATAGGCAAGAAAATGCCAAGCAAAAGAAGACAGCTTAAGAAGAGCTCAGCATCAATCAATAAATCTCATAGCAATAATGCTTAATTTAAAACTTTTACTCAGTTTTAGTCACACTGAAAACTTTATTTGTGGGGCTAAATTATCCAAAAGTCTTTGATTTATTCATATTTATGACATAAAATTTGAAATCAGATTATTATAAAGGTATCCTTGATTAGTGGGAAAAAATTATATAATAAAAACCCAAGAATTCGAGGGCCATTTGGCCACATTGCCTCTTCCATTCTTCTTTCTCTCTGTGCCGCATCCTGGGATCTTGGCACAAAACCAAGGTAATTTCCAGAAATTGGCAGTGTTCTGCCAAATGCACAGCTGCTGCTGTCTCCAACTCTTGCCTACTAATTTTGCACAAACCACTTCCTCCTCTTAGGGCCAAGAAATTCACAGGGCAGGGGGACTGTGCCTCAGGGACAGATATGGGAGCATTGCCTGGTGTTCCTTGCAGACTGGGGACCTGTTGTAAGGGTAGCAGCATCACCTCACCCAGAGACCTTTCCAAGGCACTTCCTACTGATAAGGGTGACACTCCAACCTTGCCCTTTACTTCCCTGATGTTCCTTATTTTTTTCCCTTTGACTCTCAATGTTTAAAAATCTTGTATCATTTCCTTCCATCCCCCTCTAATAAATCCTAGCTTTGATTTCTCATGAATTAAAAGAACCAAACAGTCAGTTTCCCTGAGGGTACCTGAGCCAGATTTGGATAGGGAGCGAGGAACTGTGAGGGCAAAAGATAGCCAGAGAGAGTGGGGCCACTTGCTTTCCCTCAGTTTCCACTTACCAGCTCCTTCACTGTGCAGTGGCAGTGTGTGGGTGTACGTATAAACACAGGTAAAATTTAGTATTTTTACCCTCCTACACGTTTCTTAAATGTAGAGTTAGCTCTGATCATATTTGAATATAGTCATGGTGATGATTTTTCTTTCCCTTTGTTCTTGTGCTTCTCAATTTTCCGGCCTTTGTTGGTTCACTTTGGACTTGATATTCTTGGTGCACAAGAGGGAAGCCTATGTGACTACACAGCTTTATACACGCCTCGAACTTTACCTCACCTCTGCCCACTCCCAGACAAGTGCTGAATCACCAACAGCTCTCACCCACTGCTCTGTTGTTAGGTGCAGGTCACCCCTCTGGGTGGGTGCTTGTGCTTCCTTGGGAATACTTTTAGTGCATCCAGAATAGCACCGTGAATGGCTGTTGTTGTTTTTGTCATCAGTGGTCATAATATCATGGTTATTTGTTTCTCCTTGAATAAACAAACAACCAGACTAGAGGAAGGAGCTAGAATGAGGAAGGAGGACTCATCCCAGCTCTGCCACAAGTTAATTGTTACATTGAGCAGGTCAAGGCCGGGTGCAGTGGCTCACGCCTGTAACCCTAGCACTCTGGGAGGCCGAGGCGGGAGGATTGCTTGAGCTCAGGAGTTCAAGACAAGCCTGAGCAAGAGCGAGACCCCGTCTCTACTAAAAATAGAAAAATTAGCCTGGTGTCCGTGGCATGTGCCTGTAGTCCCAGCTACTCGGAGGCTGAGATAGGAGGATCCCTTGATCCCAGGAGTTTGAGGTTGCAATGAGCCATAATCACGCCACTGCACTCTAGCCCAGGGCAACAGAGCAAAACTCTGTATCAAAACAAAAAAAGAATAGATATATGGAATAAGTCAGCACTCTCTCTGAGATCTGATTCTTATATGTAAAACAAGTAGGTTAAACCATATTCCTTGAATGTCCTGCTTTTCCTTGATCTCTTAAGTATCAAACTGCATGTGATGACTATGATTAGACTCATTCCCATGCCAGTGGGAACAGGTCCACTTCACACTCACCCTCAACCTCTTAGGGATGGGAAGAGATTACAAAACAAACATATTTTTCTAACTTTTTGTGTATACGTTCATTCCAATATGATGTCATCAGGCAGAAACTCAGGATAAAAACTGACAAAATGGAAATTTACCAGGAATTAATATGAAGTCCTGTAATTTGGTTCAAAAAATAAAGTGCACAAACAGGCCTTTGGCTGCCATTCACATATACATTTGGTTATTTGCATTATTCTCAAATTTGATGTGAGCCAGTAGCATAATGTAGGCCCTGTGCTGTATAGGATAACCGGGAGCCCCAGCGGCCTAGGCCAACTGAAGTAACTGCTGAGACAGTGGCCAGGTCAGATAGTATGAAGTCAGCAGTTTTAAAAGAGATCAGATGGAGCAAGGTCCCAGACGCCAACAGCAAGAGACAGCTCAAGGTTGTGGCAGGTGATTAGCAAGAAGTAAAATGAGGGGATCAGTCATGTCAAAGCTTAGAGATGAGCACACAAAGAATGGTGGAGGGTGGAGGAGGGGGAATGGGGACAAATTCAGCTAACAGCTATTGCTGTAACAAAGGGCTCTTGCTTTTCTTCTTTTTTCCCCCCAACCTTATGTTCCCAAGCAGCTTCCCAAGGTCTAGATTCCTCCATGCCCTGGAATTTAAGTACCTCTTAGCCTAACCCCATCCAGTTAAAGTGGTCTCTGATTTGTTCAGAGGGAAGAGTCACCTGCCCTGCATTATAAGCTTTCAGAGCCCATGCGTAGAGGCAGGAGTTACCCTTGTTGCACACTGCCCCCCTACATTAGCCACTCGTCCGTTATTTCTGGGTCAGCAGCCCTCACACACGCCCTGATCATTCCTGCTTTCCTGCCTCTGCTAATGCTCTTATACTGCCCTGACTTCCTTCCCTTTGTCACACATCTTACCTTCAGAGGTTCATCTCAAGTCCTGCCTCTTTCATTCAGTCCCTGCTAAGTCTCCCTACCCTCATTCTTGTTCCCCTTCTCCCACAGCTCTGCAGAACAGAATGTGGTTCATTGTCATGGGGGATGAGGGCAGGAGGTAATTCTGTCAGTGTAATTATTAACTCCTTAAGTAGTTTGTGAGCTTTCAAAGGATAGGAATTATGTCTTCCAGAGACCACATGGTACAGGAGAGAGTTTTGGGATTAGGAAAAATAACCCAGTATTTAATCCTGGCTCTGTGACATTTAGCATATACCTCTCTCTAGGCCTTAATTATAAAATAGGAATAATGATTCCATGCTCTGGATTCCTTACACAGGGGATCAAATGTGTAGATCAAATGAACACAAATAACAGCCTTTTTTAACCTGTAAAGCACTCTAAGAAAGTGAGGGGTTATAAAATGGTTCCATCATGTTGTAAAAAAAGGCAAAGGATTTGGGGGAATCTGAGCTTGAGGTAGATTTTAATTTCTGCTCTACCACTTACTCCATATATTACCTCAGAAAAGTTTCTTACTTCGCTTGTGAGATGAGAATGGCACTGTTACAAGGACTATGGTGCTGGAGCTGGCTTATATACCACTCGTAGGAGCCAATTGTCAAATATTTAGAAACTGTGCAAGCAGGTTGTTAAAGTTCTATTAGCTTGAAATCTGCTATGGTGGGAGTATTTATACCAGGGAAATCAGCAAAAACTACAAATCAGATTGTTGTTGTTTTGAGGAGAGCTGATTTACCAGTACGTTGCTGATTATGTAAACAGGCCTCTGTAAATTGTAAAGCACTTTGTCTTTACAAGGGTAAAAGGAATGTTCTATATCCACAGAACCTGGCCTAGTGCATGGCATAGTTCCCAGAATATATTTGATAAATACATTTTTAACTTGATTTTATTATTTGGAAACTTCTGCCCCTGAGCTCAATGACCCTCAATATTTACCTTTCTTTAAATCCCTCTCTACAAAGTGTCTTTTTAAAATCAGATAACATAAATAAAAGCCTAGTTCAGTGCATGATACACAGTAGGCCTTAAATTCTGTGTATCCATAATTGAGCCAATTCTCTTCTTCCAAACCTTCTTTTCTTCTAGTATTTCATATCTCAGTTATTGACATTCTCCATCTATTCATTATTCCAAGTAAGTTATTTGAAAAGTCTTCCTCTCCCTCTTCCCCTCACTCACCCCCATGTCTAATCAATTGCTAGATCACCAGTTCTACCTCTTAAATTTACCCCGTCCTCTTCATTGCCATTGCTACTGCCTTGGTACAGGCCCTCATCATTTCTTACTTGAATGCCACCTCCTAACATCCTAGATCTCCAGCCTTTCCCTTTTAATCCTACCTCAACTTCTATAGATGTGATTTTAACTTACAAATATGACCCTTCTTTAAAATTCCTTAATGGCTCTCTGTTGTCCTGAGAGTAAAATCCAAAAGGTTTAACTTGTCATACAGGTCCTTTGCCTACCTTTTCTAAGAGTTATCTCCTGCTGCTCCCCGGTACTACCTGGAATGCCTAGTCTTTCTTTCCTAGTGACCACTAATTCACCCTGCAAGACTTAACTCAAATAAAACTTCTTCTATGACATCTGTAGACATACTTAATGTTTATTTTTCTGAGCTCTCTTAGTACCTTATACATATCTTTGTGCCATATCTAACCATGTGACTATTAGCTATTGGTCTTTCCCTCTATATTGTAAGTTCCTAAAGGGTAGGAACCCATGTACCATTCATTAATAGTTAACACATTGCATAGCATGTAATAGAAGCTCCATAAATGTTTGAATAAATGAACGAGAGTTCAGAGGATAGGATATTTTCCTTGGTTCACTAGTACAGACTATTCATAGGATATGGCAATGGGAAAAAAAAAGGCTTAAAATTTGGTTCTCAGTAACAAAGATGAGAAAATAATAAAATGGGGAGGGTCTATTTTTATCCATAATCCCCAATATAGGAAACTATGGCTCCCTATTACCTTCAATAGAAAATGCAAACCTCTTAGCCTAGCATCCAAAGCTCCTTGTAATGTAGGCCCTGTCTGTCCATTCATATCGTTCTCTGTGCACTTACATATAACTACATTCCAGCCACTTTAGATTTCTCATCTATTCCGTAGTCTTTCAAGCCTCCATGCCCTCATTCATGCTTTTCTCCACATCTATAATACCTTCTCCCTCTTCTTTCACCCGTGCCTTTCTTACTTGCCTGATGAATGCCTACATTTCCTTCAAATGGATCAAAAGTTACCACCTTTGAGCACCTTTCCCTGAAACGATCCCTCCCTCTGTGCTTTCAGAGCACTTACTTGATTCATTATAAACATTGTACTGTTAATCTTTGTTGGTCTGTCTTTTGCCCTCTCTGCAAAGTGAGGTCATCTTTATAACCTGGCCTCTACATATTCTAGATGCTTAATACAGAGTGAAGGAAGGAATGATTATTGTATAGGGATTTATAAAGAAAGTAAAGTTGTGATAAGAGAATACTTCAAATAAATTTAAGATTGACTGTGCGTGATCTGGCCAATTTAGAACAAATCTTTATTTGTAGAGGTCAGGTGACCCCAAGAAAATGGTGCTGATGAACAGATGAGAAGCAAAGAACAAGTTTAAAGAGCTGGGATTGCCCCAAATTTAGTGCAGTACAATAAAAACATAATTTACATCTCAGGAATTTGTCTTGTCACATACATAAAACATTTATCTACATGACTTAATGAATGCCTTAGAAAAGAGAAAAGATGAGTAGCAACTTATAACACAGGATGTAGTTTCTGATAAAAATATGTATATCAGAACATCTTAATTTCTGGAAGAGGAAATAATTTTTTTCTGATTAAAAAGATAATAAATATTAGTACAGAAGATTTGGAATACCTTGAAAATCACAGCAATATAAACCTCTCCCAAATCTAACCACCTAAAATTAACTTTGTTAATTCTTTGGATTTATCTTTCCAGCCTTTTTTCTTGTATGTATGTTTGTATATCCTTTTAAATAATTTTTTAAGCTAATGTTGTATATATTGTTCTAACTTTTTTTTTGTATTAGTAAGTCATGGACATTTTCTCATGTTAATAAGTACACTTACATGACATAATTTTTCACTACTGCACACATTTCCATCATGTGGAATAAACCACAGTTTAAACAGTCCCCATTGTTTCAATGTTTTTATTATATGCACAGAAAAGGATAGTAGTTTGGATACTAAAGAAAAGGAGATGTCATGTCTTCCTCCTGTTTTTCTCAGGTTTTGGAGCCCTCTCTTGCATCAGAACACCACTGTAATAATCCTCTGAGTGTCATCTCAGGACCTTGGTCACACTCATGGCACGATGGCCACCCCTCAGGAGCACCTGAGCTCCTTCTCTTCTCCACACTTACCCTTGAGTGAAAACAAAGCTTTCAACGGACCACAAGATGAACTCACAACTATGGGGAACCACCCTTCACCCAAGATCCTCGAGGACCAGCAGGAGAAGGGGGTGGTACGAACAGAGCTAATCGAGAGCGTGAAGAGCCCCATCACCGCAACAGTGTTGACAAGCATAAGCGAGGATTCCAGGGACCAGTTTGAGAACAGTGTTCTTCAGCTAAGGGAACAAGATGAATCAGAGATGGCTATGTCTCAGGGGAACAGCAACACTGTGGATGGAGAGAACATAAGTGGAACTGAAGACATCAAGATTCAGTTCAGCAGGTCGGGCAGTGGCAGCGGTGGGTTTCTTGAAGGACTATTTGGATGCTTAAGGCCTGTATGGAATATCATTGGGAAGGCATATTCCACTGACTACAAATTGCAGCAGCAAGGTAAGCTGGAGTGTGAACTTGGAAGATATTCTTTGTGTAAACACACCATCACCGTCACCACCACCATCACCACCATGAACCGGGATAAGCTTTGACCTGTGGGTAAATTAAAGAACTAGTGCCAGATGAAAACCCCATTTCAGTTTCCTATAGATCTTCTGAAAGGAATAGATTCACATTTGGTGGGTCTTTTTTGGTCAAAGCCCATCTTTTGTGGTTGTTCAGTTCAGTGGTGTCCAAAGTAGAGTATGTACACAATAATCCATGAGGTTTTAAGAAAAAAATACTAAAGCTCCTGTTTATTGTATCTCATCATTTAAAATTTCTATTTTCATACATATTTTCAGATATATTTGACATTTTAATATAGTTATGCAGATATATAATTTATAAATAAATCATGTAGTAAGTACACATTTAAAACTTTTTTACTAATAATCTATACAATCAAAAAGTCTGATGGCCACCGGACTAATTTAAAACCAGACAGAAGCCACGTGGGAATGCCCCTAAAGATTGCAAGACTGCCTTAGGTTATAGTAAAAAGGAATTATTTTCTTACAGTCAAGACATAGAAAGCTCACATTTTGAGGAAATAACAAAATATCTAACTAATCTTGAGATGCATTATTATTTCTAGATCCCACAGCTTTTTGAAAAGTAGACTTTTAACTAACTTTTCATTGTGTAACTTGTATGTTCATATATTCCAATTCAAATGGTATGCTTTTGAAGCCCTGGTGGTCTTTATAATCTTGTTTATATTCTTTAAAAGAACTTTTTTTTCTGATAACAAAAGTAATATATGTATAAAATTTGGAAAATACAGGTAAGTTCAAAAAAAATTTTTTTTAACCGTCTATGATCCTCAGTCCTCTGAGAATAACCACCATTAATGTTTTCAGTGTATATTGTTGTTAGCCTTCTTGTTTATATGTGTATACTTTAAAAAAAATGGAGTCACTCTATTTTATAACATTTTCACTTCATATTGTGAACATTTTCCATATCTTAAATATAATTCTTCAGCATCATTTTAATGGCTACATAATATTAAATTGTATGAATGTGCCAATACTTATTTAAGCAATATACTATTGCTCAACACTTAATTTGTTTGCAATTTTAGTGATTATAAGCCACACTCCAATGAACATTTATCTAGTACTTTATTTTTACACACATTTGATTAGTCCTTAGGATAAATTTCTAGAAGAGGAACAGTTGGATTCAAAAGATTTGTTGTTTTAAGTCTTTTGATACATATCTTTGAGCCTTATGTAAATGATTATGTTTTTATGAGTTTTCTCATCAAGAAATTCTGGAAAGGAAAAAAAATGGACCAAAAGTGAGATTTGGCCAGGCAAGGTAGCTAATGCCTGTAATCCCAGCACTTTGGGAGGCTAAGGAGAGAGGATTGCTTGCAGCCAGGAGTTTGAGATCAGCCTGTACAACATAGCAATACCCCCATCTCTGCAAAATATAAATTAGTCGAGTATCATGGTACACACTGTAGTCCCAGCTACTTGGGAGGCTGAAGCAGGACGATCGCTTGAGCTCAGGAGTTGGTGGTGACAGTGAGCTATAATAACACCACTGCACTCCAGCCTGGGCAACAGAGCCAAACCCTGTCTCTAAAAAAAAAAAAAAAAAAAGAGATTGGAAATTCTGTTTTATTTATTTTGTAACTGAATTTTGGACTCAGACCCTCCCCTAAAAGTCTGCTCATCTCTTTTAGTCAAGACCGTAGACAGCTTTTCCACAACAGCCAGTAGGCATCAGTTACCATTAACTGCTTTTCTCATGCATTTTGTTTTTCCTACTTCTGAAATACATTGTCTTAAACCAAATACCAACTTCTCCGTCTATACCCATTTTCCACAAGTGTATTGGGATTTACAGGTGAATCTATCAGTTCCAGGTACTTTCCAGGATTTGTCAATCACATCATCCATTCCTGCTCCGTACAGAAATTCTTTGTCAGTCCCTGGTTTTGTGTGTGTGTATCTGTCTGTCTGTCTCTCTTTTTCAGATGTACTCCAACACCCTCCACATTCCACCCACATTTCCCCTCTGTGATTTCAAGGTTTCCAGGAAATTAAAGTTGTTACTTGTCACACAAAAGTTTGGGATTCCTGTTAGACAGTATTATTATTTTTAAAATTGGGAATAAAGATAAGCACAAAGAAGAAAATAAAAATTACTTGTCATCCCACAATCCAGAGATAACCAATCTTAATTTATTATTTTTTTATAAGTTTCCCATTCTCTGCTTAGACACAAAACCTACTAATATCTGCTTATGTGATAAACTACATTTGGGTTCTAGGATCTTCATTTGTCCAGTCTTACACTTATCTTGGTGATAATTTGAAAGTCTCAAGATCCAAATGCACCATTGAGGTTCAGACACATAAACAGAGGTACTAGACACATCTCGTATGTCTGTTAAAAGGAGCCTTTTAAAATTTTTTTATTGTTCTACAAACTAGTATTTAATTTGTGTTCCAATTGATTATGTGACTTTCAGAAAGGCTTATTTTAGAAATAAATAAGAAACTGGCCTGGTCAGCTTAAGATTTTTATAAGGGTATAGTAGGTGCCTCATTCTTCAGCAGATTGCAGGATATCCCACTGAGGGCTGGTGCTGCTGTGGGCCATCAAAGAGATTTATTAGCCAGAAACTAAGTGTAATGTTTTCCTTGTAGCTGTGGAATCAGGGAGCTAATCTTCAATCCTGCATGGCAGTCAAGCAAAGGATAACACATGTAACAGACGTGTCCCTACATTTGGTACTTAGGAGGAAATTTCACTAGATTTTTTTAAATGTTAAGGATGCCCTCATTTGCCTTTTAATATGTTGATAGTGAAGCCCAAGTATGATAGTATGTGTAACTGAAATTTTTTATTGCCAAATACTGTCCAGTCTCAAAGCAAGTATTGTCATAGCCATGTCTGACGAAACAAAGGAGAATTTCTACCTTAAAGTGGGTGGGCATGTGGCTTTTTCTCAGTCCTAGGGATCATGGTGGATATTGGAATTAAGATAGTAGTCATAGTGTTGAATCAAAGAGAAGATAAAAGCTGGGGAAGAGTACCAATGGGACAGATATAAAAGCAGCAAAAAGTATGGGACTATGGCTGGGCGTGGTGGCTCACGCCTGTAATGCTAACACTCTGGAAGGCTAAGGCAGGAGGATCGCTCAAGGTCAGGAGTTCAAGACCAGCCTGAGCAAGGGTGAGATCCCCGTTTCTAGTGAAAATAGAAAGAAATTAGCTGGACAACTAAAAATATACAGAAAAAATTAGCCTGGCATGGTGACACATGCCTGTAGTCCCAGCTACTCGGGAGGCTGAGGCAGAAGGATCGCTTGAGCCCAGGAGTTTGAGGTTGCTGTGAGCTAGCCTGATGCCACAGCACTCTGGCCGGGGCAACAGAGTGAGACTCTGTCCCAAAAAAAAAAACAAAAAAAAGTATGGGACTAACCCTGGGGAGAGTATAGCCAGTTCTTTATTATTACAAGATTAGTTATTTTGCTCATCAATTATCTCTGCCCCCAATTTCATACATGTTTATTAGTAACTTTCTTTTTTCTGCCATTTTGCTATTCCTTGGCTGGCTACTAGATACTGACAGGGACTTTGAGACTGGGCAGAGTACTAAATTCGCATCAATCAATTTTACTTCTAATTAGTTCTAGTAAAAAGACTGATGGAAACATGTTCAAAATATTGCTTTATTTTATACTCTGTATCCTTTTATTACCAATGCTATTCCCTTTATTTTTCTATAGATAATTAAGACTTGGCTGAACATAGCTGAATAGCACAGGCATGAGGCAGAGATTGGTAAAGGAGAATTTTATTCTTTCTTATAATACCCTGAACACTTGGTGTTTGAGCATCAAATATCTTTGTCATTTATATTTTAGTAATTAATCTATCTCATTTAATAAAAATACTAGATAATAAGCATTATTTCTAAAATATAGTGAATTGTAATATAAGCATCATAAAGCAACATGAAAAAAAGGATTATTTAACAAATTATTTTGGAATCATTAAATAGCAATATGGAAAAAAATTAATGTTCCATATTATATCTGTCCTCACACCACATACCAAAATAAACTCTAGATGGATATAAAGGTTAAATTTTAAAAAATCAACTATAGATAACTTCTAGAAGATAGGCTAGGCAGTAGAAGAAACTACAAAGGAAATGATGCACAACTATATAAAATTTTTGTTCAAAAATAATAAAATTAGCTGGTCACAGTGGCTCATACCTGTAATACTAGCACTTTGGGAGGCCGAGGAAGGAGGATCACTTCAGCCCAGGGGTTGGAGGCTGCAGTGATGATGACACCACTGCACTCCAGCCTACAAGAGAGCAACACCATGTCTAAGAAATAATAATAATAAAGCGAAAAGTCTTATTAAAGTATTCTCTTAATTTGCATCACAGAAACATAGAAAGAGCTTCTTCAAATTTATAAGAACCCAAATAAATAAATGGACAAAGAACTTTTGACCATTTCTACAAAGCAGATGTGAGTATTAAACAAATGTGGAGAAAATACATCACTGGCAATTAAACTAGTGCAAACTTATAAAACACTATTTTATACCTAATTAAATTAGAACTAAAAAATAATTAGAATTCTCACTGCTAGCACAGTTGTGGTAAAACTAATACATTCACACATTGCTACTGTCAGCAAAAACTAGCAAAATCCCTTTGGTTAGCAATTTGGAATGTATGTATTCCAAATAGTTCCGGGGAACTATTTCTACTCTTTAACCTAGGGATTTAATGTGAGGGAATACTATAAAAAAAGAAGTATCAAATATAAGTTAGCAAGACAAAAATATGGAAACACTTAAGCACAGAAGGTAAGAGGGTACATTAAATAACTATTAAAATTTATAATAAAAACTGTAGTACGTGAAGGATACATAAAAAAATACAAGAAATTATATATCACATGCACATTTATATAGCTATAAACATGAACAAAATTTTTCATGTTTATAGCTATATAAAAACTATAAACATGAAACAAAAACTAAGAAGGAAGATGACAGTGAGTATGGGATGTGATTTCAGATAAAATATGTGTTTTCCTAATGTTTCTAATGTTTAATAGTAAATAAGGAAAAAAGACACCCAAACATTGGTCTAATTTTAATAGTTACTGTATTAAAAATGAGGGTAATTTGGGCTTATATAAAGTTGTTCAAAGATATGTTGACCAGTTATGTTCTTGCCCCAGAATCCAGTAATAATCATTCAGCCCCTAGAATGGTCAAAATAACAGTTTTTAATTCTTCACTAGACCCCTAATGAGGAAAATTCTCTTATAATATGCCATCAATATCCATGTATCATGTGTGCTGCACGAATAAGCCCGAATAAGCACGAATAAGATGAAAGTGAGATTCTGTCAGCCACTTAATACTCATCCTAGAAGCCCTACAGATATTTAAAATAGTCAAGGCTGCCGGGGCGTGGTGACTCATCCCTGTAATCCCAGCGACTCGGTAGGCTGAGGAGAAGGATTGCTTGAGGCCAGGAGTTCAAGATCCGCATGGGCAACAGTGTGAGACCCTGTCCCCCCCAAAATTAATAATAACTAGCCAGGCATGGTGGCACACACCTCTAGTCTTAACTACTCGGGAGGCTGAGACAGGATGGTCACGTGAGCCCTGGAGTTCCAGGGCAACCGAATGAGAACCTGTCTCTAAAAAATAAGTAAATAAATAATAAATAAATGAAATAGGGGTGTAACTTGCTGTTTCCTCCCAAATCTCACTTGGTATCATTTGCTCCTTTGTTGATTTTGTATTTGTGAGCTATCTGTATTTTAGAGAGATTTGCTCTTATTCAATTTTAGTAGAGCAGAAACCTTTAACACTGTTCATATCAGGAGAACGGGCTGAATGTCCATGCTATAAACCACCGTCACCATAATTTTTTCTGCTATACTATTTGAAGGTCAAGTTTTAGCCACTGTAATGAGAAAATGCATTTTATTAAAAATCTGCAGAATTTCTTGTCCCTCAAGGTAGGGGAAATTTGAGAAGAGGGAAATGCAGCTTGCTTGATGAACTCTTTCTGCTCTTGCTTCATCAGTGTAGTAGTGAGTTGATCTGCTTTCAAGACCAGAATATCTTCAAAGTTAACTCAGCACTACTTTGTTCTGTGTTCTGCAAACAGTGGCCTTTTAGTGATCTAATGAGAATCTATCATACCCTTTAACATTGTCATCATCGTTCTCACTCTGTGGGGCTCCTAGCTCTTTGATGTTCATTTCTTACCTATGATAATGTCCTTGTAAGAAGGGGGACAAAGAGAAGGATCAATGCTTCTTTTTTTAAAGTTTCATGAGGTTAAAGCAAATATTGATTGAATTTTTGAAGTGCTTTATTTAAAATAGCATTTTATTCATTATAAAAGTGATATAGGCTTATGGTTAAAAATTTTTTTTAATACAGAAACGGATAAAGAAACATAATATGAATGACTAGTAATGCCACCACTGAGAAATGACCCCTGTTAAATTTTTGGTGCCAAAAAAAATCTCTGAGAAAAAAACTCTGAGAAAAAGAGAAACTTGAAAATAATGCAGCTATATGGGTAAATATGTCATGCCCATTGACTAATGGCCCTCTCAGTTACTTCATGAGAGGCAATGTGACATAGTGGAGAAAGCACTGTTCTTGGAATCAGCCAATTCTGGGGTTCTGGACCCAGTTCTGCCACTTACCAACTATTCGATTTTGGATAATTTACCTACCAACCCTATGCCTTAGTTTTTTCATCTTTAAATAACTATAATAAGGCCAGACTTGTAGGGTTATTGGAAGGATTGAACATATGATATATGTAAAGTACTAGATAATGTCTGGTATATAGTAAGTACTCAATAAAAGGTAAATACTAACATAAGTATTATGCATAATTAGGTTCTTAGGAGACTATCATTAAAAATCCATTCAGCAAGGATCCACTGAGCATCTGCAATAGACATTCAAAGAGGAATAAAATAACACCTATTATGGGTGAGGAAGATAGGTAAATTGAACATGCAAGCTTAAGGTGAGGAGGCAGGGCTACAGGAGTGTCAGGATATGTTTTGTTTGAGGAGAGTGTATTGGAGATCTCTGATCTGCTTGATTTCGGTGGTTAAAGTCTATGCAAACTAATATGTATGAATATTTGATCTATAGTACTAAGGTGCATAGAAAGGTTTTATCTTTGGTGGGAGACAGAAGGTAAAAGTCATTCTGGATGATGGTGAAGTTGGTACCTTCAGAATGGCCTTGTAGAATGGTCCCTGAGCAAATTCTGAGATCTCTTCAAGCTTATTTCTTGCTTATGTGCCTAGATACTTGGGAAGTGCCATTTGAGGAGATCTCAGAGCTGCAGTGGCTGGGTAGTGGAGCCCAGGGAGCTGTCTTCTTGGGCAAATTCCGAGCGGAAGAGGTGGCCATCAAGAAAGTGAGAGAACAGAATGAGACGGATATCAAGCATTTGAGGAAGTTGAAGCACCCTAACATCATCGCATTCAAGTAGGTCAAGGCTTTTTTTTTTTTTTTTTTTTTTAAGAAATAGAGATATTTTCTTTCCCCTGATATATACATACAAATCCCTGCTTCGAGAGACATTTCCAAAACATTCCATAGACTTAGCACTGTGCTAGATGCTTTGGGAGGGTAGCAATGAACTATTAAATTTGAGTCATGTCCTTAAGCATCTTCTAATCCAGTAGTTCGTTTTGCCAGAGTATGTGCTGCTCGGAGCGGGGATGCACCGGGGGCAGGGAGGGAAGAAGTGGATTCCCACAAGCAGTCAGATCTGCTGCATCAACCTCGTTTATCAATGGACGACAGAGTTTACTTCGATAAAACTGAACATCCTAAGATTCAGTTAAAACAAAACTAACATCTGAAGTGATCAGGGAACAATCAGTTCCTGTGTAATAGATATGTGTTTTTATTAGTTTCTGTTAGCATTCCTTCTTAAATATTAACTTGTAATAACAGATACCTTTGGAGTATAGCCTCAGGTTTTGCTAGGCCCCTTTTCAAGTAATGCCAAACACTCAGCTTTCTAAATCTAATGATAGTAGAGTTATTGATGACAGTAAGTTATATTCATTTGACAAAGCAGTTGTTTTGTAAGAGTATATGATCTTATCTTTCTGGTCTACACCATTCTTTTCATGATATTGACTGGGATTCCTAACAGGAGGAGGAGAATCAAAGGTAAAATTGTGGAAATTACCAAACTTGGAAGTGCTGAGCTCTAAACATAAGTAATCTCTTCTGCCTCAACTGTCCATTCAGTTCTCTCTCTTGCTAACCTTTAAAGGTTTCCCTCGGCTTGAACAAAGGAATGGTAAGTGTCTTTAGAGGAGGGAAGGTGAAGAACAAGAAAGGTAGCCTTTAGGTCAGATGAAAGTTTAAGAACTAGATCTTCTTGATATATTTGATATATATGTTTTTATTCCTAGAAAATAGTATGACCAATCAGGCTACAACTAAAAGTGGAATAACTTACAAATCCCCCTTCCCTAAACTAGGAGGAACTTCTCCTAGCCTCAAGAGGGATCCTTCCTTGATTAAACTCTCAGTATAAAACAAGAAATGTCATGTGATAACTCTTAATTAGAATCATATCCCCAAAGTAAGGAGGAGAAATCTTGGGTACAGATTTTATAGAATGGATTCCAATGAGTACTGAGGTTGAGTTTTGACTCCTAAATAAGACCCTTACAGAAAGGGAAAAGTGTGAAAAGAAGAGAAGCGTTCAACTGGGATACTAAGAGACTAAAAGAAGCGTTTGGATTCACTTCCTTGTGGAAGGGGCATTGGTGCAGAGGACATGGGGAGAGCTTCAGTTGCTGCAGTTATTCTATCATCATTTGCCCTAGTAGGGCCAAGAGGATGTGTGACTAAAATGAGATGCTATAGAGACCAGTTATAATCTTTCCAAAGCTGATAAATTTCAGAAGACAATAGGAGGATTATTTTAAGCAGACAAACAGAGACCCCCTTCTTTCCCTCATTTTGCTTCACTGAGACAATCATCACTTCCAGGATGGTACATCCTCCTAAATGGAAGGAAGCATCAGGACCTTTTTTTTTTTTTGCATCAGGAACTTTAAACTTACATCACTAGGCCGTTGGGTTTGAGATACAGAATGTTCTGTAGATTAATATGGCTTTTTGCCTCCTGAAGTGAACTAGGCTGTGCGTCCCAGGTACAAGGGCTTTCCAGCAGGATATCCTGGGTACCTGGAGGTAGAAATGCAACCTAAGAGGGTGGAGGTGTGAGAAGCTTGATTTTTACTTCCTTTCTTTTGCTTCTTCCTTTTACCTCCCAGTCTTTTTCCCATCTCACCCTCCTGCCTGCGCATGCAGTTTTCGGCATTGTTGGGCACACATTGCCATGTTAGTGCCCAACTCTTGAAGGTGAAGATACTTGAATAGTCTTTACCTCCACGTGGAAAACAATGGCGAGCCCGTGTCCCCGGCCCATTACTCCATGCTCTCGGGGCATTGTGCAGTGTTATGTTTGCAGCCATCTGTGCCATGTGTTGCTTGGCCAATGAATCACATTTAGGACTGTCTGGAAGATATGACGGCATGATTAGATTTTAGTATGTCTCTCTGGATACTGATTCTGTGCTTACAGCTTCTTTGGAAGTTAGTAAGAACCATATACAGAAGGGAAGGCATAAGATAAGAATACTGTGTTCTTTTTTTCATCCAATTTTGTTATTAATCTCTTAAGAAAACCCAACCTGATTGTTCCTAATGGAATTCAGTGCCAAGGGGAAGAAAAGGTAGCAATTAGAAGTGATTATAGAGCTGTTATTTATAGCTACTAAGAAGCCTTGTCATAGTACAGGGCTGATGGAATGACTGCTTCTCATTAGTCAGTCAAGAAATGAAAAGTGCATAACATGTCACTGTTAGACCCTTTCTATGTTTGCGTAACAAGTTAGAACATGGTTGAATAGGATGCTGAGTACCTTCAAACAAATATTTATCTTGATATTCTTAAGCACATTACATTATTCCTGCCCTATTCAGTATTTCTCTGTAACGACAATTAAGTTATTTGTTTGTAGTTGCTATACATTTGTGCTTTAGCAAGCTTTCCTACAAGTCAAATAACAGAAACTTGAAAAAATTTTTCATTAAAAATCAAGATGATAGGAGAGTAATAGAAATAGCTTGGTGGCATGTGATAGGCACATCAAAGCAGGGAAAATGAAGACTAATTAAACTTAATAACCTGCTATTGTTATAAGATCTTTACATGATCATCGCCTCAAGCCATGGCCTCTAAATTCTTTCATCACTCACAGAAGCTTAAGAGATAGGGCATGAGTTGGTAACTGGCTGAAGACTTAAACTGGGTGTCTTACAGATAGAGTACTCTGTTAAGTTTTCTAGAAAATTTCAAAGAAAGGCATGTATACCCATAAGAGATGTGACACAGAGAACTGTATATGGTAATTTTTCTTCTCTCATCCTGAGAAAATTGTAAAGTAGAGTTATTATGGTCATTCCCACTTTCATGAAATAATGGTATTAACATAGGAATCCCCAATATGCTTGTCCATACAGAAGTTAAAAAGCTAAAAGGTCCTGACTGTTGAGGGTTGGTGGGGCACAGCAGGGGCGGGGAGCTGAAGGGGAAGAAGTGTAGCGTAGTGAGTGGAAAGGGCCTTGAGGTTAGACAGATTGAGTTTGAATCCCAGCTCTGTCGCTTCTTAGTATGATCTAGCTGTGATTGAGGCAAGTCACTTTCTCACTCCGAGCCTTACGTATAAAAATGGAAAAGGCAATATCTATCTTACAATGGTTTGGGGCAAATTAAATAAGAAAAGTAAACATGGAAATATGCCTGGAAACTAGAAGATGTTCTCTCATGTTGGTAAATTTCCTCCTACTCCACGTCTCTGCACATGTTACTGTAAAGGCTTTTTTCAGCTGAGAAAGTTGAGGTGAAGTTAAGAAACATTTGTCAAGGATTTGCTGTGAATGTCTAGGCCTTGTGGTAGAGAGAAAAGAACTTGAATGTCTTTCCCTTCAAGGAGCCTATAACTACATGGGAAGAGAAAAATTGCATGTAAAAAACTAGACTAGCATGGGCAACATAGTGAGCCCCTGTCTCTACGAAAAAAAAAAAAACAAACAACAAAAAAAACACTAACCAAGCATGGTGATACCTGCCTATAATCCCAGCTACTCTGGAGACTGAGGTGGGAGGATCTCTTGAGCCCAGGAGTTTGAGGTTGCAGTGAGCTGTGATCATGCCACTGTACTCCAGCCTGGGCGACACAGTGAGGTCCTATCTCTAAATTAAAAAATAATGGCTGCTATATATCATAAGAATTTAGAGAAGAGAAAGATCTTTGTAGACTGGAATACACCAGGAAATGCTTCATGGAAGATGTAGGAATTGATGAAAATAGAGGCTACATAGATATATAATACATTGTATAACATTATTTTTATTCTAAACAGAAATGTTTTCCAAACACTAGGTAAGATAGAAAATTGACTCTTTGTTTTGGTCCTCAGTGTAGTTAGTTAAATTTGAATAATTTAATATTCAACAAATAATATTAAAAATAGCAATATTTTGTTTGAATTCTCTTTCTGTACATTACATATAAAACTCTCTATTTAAGTCTAAAAGGAAGATATTTTAAATTATTCTTAATGATGTAAAACAACACATTATCCAGCCTACACAAACCTCAGGAAAGGGTGTTGTTTGTCCCAGAATGGAATAGTCCCACAGAAAAGTCACCAGACACAGACAGCATAGCCTAAGATATCTGGAGTGGACAAACAAAAATTGTCTATGTGCATAATAGAGAAATCTGTAGACTAGAGAGGTTTCAATGCTAATTTAAGAATCAGGAACTGTTATCTATATACATTTTAAAAACAATTCAGATATAGAATTGGTTTTTGTTAAATTTATTAAATATTCTTAAAATATTTATACATGCATGTGTGTATTTACGTACATGTTTGTGTTTTCTCGGAAGGGGTGTTTGTACTCAGGCACCATGTTATTGTATTATCATGGAATACTGTGCCCATGGACAACTCTATGAGGTCTTGAGAGCTGGCAGGAAGATCACTCCTCGATTGCTGGTAGACTGGTCCACAGGAATTGCAAGTGGAATGAATTATTTGCACCTCCATAAGATTATTCATCGTGATCTCAAATCACCGAAGTGAGTTTTGGAGTTAATTTTTCAGCTATTTTGTTTTGTTGTTTTGAAATAAGAAATTTTTATCAACCATAGTTGAAGTTTTCAGACATCATACTTTCAGTTCAGTTGGAATCAGCACAGTGGGTAATTCTTTTGTGCATATCTTTTGGATTATTTTTGACCTACTTACTTACCTATATGGCACATATTTCCAGGTACCTGACACTAGTTTTCCCTTTCGATACTGTTCAATTGTACAACTGTGAAATAATATTCATTATTTGGCTAGGTGCGGTGGGTCACTCCTGTAATCCTAGCACTTTGGGAGGCCAAGGTGGGAGAATCGCTTGAGGCCAGGAGTTTGAGACCAGCCTGAACACAAGTGAGACCCCATCTCTACAGAAAAAGAAAAAGAGGCCTTTTTTTTTTTTTTTTTTGAGACACAGTCTCACTCCTTTGCCCGGGCTAGAGTGAGTGCCGTGGCATCAGCCTAGCTCACAGCAACCTCACACTCCTGGGCTCAAGTGATCCTTCTGCCTCAGCCTCCCGAGTAGCTGGGACTACAGGCATGTGCCACCATGCCCGGCTAATTTTTTTTCTATATATTTTTCTATTTTTAGTGAGACGGGGTCTCGCTCTTGCTCAGGCTGGTTTCGAACTCCTGAGCTCAAACAATCCGCCCACCTCGGCCTCCCAGAGTGCTAGGATTACAGGCGTGAGCCACCGCGCCTGGCCAAGAGGCCTTTTTTATCACAACAAGGGGTCTGTTCATCGTCTGTGGCAAATGTATCTTGAGCTCTTGCTCTGTGTACTTATGTCTTGCTCTTGCTTTGTAATCCTATCTTTCTCTCCTCAACAAACTTTGCTTCATGCTTAAAAAAGAAGAGAAAGAAAAAGAAAAATTAGCTGGGTGCGGTACTGTGCACCTATAGTCCCAGCTACTCAGGAGGCTGAGGCAGGATTGTTTGAGCCTGGGAGTTTGAGGTTGCAGTGAGCTATGATGACACCACTTCGCTCTAACCCGGGCGACAGAGCCAGACCCTGTCTCAAATATAATATATATTCATTATTATCAGAAGTATTCACTTTCCATCATCTCAAATAATAAGTGCCAAACTGTCCCACTTGAAGGCTTGATTTTGTTGTTTTCCTATTGTGTTCAAAATAAATTTTTTAACTGAGCTTCAGAAATGTTTACAACAGGATAAAAATGGATGAATAAGAAACAAAGGCAAAGAAAAATAAAAACATTAAAACTTGTTCACAAAATGTATGCCATAAGATTCTGTACAGTTGTTAGAGGTGGACTACATATTTGGCTTTGAGCTTCCCAGAATCTAAGCAAAGGAGAAAATGGACAGAAGGTTCACAGTGGCCTTACGGAAAATAAAAGCTGGTTAACTGAAGGAAGCAGAGTTGTTTCTAGTAATCTGTTTTCAAAATGATTCCTTGGCTACTAATAACCACTTTCAGTGGAGTGTTTATTCACTTCTCCAAATTGTATGAGGAGAGGAATTGACAAAATGGTATATTTCAGTGTAGCTCCTATTTGTAAACAATATTTTTATTATTTCTTATCACATTTTTGTTTAGAGAAGCAGAGGATTAATCTCTTTTCAAAAACATTTGCGAGGCGAAGCACTGTGGCTCATGCCTATAATCTTAACACTTTTGGCGGCCAAGCCGGAAGGATCGCTTGAGGCCAGGAGTTTGAAACCAGCCTGAGCAATGTAGCCAGACTTGTGTTTTCTACAAAAAACAGAAAAATTAGCCAGGCATGGTGGCATATGCCTGTAGTCCCAGTTACTTGAGAGGCTGAGACAGCAGGATCACTGGAGCTCAGGAGTTTGAGGTTGCAGCTATGACGACGCCACTATACTTTAGCCCAGGCAACAGAGTGAGACCCTGTCTCAAAAACAAAACAAAACAAAAAACAACATATTTGCATAGTGCTTTCATGGTTTACAACTTTTTAAATATCTATTATCATATCTTCTTTGATCCTGGCAAAAATTGTATGGGATAGATGTGACAAGTATCATTATTCCTATTTTATATAAGAGAAACTAGGGCTCAGCCCAAAAGTCATGGGGCTAGGACTTGAACCCAGAACTTCTGAACCAAAGACTACTGCATCCTACCTCATTATGCAAAGGTAAGGGATTCACAATGAATCCTGCCTCTTCTTTGTGAAAGATACGCACCAATCCTTGATTATAAACTTCAAAGGAAGGTCTTATTTATTACCGTCATTCTCAGCAATGTTTATTACAGTGCTTAGTTCACTGAACAATCCCCTCCTTGCTTTACTTGCAAATACGTTATTATATAGTGTTCATTCCTTCTTAATGCAACCAGTTGCTTTTGCCATCCACTGCATAACACAAAAAGTATATGAAATATTAATACTTGCCGAAGGCCTCTGAGAGTGATCACCTTTTTCACCATCTTGTTCTTTTTTGTTTTCTTTTTTTTTTTTTTAATGTTTTTTTTCCACAGGGGCCATGCTAATCTTCTCTGTATCATTCCAATTTTAGTATACGTGCTGCTGAAGTGAGCACCATCTTGTTCTTGAGAATTCATTTTAGAGGCAAGGAGTCAGGAAATCTTAGAATATTTAAAATCACATGCTACTATCCTTACTTAACTCTTGTCACTTAAAGATTAGAGTAGTAAGTTGGTTATCCAAAAAGCCTTTCCCTCTGTTAACGACAGCACCCCAACCCTGGCAGCCTCAGTCTCTTTGGGTTTCAAGCTAACTTTGGGAAGACAGGATCCATCTCACTTACTGTAACAAGATATTTTATTACCCACATTAAATCTGCAGGGCTCGTGACCCCAACTTTGCCTCAGAGAAGATTTCAGAAAAGCTCCAACATTATATTAGCTCTAGTTTCCGAGTTCATTCCCTTTCCTCATGCTAACAGAGGCAAAAGAGGAAATTCCTAGAAAAATTTCCCTCTGTCTAGGGGCTTATTGCCTTTTCTGACTTTCATGGTATGTGATACCATCAATTCTCAAATTATCTCAGGTATTCCATAATATTTTAATTCTTGTGCATTTTTACTAACACCAAGTAAATCAAAACTCCTAAATTATATAAATTTTACAGATTAGGTGCAAAACCAGGGTGTGGATGAAGGTATTCTAAAGCAATGGTAAGTGCTAAGTTCTTTGGTAAATAGAGAGCTTTTGACATTGGGGTTATAAGCTTGGCAAATGTGAAGTTCCTAGTTCAAAGGGAGAAGAGAGGGGACAGATTCAGATGTTTTCTGTTTTTTAACCTCTTCAATTCTGATACTATTTGAGCGTTAAGCCTCTTTTTGTTAAAAATAGGTCCCTTTATCATTAAGCCTCTGGAACCCTAACTCATTAACATTCTAAAGTTCTGAACAGGTTGTTTCAAGCGAATTCAGTGTAGTGTGTGAGGCTGCCAGTACTTTGGATGTGGCACCAGATTGTATTCCTCTTTAAGGCTAGCAAAAGCAGTTTGCCCAAGGTCACAGTTCAGGTAACTACTGTGAAAAGTAAAGCATGATTTATGTGAAACCTAAAGCTTAGATTTATTCCTGCTTTTCCTTATCAACACTAGTGAAATCCCAGCATACATGTTATCCTTTTAATGTAATGAACCCCCAATGTCATGGCCTCATTCTTAATATTAGTTGGCTATCATTTAAACAGTGTTTCAAAGAAGTGTTTTTCTTAGTAGCTTAGCTAAAATGGACAAGGATGAAAAGCAATAGTTATTGATCACGGTTGCTTTACGTATCTTACCTCATTTAATTCAAATGAGAATTCAATGAGGTTGTTATTCCAGGTCCATAATCCCTTACCCAAAACTCTTGGAGCCAGACGATTTCAGAAAGGTAACACAGTGCATTACCTCCAGCCATCTAGTGAAGTCTGGAGCAGCGCCCTAAAATCAGCCACATTTACATGTCTGTAGGGAAACCTATGATAGTTACACAGAATGGGATAAATGAAGTGAGTTTGCCTTGTACATATGAAAAAAATATTGATAAACCGTTTTGAGAGCTTTTTGCATTTTTGAATTGTGAATAAGATACTGTGACCTGAAGTATCTCCATCTTACAGATGAGAAAACTAGCTTAGAAGAGTTAAGTGACTTGGCAAAGGTCACACAGTTAGCAAGTAATGGAGGCAGGATAAAACCAAGTATTAAAACCCCACTACACAAACTGCCTCAGAAGTATGAAGGATGCTGTTTCTGAGTCAATGTCCCAGTAACATTGGAAATCGCAAGCGGAATTCTACAAGGCAGGAGGAAGCAAACAAAATCTTCAGTTTCAGCCATTTAGAGTCATGGTTTTCATTAGTACTAATGATCTGGATGTTTTCTTTTTCTTTTTAAAGTGTTCTGGTGACTCACACAGATGCAGTAAAAATTTCAGATTTTGGTACATCTAAGGAACTCAGTGATAAAAGTACCAAGATGTCCTTTGCTGGCACAGTCGCATGGATGGCGCCAGAGGTGATACGGAATGAGCCTGTCTCTGAAAAAGTCGATATATGGTGAGTGGCACCGTCTGTGCCAACTAGAAAGCCTTTTCCCATTTTCGCCGTATCAGTACTTTCTTCCTTCAACAATTTTACTTTCCCAGAACGTTCTCTAGTGTTGCCCGCTTCTGGTTGATTTCAGTCTCATATTATCCGGGGTACCCAGTGTGCTGATACACGGTGAGAAGGATTAGGAGGGGAATTAAAGTGAATGTGCATTCAGTGACCTGGGCGATCCTCAGAGAATATGCTGAACTTTCTAGAAAACTGAATGTTTACTTCAAATGACATTTAGTATAGAAGTCTTACTGAAATGTATTACGTAATTCTCCCCTTCTTGACTAAAATACATTAAACAGAGTTTATCTTTTCCTGATAACTCAGGTCATCATGACGATATCAATGATGTGCTTTGCTGTGAAACAGTTGTGTGCTCTAGACCTGTTTGAGATGTATAGACTGTTTGTCCTTTTATTGAACAGCCCCTATGGGCTATGCTTTTTTTTTTTTAATCTTTATCAACATTTCCTCTGAG
>NW_012133858.1:18305472-18325702 GCF_000956105.1 Propithecus coquereli | reverse complement strand
GTAATTTCTTATTTGTGAACTATTCATATTCTTGGCTTAGTTTTCTGATCTTTATTCTTATCAATTTATAAGAGTGTTTTTTATATTAAGGAGATTAGTCTTTTGTGTAAATCATAGATACTTTTCACATTTTATTGTTTTACTTATAATTTTTTTCATGCCAGATTTTTTTGCTTATGATTTTTTCATGCCAGATTTTTTAATGCAGTTTAATTTCTCAATCTCTTATGGCTTCTAGATTTCATAGTTTTAAAAGCCTTCATCTCACAACCAGTTACCAGTTGCTTAAAAAATTAAATTAAATTAAAAGGCTTCATCGCTCCAAGATAATTATTATTTTTTAATTCCACATGTTTTCTTCGAGGGTTTTTATGATGTTATTTTTTACATTTAAACCTTTGATTCATTTAGAACTTATCTTGATGTATGGTGATGTATAGATTTAATTATTTTCCCCAATTGTTCCAACAGCATTTATTGACTAATCAATTTTTTCCCATGGATTTGCGATCATATATTGAATTCCTATATGTATTTGGTCTATTTCTGGGTTTCTAGTCCAGTCCATTAGTCTGGCTGTCTATTCATGTACCAGAGTTTACTACTGAGGCCTTATAATATATCTTAATATCTGGTTATCTTGGTTACCCCACAGTGATTTTCTTTTTCTGAGTTTTCCTGGATGCTTCTGCTTTTCTTATAGCGGTATTGGAATTTTAAAACTGGGAATATGTACTGATTTCATTAAAATTAATAAAGAACTAAAATATAAGTCAATATTTCTGAAATGTCTTCTGTACATGTTCCTGGTACTACTGTAGGTCTTTTGGAGTGGTCCTGTGGGAGCTGCTGACAGGAGAGATCCCTTACAAAGATGTAGATTCTTCAGCCATTATTTGGGGTGTTGGAAGCAATAGCCTACACCTTCCAGTTCCTTCCACTTGCCCAGATGGATTCAAAATCCTTATGAAACAGACATGGTAAGAATATTGTCTCTAAAACAGCAGAGAAGTCTCTAATGTGTATTTGGGGCAAATCTCCTGGTGGTAGAAAAACTAGAAGCCTTGGAGTTTGAGGATCTTGGGTACCAATACCAGCTCTCTGTCCTTTTCTCTCTGTGCAATTTTGGGCATGTCATCCAAGTATCAGTTTTCTCATCTGTAAAATGGAGACAATGCCCAATCATAGAGTTGACTTGTTATAATTAATTCAAATTTATAAATAATTTGATAGATTATCTCAAAATAATAGGCCTTAGTAAATGATAGCTATTCTTTCTTTGCCAATCCTAATGGACTATTGTCAATAGGTCACTATTCCTAGATTTCCCATCATTAGAGGTATCTCATAATTACATTTTCCTTTTGCTCTTCAGTACATCAAAACTGTGCTGAGATACAGTTCAGTTAAACTGTACTGAGTGTAACAGAGTACAGCCAGTTATACTCAGATATAGCTATTTTGAGATATAGACATTTCATAGTAAAAAATATTTTCCATAAAGTAGAATAAAATCTTGATCCTCCTGCACCCAATTTCTGAAATGCACAAACTGTCTTTTTTACTTTTAGGCAAAGTAAACCTCGCAACCGACCTTCTTTCCGGCAGACGCTCATGCACTTAGACATCGCGTCTGCAGATGTACTTGCCACCCCACAAGAAACTTACTTCAAGTCTCAGGTAAGTTGGGAAACTTTCTACCAGGTGCTACTGAACAGACAGTTAAGGAACTCAAAATGAGAAAGAGTCACTCTTAGAAGGGGGCCATTCTGTTGTTATAACAATTACATAACTCTATTCATTATGGAACAATAAATATGATACTTCACACACATGACATTTTAGAGTTTTTAAAGCACTAATATTATTAACTCATTTGAAAAGAACATGTATCAGAATTTCATCCTTATTGTGGGTTCCGGTGAAATTGTTGAAGAGAAAAGAGGAAAAGAAGATATGAAAACCATAACATACATACATTTGAATTAGACTTACTGCTGACATACGTGAAAGTATTGTTTTCTTTGAAGTAGAAAAGCTGAAGTACAGAGGCGGGAAGTTAAATACCAGAAAGAGCCCATGATAGACCCAGAGAGAACTTTTTCTCTAAGCGTGCTATCTAGTAGCTCCGAATAAAATGTAATTTAATGTATCTGTTAGCCTCTACTGTACTACAAACTATCCCAAAACTTATGGCTTAAAACAAAAAGCATTTATTTAGCTCACGATTCTGTGAGTTGGCAATTTGGGCTGGACAATTCTGCCAGCTTTGACTGGGCTCACTCATGTGTTTGTCGTTAGTTGCCAGGTCAGCTGGGAGGCTGGCTGGTCCTAGAAGGCCTCATTCACAAGTCTGCTGATTGGCTGGCTATTAGCTAGAGCACCTCAGTTCTCTTCCATGTGTCCTCCTGTCCTTTAGCAGGCTCGCGTGGACGTGTTCACATGGTGTTCCAGGGTAACAGGTGCAGCAAGAGAGCCAACCTCAATGCACAAGTGATTTTCAAGCCTATGTTTCATTATGGCTGCTAATGTCCCATTGGCCAAAAGCAAGTCACAGGCCAACCCAGATTCTAAGCATTAAGAAAGAAGCTGCCCCTCTTGATGAGAGAATCTGCAACAGCATATTGTAAGGGCATGAATCTGGAGAGGGGAAGAATTTCATGGCTACTAAATTAAAATGCTGTAAATGTCTTAAGAATTGGTCATCTAACCACTATCATAAGGGATAGGGAGTGGTGGGAGATGAGTACACACAAGATCCTTATCCCCTCCAGACCCAGGCAGTATCAAAAGGGAAGGAAATAGGACTTTTGAAATAAACATGATGATCCTAAATTATAGCTTTATGCTTATAGAATTTAACTATAGTATTACCTAATTTCTTATTTCTCATATAGCTTTGTCTCACTGAATGCTATTGTGTTTCTGATATAAATTTTTGTAAAGTGAATTGCATCTGCCCACTGACTTCCAGTATCATTTCAAAGATCTATTCTCAGAAAAGACATTTTATTATCAACTGGTGTTTCAACCTGCTTCTCATAGCCCCCTTCCCCAATGGGTGGTGAGTTTACCTACCAGGAAAGTGTCTTTAAGAGGAGCACCGTCCCTGGGAGTGGAAAAAGTCCTCAAATATGCTTTACTACCTGCCTCCACCAGAGGCTTGGGATACTTGCTTCTCTGGTATCTGATAAACAGGGAGATACACTGACCATTAGATGTCGAGGAATATCTTAATAAAGGCATACTTTTTTTTGCAGTTTCTAAGGAGTGGTAAATCAGAGACTCTTGTCCTGTTACCCAGAGTTCTAACAATCTCTCTATGATCCAAAACTTAGCTCTCCCCGCAACTGTATCTTTAAATAGTCAGGCTTACCCCTATAGTTTTTCAGTGTTTCTTAGAAATTATTATGTAAGTAAAGTGTTTGCTTTTAGAGAAAATAAGAGGATGTAGGAGGTTGAATTCTGACATTTGCTATGTTCTTTGATAGGCATTCATATAGATGCCTTTAGAACTAGTAAAACTATTGTGGCTAGGCACGGTGGCTCACACCTGTAATCCCAGCACTTTGGGAGGCTGAGGTGGGAGGATCACGCGAGACCCTGTCTTTACAAAAAAATTAAAAATTAGCCAGGTGTGGTAGCGCGTGCCTGTAGTCTTAGCTACATGGCAGGCTGAGGCAGGAGGATTGCTTGAGCCCAGGAGTTCAAGGTTCTAGTGAGCTTTGATTGCACCACTGCACTCCAGCCTGGGCAACAGAGCAAGACCCTTTGTTTTTTTGTTAAAAAAAAAAAAAAAACTATTGCCTATCTGTTCAAGTACATGTGGGAATGGGGCACTGGGTAAGAAATCTTTCAAATACCTTCTTCTGTTATTATGTAGAAAAAGACTTAACCCATTTGTAAAATGAAAGAGAATAACAGTGAGTACTCTCTAGGAAATTTTCAATCTGTAGGATATGGTTGCAATCACAGTCTTCTTCCTTTATAATAAAACGATACATACCACAGTTTTGAAAAGCAACTTTGGGTGAGAGTACTAAGTCACAAACCATTGAGCCAGTCAGTATAACTGTATATATTTGGAAAACTTCATGTTCTAAACAGATATTACTTAAGTGCTCCAAAAATATTATTTCTGAAGCCAGTACATTTTCTGAGAACCTACCATGTGCGAAGCACTGAGCAGGACAACTAAGTAACCACGGTTGGTCCTTCACTTAAACCATCTCATCTTTATTTTCAAGATACTCATAGCATGGAGCATTAAAATTGAACTCAGAAAGGTTGTCTTAGGGCAAGAATCGGAAATGAAGTGAGAGTAGAGAAGACAGGAGAGGAGGGCATATGAGAGGAGTAGAAAACTTAGTACATTGGGCATCTGTCTTAGTCAGTTCAGGCTGCTACAACAAAATACCAAATAGTGGGTGGCTTATTTGTCAAACAGAAATTTATTTCTTATAGTTCTGGAGACTAGGAAGTCCAAGATCAAGTCCAAGGCACTGGCATATTTGATGTCTGGTGAGGGCCTGAGTTCTTGTTCATAGATGCCGCCTTCTCACCGTGTTCTTACATGGCAGAAAGGTGAACAAGCTCCCTCGGGCCTATTCATAATGGCATTTATCCTGTTCGTGAGGGCAGAGCCTAACACCTTCCAGTGTGGTTGACCACAGGTAACTAAAATTGTAGAAAGCCAAACCGTGGATAAAGGGGGACTACTGTATTATGGGAGATAAAACAAGCAAGTTTTGGATGCAACAGCTTTAGTCTAGTGATTGAGTAACTGGGAGACTGGAAAAGATAAAAAGCTTTCTAAATGTTATGGACTCTCCCAGGTCTTTTCTGGGACATAAAGAGGATATTACTAATGATAATAACCCAAGTTTCAGCCGGGCACGGTGGCTCTCACCTGTAATCCTAGCACTCTGGGAGGCCGAGGTGGGCGGATTGTTTGAGCTCAGGAGTTCGAGACCAGCCTGAGCAAGAGCGAGACCCCGTCTCTACTAAAAAAAAATAGAAAGAAATTATCTGGACAACTAAAAATATATAGAATAAATTAGCCGGGCATGGTGGCGCATGCCTGTAGTCCCAGCTACTCAGGAGGCTGAGGCAGGAGGATTGCTTGAGCCCAGGAGTTTGAGGTTGCTGTGAGCCAGGCTAACGCCACAGCACTCACTCTAGCCAGGGCAACAGAGTGAGACTCTGTCTCAAAAAAAATAAATAAATAACCCAAGTTTCACTGGATTTTTCCCTTACCTGCTTACACAGGACTTAAGTACCTGGTTAAGCACTCCCCTACTCCTTCACCCCCTACACAGGCACTTTGGGAATCCCAGGTAAAGAGTGGGGATCTCAAATAGCCTCGTATTAACTTCTCTGCTTTCCACTGACTCTGGCTAGACACAGCAGTCTCCTCCCCTAGCATCTGCTGGGTATTGCTTTGTTGGTTAGCCATCACTATTTGCTGCTAAAAGGCTGTAGTCCCCAGTTGGCATCCATTGGATGCTGCCATATCCGCAGCGCACTGCCGTCACCCTCTGGGAGCTGCCATCTCCTGATGCAGCGGAAGCTCTGGAGTTCTCAAGATTCCAAAGCTGCATGTTGTTCTGTTTAGGCAGTGAACTGTCCCTTTCCCTATTGAGTTCTGCTTTATGAATGATAACAGAGCAATGCTGGTTATGGCCCAGTGTGTTTCAGGTATTTTAGTGAAACAATTGGAAATGCCTCCTCACTCCTATGACAGTGGCTGTTATAGATCAAGCTCACGCAGGATTCTTCCTACCTTCATGGCATGTTCTCTCGGAGGCGCCTCAGTCTCTGTGCAAATTGGCTTCACACCCACCAACCCTCCATTTCTTCAGATATGCCCAGACATGTCTGAATTGCAGATTAAGCTCATATTGGAACTCCTATTACATAAAGATTATAAGTATACGTGATAGAACTCCAGATTAACATCTACCAAGAACACGATGCCTTGGGGAAAACACATTATTAGTACCTGGTATTTTCCCACACATTCTGTTTTGTCTTGATCAGTGGGAAATTCTTTTTGGAAATCTACTTTCTTATAGATTTTAATCTTCAGAAGTTTCTAAGTTTCCCATAACCATAAACTAGATTTCAGAAGGCTTATTTCCTCTAGAATTAAAAAAAAAAAAAACATGATCTGTGATATTTGATTCTTTACCACCAGAGGGAGGTATTCCTTTTCTTGGTCCTTGAAGTATTGTACTAGGATCCACTGACATGTTTTTACACAAAAGAGGGTCCCTTAAGGACCAAATCTGACCCTCTCCCTTATCCTTCTTTGGTCAACAACATTCGCTTGTCATTCTTTGGCCTCTTAAAGCTACTCTTCCTACTCCATGACTTCAATCTGATGATTAAGAGAACAGCATTACCTATGCCTCAACCACACCTTCATTTACTGCTTAGTTGCTGTCAAAGATGATTATCAAATGATGGGGTAGTGTATTCTGGAACTTCACTTTGTGATGACTGTTGGGCAGGTTTGGTGCCTGAAAGTCAACCAACTGGCAGAAACTTATCTCCAGTTGTTATCACCAATGAACAACATATGAAAATCTAGCACATTATAAACAGATAAGGAGGACAATCATTTTATCCATAATTAAAATATAATTTCCTTCATAAAAATAGATGAGAAACAGCTAATTTGGGGAAAATGTTCTTTAAACCCACAATTACTTAAGAATAGCTTCTTCCATGATCCAGAAAGATAATTTTTTTTTTATTGTGGCAACAATACTTAACATGAGTTCTACCCTCTTAACACATTTTAAGTGTGTAGTATATGTGCCTCTTGTTAACTGTAGGCACAACGTTGTATAGCTTATCTATCTCTGGAACGTATTCATCCTGCATAAGTGAAACTGTATACCGATTGATTAGCAGCTCCCCATTTCCCCTGCCCCTAGCAACCATCATTCTACTTTCTGCTTCTATGGGATTGACTATTTTAGATACCTCATACAAGCAGAATCATACAATATTTGTTCTTCTGTAAACTGACTTATTTCACTGAGCATAATGTCCTCAAGGTTTATTCATGTCATTACATAATGGAGAATTTCCTCCTTTTTTAAGGCTGAATAATATTTTCTTATATGTATATACATTTTCTTTATCCATTCATCAATTGATAGATATTTAAGTTATTTCTACATCTTGACTATTGTGAATAGTGCAATGAACTTGGGGGTGCTAGTATCTCTTTGAGATCCTGATTTCAGTTCTTTTGGATAAATACCCAGAAATAGAATTGCTAGGATTGTTATTAAAAAAAAAAAAGACAAGTGTTGGCAAGGATGTAAAGAAATGGGAACACTTGTACACTGTTGGTGGGAATGCAAAATGGTGCGGCTAATATGGAAAACAGTATGGAGGTTCCTCACCAAATTAAAAATAGAACTATAATATCATACAGGAAGATACTTTATAACATGAATCTAAAGGTAATAAAATAGTTTTAGGAGAAGATTACACAATTAGAGACATTTAGTTATACATCTAGCCTTCACTGGAAATTATCCTAATCTCATTAGCTCCTTGGGATGGTAGTCTATTCATAATATGAGGAAACTTCTTTTAGCGGTTTTTCTAGAAACTGCCTATAGACCATATTCTAACAGAAGTTTTCTTTCCCTAAAATTGGTTTAAAATTCCATGCCCTGTGGAAAGTCCAATGTCCTTTCTAATACTTCTGTAAATTCTTGGGAGAACTATAGTTTCATGACCACTGTGGCCCTGCCTTCCTAAAATTCTTGGCCCCCACCCCTGCTGCCTTATGGTTGCTCCTCTATTTTTGTCCTGGCATTGATCAAATGTGAAATTCAGCACCCTTCCTTAATTTCTAAAAACAAAACAAAACAAATAAATAAAAACACTCATCTAAAGCCAAGGTGAATGTCAGAGACTTTATTGAAGGTTTATGAAATTGGAAGAAGTTTAAATTTTAAACAATTTATATCACATGTTAGACATCCATCTCTATCCTAAAAAATTTTTCAGACAACTAAATTGCTTGGCTGTACTCTCTGTCCTCCTCCTTATTCTTCTCTTTATTCTGTTCTTTCCTTCAACTCCAAAATCCTGGATAGTTTCCTATATTTTTATTCCCATCTCCTGCTGCTAATGCCCCCAGTGTCTCCTACGCTAAATATTTTCTCAAGATAGTTTCCTAAACAAAGCCTAGGAGGAATTCTGGTGCCAATTGTAAAGATGTTCATATTCTCACAGATACATCCATGTATCCATGTGGTCATCAGAGCTTTTTCTTTCTGGCCAGGCTATCTCTACCACCGTCTTGACTTAAATTGAGGTCTTTTGTTCCAGAAATGATGGCCAGTATGCTAGCTGTGATGTTTCTGGTGGCCAGTGCTGCAGGAAAACTGGGGAAAAGACAGTATCATATATTGGAGTAGAAATGTAGAATATGGGATAGGGCATGTGGATACAGTAGCATGAGACATTTTGCTATCAATCAACAAATATTTATTGGACATCTATTCTGTGGGTTTTTGTAGGGTTTTTTTGTTTGTTTGTTTGTTTGTTTTTTGAAACAGAGTCTTGCTTTGTTGCCCGGGCTAGAGTGCCATGGCATAAGTAGCTGGGACTATAGGTGTGTGCCACCATGCCCAGCTAATTTTTTTTTTCTTTCTATTTTTAGTTGGCCAGCTAATTTCTTTCTATTTTTAGTAGAGAAAGTGTCTCACTCTTGCTGAGGCTGGTCTCGAACTCCTGATCTCAAGCAAGCCTCCCACCTCGGCCTCCCAGAGTGCTAGTATTACAGACATGAGCCACCATGCCCAGCCCCGGACATCTATTCTGAATAAGGCTGTTTGGTAGAAGTATGCAGGAAAAAATCTTATACGTGATTATTTTGTACATGTTATACATGGGTATATCAGGGATTGAAACTCCTAGAGTGTTATGGCTGGACGGTGGATCATGCCTATAATCCTAGCACTCTGGGAGGCCAAGGCAGGAGGTTCGCTTGAGCTCAGGAGTTTGAGGCTGCAGTGAGCTATGATGACACCACTGCACTCTAGCAGGGATAACAGAGTGAGACTCTGTCTGAAAGAAAGAAAGAAAAACTCCTAGAGTATTAACAAAATCTAATTTGTCCTCACCCAGGCTGAATGGAGAGAAGAGGTGAAAAAGCATTTTGAGAAGATCAAAAGCGAAGGAACTTGTATACACCGATTAGATGAAGAACTGATTCGAAGGCGCAGAGAGGAACTCAGGTCAGCTGATCTTTCCTTCTCCACCTCCTCTCATCCCCAGGTCTTCAGATATTAGCAAAAACCCTCTTTGTGAAACAGCATTTCACTTTCTGTACACCTCTCACCTCTGCTTTTTTATTGTTATGCTCTTTAAAAGTTTCCCTGAAAATTAACCCTTCTTTATATCTCTTATCCTCTCCTCCCAACTCTGTTATCCTCTTTTATTATGTCTCTGCAACAAAGATTCCTGGAGCAATGCTATTTGTTCATTCAGTCACTGTCCTAGGTGCCATGGAAGGACAGAAATTTATAAGATTCAGTCCCTAGCTTTAAGATGCCTATGATCCAAGGGATAAAAGGCATGTTCACAGATAGTCACATCCTAGTTAGTTCCAGCTGCTATAACAAACCTTAGACTGGATAATTTATAAAGAACAGAAATTTATTGCTCACAGTTCTGGCAGCTGGGAAGTCCAAGATTAAGGCACCAGCAGATTCCATGTCTGTTGAGGGCCCATTTCTCATAGATGGTAGCTCATTGTGTCTTCATGTGCAGAAGGGCAAAAAAGTTCCCTCAAGCCTCTTTTTTTCAATAAGGGAACTAAACCAATTCTTAAGGGTAGAACCTTAATGACATAATCACCTCCCAAAGGCCCCACTTCTTAATACCATCACCTTCGGTGTTAGGTTTCAACATGTGAATTTGGGGGACACAAACGTTCAGACCATAGCAACCACTGTATCAGAATCTGTGCCATAGATAAGCTTAAATGAGTGACCATGGTGTTGATTTTAACTGCATATTTCCATTAACATGTGCGTGTATTATATTGTATTCTTATTGAAATACTGCCAACACTACGAAGCTGAAGGCTACAGATTATACACAAATCACACTCAGATTTTGTTTGTGGCCCTCTTGGCTATTCTAGATGGGTGGATGGACCCTTAAGGATAAATCAAGTGGGGAGCTTAGATTTCCCATCTCCCACTCCATCTTGTCTGAGTCCTCGCATTGGACAAGGGAGCGTTAAAAACAGGGGCCCTTGGGCAAATGCTTGTGTGATAAACCACCTGTTTCTTATTTCATTGAGCTGACCTTTGTTCTCCCCCAGGTTAGTTGGCCTGCTGATCCTGTGTTTTCTTTGATAGGCATGCTTTGGATATTCGTGAACACTATGAGAGAAAGCTTGAGCGGGCTAATAATCTGTACATGGAACTGAGTGCCATCATGCTGCAGCTAGAAATGCGGGAGAAGG
Organism: Propithecus coquereli; assembly: GCF_000956105.1. NCBI lineage: Eukaryota > Metazoa > Chordata > Mammalia > Primates > Indriidae > Propithecus > Propithecus coquereli. The sequence continues at coordinate 18,315,195 of NW_012133858.1, read as the reverse complement.
AGCTCATTAAGTATGTATCCAGACCAGTGTCTGTCCTTACTGATTTGAGTCTCTCAATCAGCAGAAATGTACTATTCTTCCATGTTGTTGCTACTTGGAACTGGCAGATATTTTATTCAGTCATTCAACATTCTTTAAGGGATGTGCTGTGAGGTGCCTGCCCCGGTGAGGTGGACATGTTAGTGGACTCGCTGCAGAGCAAGTTATAGGGGAACGTGCACTTGACGGGCATTTGCACTTCCTCCTGTTGCATAGCTCAGAGGAGGGGCCCTCATTTCAGGAGGAGCTTGGAATGGATAAGAGGAACTTTATCGCCCCCTGGGGAAATAAATTGGCCCCTGAACGTGGCTTAAGGAATTCCTAATGGTGGCAAGAAAACTCTGGGGTCCTGACCAAAACAGCAGCTACTGAAAATAAGCAGGACTTCTGCCGTTGTATTTTGCTGGAAAAGGGAAAGTCGGTGTCAGCATCTAAATTCATGAGCTAAAGGGCAGAATGAAGTCAGGCTCGTTTGAATTTGGTATCTTGGTTTATTTTTTTAACCTGAATAGCAGCCTTGTTATCCAAATACCTATTTTTCTTAACTGTGGCCAGAATCCATGGATAGAATTAATCTGTGAAAACATTTTGCCCATCCTTTCCGCAGTGACCGAGATGTGACTTTTTCTTTCTTTCTCCAGGCGTGAGCAAGCAGTGGAAAAGAAGTATCCTGGGACCTACAAACGACACCCTGTCCGTCCAATAATCCACCCCAATGCCATGGAGAAACTTATGAAAAGGAAAAGTGTGCCTCACAAACCTGGGATGCAGACCAAACGGTGAGACACCCGCACTAATGTGATACTCAGATGAATGGGAAAATAGCCCCCTAAAAATCCACTCTCACAGGATGGTGGATGTGGCCACTTCTGTAGCTCATCATTAGCACACTCGGTTCTAGATGAAAGAGAGGGTGCGTGATGGACTCCAGGGATCTAGCCTTTACTATCTGAGGCATAGATATGTATTATCTTAGCGTGGAATGGTGGAAAGAGAAATAAACTGGAGGCCAGACAGACCAGGATTCAAATCCCGGCCCTGCCCTGTAAGCTGTGTGGCTTGACTTCTTTCAACCCCAGTGTGCTCATGGGTAAAATGGTATAATTGTAGCACACGAGATTTCTTTTTATTTTTATGAACTCTAGGACACAGAACTGAGTTAATCATAATTCTTGATTTATGACACAGTGGTCCATGCATGACCCTCTTTTGTTTATACATTTAAGTAGTTCTCTTTAATAATGTAATAAGTGCCTACAAACTCACCACCAAAAACAGAAGCTGGAGCTTGGATAATTACCTATATCTAACCATATAGTTTCTCTCATCTCACCCCTGCAGGGGATTTTTGTGAAGTTTAAGTAAGATAACATGTGAAATTACCCATCAAATCAAAAAATGAATTTTTGAATAGTAAAAAAGATGGCACTTTCCCGTTTTCCTACACATTTGCCTTATATTAGTTTAATCTTGACATTCGTTGCCGCTGATTTTTTTATTACCAAACTCTGTGGAGTTTCATTCCTTCCAAATAACACAGAATTGGTTCTATCCTAGCTGAGTTAATGTAAAGGAAAGAAATGTCCCTAAACCTGGGGTGTAGACCTAGTAGTGATACGTGAGCTAACTGTAGTAAGAATAAAGGAAATGAGAAAACACAAACCGAGAATGTATTAGAAGGCTATCAGAATGGTGGCCATTCTACCATAGCATGACCAATATAAACCTAAACTACTAATGAGTAACTACATGGATTAATCCAATTTTGCTTTTATTAACTGCCCCTAATCATCTTCTGGTCAAATTCTGAGCAACTTTTTTCAGATGGCACCTGGCACCACCCTCAGGGGGGAATCCCAACTCCTCTTTTCTTTTGTTTTACTAATTAGGGACAGAGTCTGCCTGCTGTCTCCCCCTTGAATTCTGCCTACAGTTAAAACCAAGAACACTGGGGGGAGAAAATAGAACTATTTAACTTTTCAATATATGAGCTCATGTTTACTTTTATTTTAGCTGCGAGAAATGTTTGAGAGAGTTTGACACCACCAGTAGACACTGAGTAAATAAACTAGCTGAACACAAGGAAGGCACACTGCAAAGAGTTGTACCATTGGTTCCTTGAAGGATTTAAGTTTCAGATTATTTGGAGAGTCCAATGATTACCAAGTGAGATGTCCAGAGACTTTGGAGGGGATCAGAGAGGAGAAACCATTCGGCATCCTTAAGCCTAGGTTTCAGCTTGTGTTTAGTTAGGGACTAAACACTAAATTGAAGCGTGTCGAGTTCAATTACAGATCTTCCAAGCCTGTCACAAGTGAGTATAGTCCAGTAAGGTAGCCTAAATACCCCAGAAGGAGAAGCTTGAAACGGGGAAAGAACTATGCCTTGGAGTCAAAAGACTTGGGTTCAAGTTACAAGTTCTGTCATTTACTAGCTTTGTGATGGACACAAGTCAACTGACCTCTGATCCTTGGTGTCCTTACCTATAAAATGGTTATAGTAATAATAGGAACCAAGTATTTTCTGCAGCATAAGTTGGCCAACTAACCGTAGATTTTTGAATCTGGAACAGGAAGCTCCTGATAGCAGCACAATATCCTACCCACCTTATCACAAACCCATAAAACCTGAAAATTCTGTGCTAGACAAGCCTTTAACTGTACTTTTCCTATAAAAGAAGAAAAACGCATCTCCAGCTGCCTGATACCTACGTATTTCTTGTGAGTTCTGGCTATTCAAAGTGTGGTCCTTAATTTAGCAACTTCTGAGAGCTTATTAAAATTGTAGGCTCTTAGCCCCCTCCCCAGACCTACTAAATCAAAATCTTCACTTTTATAATCTCCCCAAGTGATTTGTATGTGCCTTCAACTTTGTATTCTGACTGTCCAATAAGCTAGGCTGAAAACTAGGAGAGACTTTTTGTCTGGATTCTACCACTAATGAGCTATGAGACCATGAGCCACTCTGGCTGGGTTTTGGGTTCTTCGTCGCATATGGTGGAGGCAGGACTGTATCTGTGGTTTCCAGGCAAGGTCTAGAATACCCAATGGCTTGCACAGAGGTGTCTCAGAGGCCACTGCAGGGGTAGAAAGGGTGAGGAGGGGGAGCCCTGCAGGGAGGGGCTTCTGCTCACCCCCCTGCCAACCAGTTCCACTATATCTGTTTTATATGCTGGGTTTCTAATAATAATTAATTTGAGAAAAGAATTCTGTTGTTAAAAAACAAAAAAGTTTGGGCCGGGTGCGGTGGCTCATGCCTGTAATCCTAGCTCTCTAGGAGGCCGAGGCGGGCGGATTGTTTGAGCTCAGGAGTTTGAAACCAGCCTGAGCAAGAGTGAGACCCCGTCTCTACTAAAATTAGAAAGAAATTAATTGGACAACTAAAAATATATAGAAAAAATTAGCCGGGCATGGTGGCGCATGCCTGTAGTCCCAGCTACTCGGGAGGCTGAGGCAGGAGGATCGCTTGAGCCCAGGAATTTGAAGTTGCTGTGAGCTAGGCTGACGCCATGGCACTCTAGCCCGGGCAACACAGTGAGACTCTGTCTCAAAAAAAAAAAAAAAAAAAAGTTTGAACCCTCCAGCTCTAAAATCTCCTGCTGATTTGTGTCTGTCTGGTCCCAAAGAAGGGTAAAGCTACTTCCTACTGCTGGTAAGAAGAAAGTAGTGGTTCTTCCTAGTAATCCCAGAGGCTCTGCCCTGAATCAGTACGGCAGTTGAGAAACTATTTATTGTTTACCTATGGGCCTTGGAGTCAGTGTGGGCAAGGTTTACCTTCCGGCCTCTGGCTTCCTCATGCCCATGATCTTAGTGACTGGCCCAACAGGCGTTTGAAAACAGGGATATGAAAGGACATCCTCCTTTTAGGATCAAAGACAAATGCCAGTGTCACTCCTTACTAGCCCTCTTCTTGCTGCCTCTGCTCAACCTCCTGGGCTCTCTACTATTTCCCCCTTCTCTGACCCCTCCCCTCTTTTCCTTCCTTCAAAATTTACTGGCACCTTACTAGGGTCCATCACATACAAAAATGGGCAGCACATATTCCTAGCCCTTAAGGAGACCATGTCTAGGCCAAAGTCTCTGAACTTAGCCTCTCACCTAATTGACCTGAGGTTTCCTCCTCTAATACCAGACCTCTTTCCTTTATCCCTTGGGAGATCTGCCCAGATCCATCATCAGACAGATTTCTGATGATTAACAGACATCTATGCCCATACCTTAGCATATTGGTACCAAGCTAACAGCTAGGGTAATGAGGAAGAGATCAAGAAACCTGTAGAATAGAATTTAAAGAGGATTGAGGCTGAGCACAGCGACTCATACCTGTAATCCCAAGACTTTAGGAGGCCAAGGCAGAAGGATCACTTGAGGCCAGGAGTTGAGACTAGCCCAAGCAACATAGCAAGACCCCGTCTCTACAAAAAAATAGAAAAATTAGCCAGGCGTAATGGCACACACCTATAGTCCCAGCTACTCAGGAAGCTAAGGTGGGAGGATCACTTGAGCCCAGGAATTGGAGGTTACAGCAAGTTATGATCATGCCACTGCACTCCAGCCTGGGTGACAGAGTGAGATCTCTCTCAAAAAAAATATATCAAATAAAAATAAAGAGGATGAGTACCTACGCTGATGAGGCACAGAATAAAATCTAGAAGGAATTATGGACTCCTCTATAAGTGGACATTATATTATTTTCTACTATGTTAAACAATACTGTAACATAACATCATCAAACATACATTTTTGTTGCACATATGTTATCTCCATTGGATAAATCCCTATATATGTGACTGCTGATTCAAAGGGTATGTGTATTTTAAGGCTTGGGAACATTTCCCCAAACTCGAATGTGTTTTTATGTGTTTAAAACTAAACCTGTACTTTTCTCCCAGGCCAGATCTGTTGAGATCTGAAGGCATCCCTAGTACAGAAGTGGCTCCCACGGCATCCCCTTTGTCCGGAAGTCCCAAAATGTCCACCTCAAGCAGCAAGAGCCGGTATCGATGCAAACCTCGTCACCGCCGGGGGAATAGCAGAGGCAGCCATAGTGACTTTGCAGCAATCCTGAAAAACCAGCCAGCCCAGGAAAACTCACACCATCCTACTCACCTACACCAGGCTCAATCCCAATACCCTTCTCTCCATCACCATAATCTTCCGCAGCAGCAATACCAGCAACCCCCTCCTGCCGTGTCTCAGAGTCACCATCCCAGACTCAACATGCACGGCCAGGACATTGCAACCTGCGCTAACAACCTGAGGTACTTTGGCCCAGCAGCAGCCCTGCGAAGCCCACTCAGCAACCACGCTCAGAGACAGATGCCTGGTTCGAGCCCTGACCTCATCTCCACAGCTATGGTGGCAGATTGCTGGAGAAGTCCTGAGCCAGACAGAGGCCACGCTGGCCCCTATGACCCCTGCCTCCAGTGCAGGCCAGAACAGTCTGGGTCCTTGGACACATCCTCTACTGAGCCAGTGGGGAGGAGCCCCGACCTTTCCAAGTCACCAGCACACAATCCCCTCTCAGAAAATGCCCAGGGTTCTCAGAAAATGGAAGAAAATGGATTCAACAGCTGCAGGTCTGCGTCATCCCTTGGCACCCCTCATCACATCACTCCCCCAGTGCTACCTCGAAAAACAAGGCCTCTTCAGAAGGTAAAGTATGATGACAAGAGTAGTCTGTGTCACTGCCTTCAAAGTATATCAGAGCCTGCCATGCTATATACATTATAAAGCATACGTAAAAAGTATGTGTTTTGTAAAAGGATGAGATAACAAAAACATAAGTAGATGTTTCTTTTACTTTAAATGCTTTCTTCTGAAACTGCTTAAGTGATGGACTAGGGAGTACACTTTAGGAACTACGGAACTGGGGTATGGATCCAAATGTATATAATGTATAAATAGATAACCAACCATATATTGGAGATATGTAATCAAGATAGTTTGGAAACACTACCCTAGAAACTCTAAGTCCTGAGGGATGTTGCAAGAAGTAAGGATTCCATGATAAAATGAGTTTGAGAAACATAATGTTCTCTGTCCTCTCTTGCAGATTCTTAGTGCACATTAACAAATCGTAGGCTTTAAGAAATCATGCAGTATCCTTGTTTAATCCAGCATTTCCCTTGGCTATTTGACCATACAGCCTTTAAAAAATAAAGCCTGTTAATCCACCATGGAACTAGCTTTCTTCACAATATACTTTGGAAAACATTGCTTTAATCAATAACCATCATGACCCAGCCAGTTCTTAGTCATTGAAACCTGTTCTCTCCTGTTTATCCACCAGTTGCCTGGGGTTTATCAGCTGAGAGGCAGACTGCCATAGAAAGATCATGAGCTTGGGAGTCAGATGGATCTTAATTCAAACCACAGCTCTCTTCCACTCAGTACCTCTATGAACTTCCGTTTTCTTGCCTATAAAACGGGTCTGATATTGGACTTTGCCTCACTGGTTGATGTGAGGATTAAATGAGTTAATACATATAAGCTTTTAGAACAGGACCTGGAACATAGCACCCTTCCAAAAATATTAGCTCATTTTGCTAATGAGTTAAAAAAATAAGATTATGAATGAAAAGTATTTAGAACATGGTAGACACCCACCCAATTCTAAGTATTGTTTCATATGATCATCATTGTTCATCAGGAATTTAGTTGAAGGAATGAAAGGGTATGAAATGTACATGAGTATGTTTGGTCAACTGGACATTTAGTAGACAAGAAGTTGAAGCTGAGGGCTACTGTCTCAGAACTGTATTTCTTCCTCAACATACGCTGCTGCTACTATGCTGACTAAGCATTCCCAGAGATTAAATTGTGTTTCAAATTGTGCAGTTGACTTGGGCTAATCCATTCTTAGCTCCCCCTACCCCTATGGCCAGTAACATGTATTTTTTGGTAACAACTTTATTAAGATATGATTCACATACCATATAGTCCTTCCATTTAAAGTGTACAATTCAATGCCTTATATCTACAATATTATGCAATGATCACCACAATCTATTTTAAAACATTTTCATCACCCCAAAAAGAAACCCCATACCCTCATCCCATTCCCCAGTCTCCCCCAAATAACATGTATCTTTGAACCATCCTGATGCCATTTTGATGCCATCTGTGGGTCTACAGGCCACAGAGCACATACTTTGTACATTTGGCTTCATTAGAACCTCACTCCCACAGAGCAGCTCAACTTCTTTTTATCAAGACACACTCCCACAGGTATTCCTAGGGTAACTGCTCATCTCAGCAGTCAGGATAACTCCTTCCCTGTCTTTCCTATTCAAAGAAACATATCAGCTGGGCACAGTGGCACAGGAGGCTGAGGCAGGAGGATCGCTTGAGTCTGGGAGTTCGAGGCTGCAGTGAGCTATGATTGCGCCTGTGAATAGCCCCTGCACTGTAGCCTGGACAACATAATGAGACCCTGTCTCTAAAAATAAATAAATAAATTTTTAAAACCACATCAGATTACAAATGAGTAAGAGTCATGATATTTTAGAACTGACTTTTAAAAAGGGACATTATCCTCAGTCTTTGCTATAGTTACTTGGACCAATTACCCACCTCATAAGAGATTGGGTAATCCAGTGTAATATGACACTATGGTTAAGGACAGTTGGTCTTACATGTGGCTGCTCTTATGCCCTTGATGGAGATGAGATCTTCTCTATAAGAGAAGATCATCTTCTTGCTGGGTCACTTACCCAGCCTTCCAGATCAAACATAGAGCCCCAGCAATCACAGGACCTCAGGTGGCCCAGCCAGAGCTCCCTTATTGCTGCAAATGTGCTCACTCAATAAAAATGCATTAAGTGCCTTCTTTTAATGGGCAAATAATAACTGTAAATATTTATGGGGATAAGCACCTATTTTGTATGCAGTGTTGCATTGATGGGAGAGTGAGGAATACAATACAAACACAATACGGTCTGACCCTCAAAGAATGTATGTTTTAGTATAACTATAATATTAGTGGAAAAGTAATTGGTGTATAAAAAGGGAAAAAAGTGGTTGTTGGCCTTTAAAGAATCAAAAGATCACTTCTTGGTGAAATCTCTGTGACAGAACCTGGAACCACTAGTGGCAATGATTACGAGAGATTGTCCCCAAATCCAAGACGTCCTCTCCAGTTTCCCTCTCCATCACTCACCTCTGGACACTTTCCATGGAGCTTTCACCTCCCTGAAGGCAAGGATAAAGTTTGGCTCCGTTCCACATGTCTTCCAGCATCTAATACGGGGTCTGTCATCATGGGCACCCAAGAAAAGTTGCTAAATGAATGAATGAGGGTATATATGTTTACAAATGACATTCAGGAGCTAGGCACAGTGGCTCATGCCTATAGGCCCAGCTACTTAGTATGCTGAGACGGGAGGATTGCTTAAGCCTGGGCGTCTGTGACCAGCCTAGACAACAGGATGAGACTCTGTCTCTAAAAAATAAAAAATAAAGATGACATTCAGCAACTACTACTCAGTGCTTTTTGGTGATAATTAAATCCTTTACAGGTAGTGGGAGGTGGGGGTGAGAGAGAGACAGTAAAATAAACTTTTTCTCCTTTGTTCTTCTCAGAGTGGAGATGACTCCTCAGAAGAGGAAGAAGGGGAAGTAGATAGTGAAGTTGAATTTCCACGAAGACAGAGGTAAAACCAACAAACACACGACTGCTTTTAGTGTAATGGGGAAAAATCCCAAGTTTGCAAACACCCAATATTCAACCACAAGTCACTCTCCGACAGTCACCTTACAGGGAAATTTGAACTCACTGTGTTCATGTTTTCCCATTGCCACATTTTGGCAGTTGATCATACACAGCAGATCCTAGTTCATAAGAATTCATTTCACAGGAACTTCAAGATGAGGAGTGTAAATACAGATTCGAGGTTACAATTGAGAATACAGTGGGCAGTTTGTGAGGGATGGCCATGCTGTTTTGTGGTTAATTTTATTGGTTTCTAGTGGATCTCGCTGTGTTAGTCTGCTTGGGCTGTTATAACAAAATACCACAGACTGGATGGCTTAAACAACAGAAATGTATTTCTCAGTTCTGGAGGCTGGGAAGTCTAAGATCAAGGTTCTACTGATTCAGTTCCTGGTAAGGGCTCTCTTCCTGGCTTACAGATAGCCACCTTCGCGCTGTGTCTTCATATGGCAGAGAGAGAGCTAGAGGAAGAGAGATCTTGCTCTTTTTATAAAGTCACAGTCTTATTGGATTAGGGCCCCACCCTTATGACCTCATTTAACCTTAATTACCTCCCAAAGATCCTATCTCCAGATACAGTCATTGGGAGTTAGGGGTTTAACATGAGTTTGCAGGGGAAACAGTTCAGTCCATAGCATTCCCCATGCCTTGGATTTTACACCTCAGGTTAAGTATGATTAGATAAGTTGAGTCCCCCTTCAACTAGCCTGCTTACCTAGCAATAATCATTTTGCTGGTAGGATTAAAGAAGGGCCATCTCCCCTCGCTTCCAGAATAAAACCTTGCCCTATGTAGAAGTGGGGAAGGTAGTTTTCCTCCCAGGAGTTGTTTTTCTGCAAATAGACATTCTCTTCTTAAAAAGTAAGGCTCTAAGAATCTTCCCAGGAAGGTTTGTGTACCTGCCCCAAAACAGAAATTCCCAAAACACCAAGGGACTCCTAGCCCTTTGATAAATTGTATTCTGGATCCCCA
>NW_012133858.1:18289965-18304212 GCF_000956105.1 Propithecus coquereli | reverse complement strand
AAAAAAAAAAAAAAAGCTAAACCTAGATGTTAACTGGAATGAGCCCCTCACTAACTAGCGGGGCAGTGCTCACAGCTGCAGAGTGAGCACTCTTTTCTGTTGGGGGTCAGTAAACAGGGGTGGTGAAGGCACTTGGCCTTCCAGGGCCCAATGCCTGGAAGGCCAGTGGATACTGGGCTCTGGGAAATGCAGCTGGGGTGGAGGTGGTGGGTAGAGAAGGACACTGAGCAGGGTGTGAGTAGACCTGTCCCAAGCCTCAGCTCTACCTTCTCTGATGGTGTGGCCTTGAACAAGTCACTTCCCTTCTCTGGCTCTAGTTTTCTCATCTGGGAAATGAGTTAGAACAGAGCATCTCCAAAGTCTCTTTCACCTCTGAGATTCTCTGACTCTCTGAATACGAAGCCATAATTTCAGTTTGGACATTTCCATACTATGCATACATGTACACAGTGTGATTAGACAAGCTGACTTTTTTTCAAAGACCAGTGGTAGCCATCAGCTTGGAGTGTAGTGTTTAGTCACATAAACATATAAACCAAATGAAAGAGAAATTTAAATTTCCCCCTTGTGTTAGTCACCCTGGACACTGCCATAACAAAACGCCATAGACTAGGTGGTGACTTAAACAACATAAATGTATTTCTCACAGTTTTGGAGGCTGGGAAGTTCAAGATCAAGATGCCAGAGGGTTTGGTTTCGGGTGAGGGCTCTCTTCCTGGCTTGCAGACGGTGGCCTCCTCCCTGTGTCCTCACAGGGCCTTTCCTCAGCGCCCGCACTTAAAGACGGGGAGGAAAGGGAAGATGGGAAAGAGAAGAGGGCCACAAATCCTATCTCATTAGGACTCCATTCTTAGGACTTCATTTAATTTTAATTACCTCCTAAAAGCCCTACTCCAAATATAGTTACACTGGGCATTAGGTCTTTGGCACAGCATTTAGGGGAGGGGGACACAATTCAGTCCATAGCACATCTCTGTTGCTTTAAAATTAAATAGTTTCTACCTGTCTTGATTTTTAGTCCTTCTCAGGGACAGGAAAAAAACTAGATTATCTCTCACCGAGACTGACTGACAGATAGGAGAGGAAAGTGGTTGTTCCGTGATTAAGTTCCTCGGGTCTTCCTGGTTCTAGGCCCCATCGCTGTATCAGCAGCTGCCAGTCGTACTCAACCTTCAGCTCTGAGAATTTCTCCGTGTCCGATGGAGAGGAGGGAAATACCAGTGACCACTCAAACAGTCCTGATGAGTTAGCTGATAAACTTGAAGACCGCCTGGCAGAGAAGCTAGACGACCTGCTGTCCCAGACGCCGGAGATCCCCATTGAGATATCCTCGCACTCAGACGGGCTCTCTGACAAGGAGTGTGCTGTGCGCCGCGTGAAGACGCAGATGTCGCTGGGCAAGCTGTGTGCGGAGGAACGTGGCTATGAGGTGGGGGCTTCTCCCTGCTCTCGTCGCTGATCCCTCCCTAGGTCTTTTCGGTTAGCGTACGGTCAAGTCCTTAGGGCCTTTACATTTTCGTTTAGCATGTAAGATGCAGCTGTCTCCATGAAGTAAGTAGAAGTACAGGGATCAACAGAGCTTCCAGAAACGAGGGCAGTTTCTCCCAAATGAGGCACAAACATTCAACTGCTCAGGAACCCTTCATTTCAAGATTTAACTCAAACATCACTTCCTCCTGACCCCATCTTCCAACAAGGTTAAAGGTCCGAGCCTCCTTCCTCCACGTCCTCACTGTCCCTTGAATGATGCTGTCACAGCACATGTAACACTTTACACGTATGTGTGTGTGTGCGTGCACATATGTATAAAGGCATGTATGTAATATTGCCTTCGGAGAGGCTGGATAGCACAGTGGTTATAAATGTATACCCTGGAATCTGACTGCCCTTCCACTTACCATGTGACCTTGCAAGACACTTATCCTCTCTGTAGGTCAGTTTCCTTATCTATAAAATGGGGATGATAGCATCTGTCTCATAGGGGTGTTGTGAGGATTACGTGGATTAACAGAGGTAAAGCTTGTTCGACGGTGCCTGGAGCATAGTAAATGCTATGTAAGTGTATGGGGTGGGGTACTGTTAGGATTGTTGTAGTTGTCATCATCTCATCTCCATGGGTCTTCTTTCTCCATATGCCCCACAGGGACAGGACCTGATCTCATTTATCTTTGCAGCCCCCCACCAAGCACAGTGCCTGTTGTGTGGGAGGTGTTCAATACATGTTTACTGCGTGCCTGTAGCAATAAATTAAGGCTTTATTTTGTCTTGACTTTGCAGAACCCTATGCAGTTTGAAGAATCGGACTGTGACTCTTCAGAGGGGGAGTGTTCTGATGCCACAGTTAGGACCAATAAACACTACAGCTCCGCTACTTGGTAATGAAGGAATACACGTCCTGAAGATCTCATAACTATACTGGCATTTCAAATCCACCCCACCCCCAGACTCTTCCCACTCTCTACCTGCTTTCTGTCTGGGAAGAGAACTGCCCTATCTTTACTACCCCTAGAAATAAGCTGCAATAACAGGAACATGAGACTTCGCAAATCTCTGGAAAAAAAATATCCAAATGAAATTAAGTCTCATTGAACATTTCAATCAAGAATGGCAGGGATCTATTTTATTGAATATTCTAGCTACTGTAACATTGATATTTATTTTTGTTTGACATTTTAACACTTTGTACTGTAAAGAGTGAACTATATATGATATAGAGAAAGATACAATAATTTCTTGCAAAAAAAAAAGAGAGGAAAGAAAGAAAAGCGAAAAAGAAGTGAAATTTAGGAGCAACATCCTTGGGAATTTGTGGGGCTGGGAGGTATTATTGCTGCTTGAATAGGGGACCAGGTCTTTTGGCCATAAGTGACTGAAGAAGAGCCAGAGCAAGACATATTGAGCATTTTAGAACATAAGCAACAGCAAAAGAAAAGCAAGTCCAGGCAACTTGTGAACAGACCACATTAAGTTCAACCAGATTGTCCAGCTGGGTGATGGAAAGAACCTTAAAAAGTTTGGGGACCAGATACTTGTCTTTGAGGGCATGTACTTCCTCTAGGAGGAAAAAAAACAAAACTGTATATGTGGAAACTAATTTCATTTTTAAAATTTTAAGCAGCATTTGGTAGTGAGGCTTACAGATAGTATCAAACCTTGTCCTTGGCAAATACTTCCCTTTTTAATGCTGTCGTTGTCCTTACCTTGACAAATGTGTTACCATGACTGATGTGTTGATCTTGCAGACTCAAGTGCCATTTTCTTATAGCTTATTTCCTTTCTACCTGCTGACTTTTAGGAAAAAGGGTAGTGGGGTATGATGAGGAGAAGAAAAAGATACGAAAAAAGGACCGTCTACAACAGTGTTAAAAGAGCCAATGTGGAAGTTTTAAAAGTACATTCTCAGGATGGCTCGGTTGAGCTACAAGGTGAAGATGGGATCACCCCTCTCTGGAACCAGGTTGCTTATCTGCTAGAGTCATATTGATTCAAGTAGGAGAACAAATTTTGAAGGCAGCTAGGATGTGTGCGTGTGTCTGTCCAATGTCTAATCCAAACCATCCCCTTATTTTTATTCATTAACTCATTCTATCCTGGAAGCTTTAGTGACTGGCTATCACTGTCAGAATAAAGGCAAAACAAGCAACTTGCAAAAGGCAACTCCTCTCCCAACGTAACAGCACTTTTGTTAAATGCTGCTTGTAAAATATCATTTATTTCACTGCAAATCAATGCCATTTTGAATAATTGGATTTAGAAATTTGTGGAACGAACAAGCGATGCTGAGCAAGGATCGGAAAGGTTTTCACATTGTCAAAAGCAAGAGGGCCTTCCTGTCTCCAGGGTCACAGCCTCTGAAAAGCATCCCAAGGTACTTCGTCATGGCACCTTGGCTTTAAGAAAAATCTTATCTAGAATTCGATTTACAAACAGATGTTGACCTAGTTCCTGTCTGTGTCTCCAGGACAGATTACTGTCCAACAGCCTCTTGATTCTCTTGACTGACACTGCATCATGTTGAACGTTAGGAAAGACTTGCACCGACAGCTATTACCATTTCCAGTGCAGATGAAAATGTTGCCTCTCCTCTGGGTTTCACTAATTGCATCAGCCAAAAAGGAAAGGCAGGAGGGAATTTAGAGCAGTTCCTTTTGCTTGTTTGATCCCTCCAGTTGTTTACACTTTATGTTGAGACATTGATTTAAAATGTATTGTCTATGATTTATAGCTCTTAGGTAGAATGAAGGAAAATGTTTAACTTATACAGAGAACAGTATTGTTTGCATTAAATTATTCCATTTTGTATAAATTCTGTAGCTGGACTACATGAAAGATCTTAAGTTATGGCATTATTATCATTGTTATTTTATTTTATAATATTATCATTCTCATTTTCTGTCGATCAGAAGGTGTGGTTTACGATGTAGCATAATGATCATGTTTATTGCTAACCGTGAATTATGATGGGTTTTATAATTTTAATGAAGGAATGAAAATGGAATTGCCATTTGGGAACTCCCTAGTATTCATCTTAGCTGTATTCCCTATTTTCTATGTACAACAACAACAATCATCTGAGGATGCGTGTTCTGCCCTGAAGCCCAATGGATACGTTGTGATTTTGACTGGATCATGAAAGCTCTGGGTGGGCAGCTGACTAAGTAGATGGACAAATAGTTCAAATCTGTAAACTTCCTCAAGTTTCTTAGGAAATAAAATCATGGGACTACGTTAGAAGCAAAAAGAGAATTATTTAATGCCCTGAGAGGAACAGACCTAGAGAGTTTTTCATGGGGCTCATGGATTAGTTTCAAGAATTGACAACGTAGTTTGTAATTTCCTTCCAGTCAGATCCCTCAACACCACTCTTTTTTCTCCTAGTCGGGATTAGCAGGGAGACTAAGAAAAAAATATATATACACTAGTCCTCCCATATCTGAGGTTTTACTTTCCCTGGTTTCAGTTAACCCACAATTAACCATGGACTGAAAATATTAAATGGAAAATTCCAGAAATAATTCATAAATTCTAAATTGCGCACCATTCTGGGTAGCATGATGAAATCTTGCACTGTACCACCCTGGACACGAATCCTCCCTCTGTGCAGCATATCTATGCTGTGGATGTGACCTGCCCATCAGCTGCTTAGTAGCCATCTTGGTCATCAGATCAACTATTACAGTTATCACAGTGCTTGTGTTCAAGTAACCCTTATTCTACTTAACAATGGCCCCAAAGGGCAAGAGTACTGGACCTAATTTATAAATTAAACTTTATCATAGGTATGTGTGTACAGAAAAAAACATAGTATATATAAGGTTTGGTACTATCCTCGGTTTCAGGTGTCCATTGGGAGGTCTTGGAACGTATCTGCCACAGATAAGGGGGGACTACTGTATGTACATATAAGGCATGACTTAAAATGCCTAGTTGTGATGTCATCATAACAAGACTAAAGAAATTCAAGAAAAAGGCGTAGTCACTTAAAGGATCAAGTGCTGGAAAAAGTACCTTGAAAGGCCATATTTTCCATACTCTGACTTCAGATCACACTGCACTGTGATTTTCTTTTCTTTTCTTTTCTTTTTTTTGGTTCATTATTCCTTGGAATGGAGATGCTACCATTCTATGTCCACTGTCTGTCCAACATGAAACACTGACACTTCAGTTTGTCCAATTCTCGCCCACCTTTAGTGGCAACAGAGAAACATGAGAGTCAAGTGCTGTCTTATACCTTTCAATGATGGTCTTCCTAGAACACCCACCCCAGATACCTCATATTTTTTATCAGTTTTTTGAATTCCCATCTTGACTATCTTGTATGCTAATGCCATACACCTTATCTGGATTAAATGTTCTGAGCATGTTAGGACAGTAGACAATGGTTGAATCTTCAGTCATTTGCCATATTGTCAAGAGTTGAATAAAGTCCACATTGAACACATTTGTTGAGTAGAATTGACTGGGAGTTTCAGAGAAGATTGGTGTCCTTAATCGAGGTTAAAAAGGGAAATACCTTCTCTATCCCAGCCTGGCTCTTCCCTGCCTGCCTTGTGATGAGCAGGAAAATCTTGAATTGGTGTTATGTTTCCTTGAGAACAACTCCACAGTCATCTGAAGAGTGTTGAATGAAGAGCTCAGGGAATTTATGAGCTAATTTTCCAGTCCCCACAACTGTGCAACAGTGCTCCAAGGAACCTCACAAGACTGATGTCGAGCTTCTTCATTGGGATGAATGTCTACATTCATTTAGCATTTAGCATCTGGTTTTGACTGTAGGATAATGAGTTTTAATTTGTGTTGCAGATGAGCATTTGGTTCTGATTTCCATCTATTTCTAGATCATGTCCTCTGAATAACAATGTCTCTTAAAATTGCATAGCAGAGGGACTGAGAAGCCTGCATCCAGTGTGAAACTAATGGACCTTACCACCACAAAAGTTTAGACCTGGTCTCCAAGGTTGTGAGAAGCTCCCACTCGGAAAGGTAAAGATGCCAGCTCTACTGCAAGAGGATTTGTATGGCCTACTTGAAGTTCAAATACTATATTTAAAAATGTTAGTATCAACAAATCTATCTTTCTAGAATTAAGGACATTTTTAGTAGGATTTAGTAAGACATCTACTGTAGGACTTCATTGTGCTAAATTACGCCCCTCTCTTTCCCTAAGTAATAGATGTGTTTTGGATTTTCCTGGTAGCAACCTAGACTATTCTCTCTCTATGGAGCACTGACATACTTTGAGAGTAAATGCATCCTTATTAATCAGATGATTTTTTTTTTTTCCCAATGCCCTTATGTCTCCATTTTTTTCCTTTTCTTAAAACATTCCTACTTGAACTTCCTGGAACTGAATTCTCCATAAGGTAATATTTGGAATCCAAGGAATTTCTCCCCTGCTCCACAGTAGAGTGTGCTGTTTTGTTTCGTTTTGCCAGTAAGCCAGAAACCAAAATACCAGCAGGTACCACCATTTACCACCTCCATCCGAAACACCCAAGGCCAACACTATTTATTGAGCATCATGTCCTTTCCTACTGGGCACAGACATAGCCTCAGAACTTCTCACGACATAGCACTTGGAGCAATAATTACCACTTGATCAGAATTGGTGTGCAAGGGGCAATCCATTTGCCATCCTAGCTCAAAGTTCATAACTGATTTCCTAAAGGTGGTTTGAGCTCTTGAGTTAGCTCTGATGGAAGAATGGCAGGTTCACACCAGAGTTCTCCTTAAGGATCCCACCTATGGCTGTCAGGGGCAGTACTACTGGCAGGGGAAAGGCCACTTGCCTCTACCCTTTTGGTCTATTAATACAATTGCAATTGAAGAATCATCAATCACTGATGGCTCAAATTCCAAAATGTCTCTTCATTCACATCATTTAATTGTATTGAATGAGCATATTCCTCCCTTGCCTTCTATAAACAGAAAATTAGTATGTTAAGTCTCAGGTACTTGCTTCTTCCTTAGACTCTGAGACTATGTACCAAAACGATATGACATTCTTTTCAAGACTTTGACTTGTACTGTCAGTGTTAGTGCCTTTCCAGGCAGCAAGATTCTTCTTCTTTGCTGATTTTATAGGACAAATGTCCCAGTATACTCACAACCCAGTGTTACTGACCTCACAGACTGGCACATTAGAGTCATATTAGTCTGCTTGTTCGCATGTTACAACTGATACTGCAAACACCTATTCAAGTTGGAATGAAATAGGCTGCTAAGTAGAGGACCCTTGTGGAACCTGGAGCATTTCTCAGGGATGGGTGGCAAAAGAGGGGAGCTCTGAAATCACTGCTCTGAGAAACAGGGTTACACCAAAAGAGTCGGGTTAAGAGTTTTGTTAACCATCAGGTGACCAGGGCACGATGGCAGGATTTCACACAGAGCCAAGCCCCAAGCAGATGACAAGGCCACTGTAAGGAAGCTTCCAGCAGCATCCCAGGCCTGCTCTCCAGAGCCACTTCACAGCACTCAGGGGATCGCTGGCTCCTGGCCCCAGGCTGCTGTCCAGTGACCAGGTGGACAGGGCCCTCCGATGGTTGCAGGCCAGAAGGAACGCTGGCCAGAATGTGTGAACTGTTAGGAAGATGTCACCCAGGGGCTCTTCACCTCCTGAGTGACCACTTCCCAGACTCCAGAATGGGAAGACCCTCTTTGATTTATTATAAATTTGAACTTCTATCAATTTGGACAGATTGAATTTCTTTTTTGTGGTTAAGTCTCAAAATGAACTCCCTCGTGTCCCCGTTCCCAGTGTTGTTTTCTGATGCCGTCTCCCCCTTTGTATTGAACAGCGATGGGAACAAGAACGACTATCAAAGCAAACGAATGCATGGAATTAAACAAAAAGTGTACTTCACCATTTCCTGGTCCTGTCTTTTCCTAAATGTACTGTTTGTGTCCTGAAAGCTGCCTTAACAAGTCTCAGCAACTGTCAGAACTTTAGGAAGAGGAAGACTTCACACGAGTGGGTTTCCTGCAGCCAGGAAAATCAGGTGAAGGGGAAAGCTGGTTTCTGTTGACTCTTGCATTTTAGACACAACCACAAAAGGAAGAGGCAACCATCATTTTCTTTGGTTACAGTCTGTTCCTGAGAATTCTGTAAAAGCCTAGGCAGGCCCTCGCTTCTTCCCTGTGCTTTCCTGCAGCCTATCTTATAGCTATTTCTGTTATTAGTGACCCCACTATAAAGGGAGCACAGAGAGGAAAAAGAAGATGAAAATCTGGCTTCCAAACAGTGATTTGGTAAGAAGCACACTGAGAGTAGAGAGCTAAAACACCATTTTGGATTCTCTGGTTTTCAGCCCATCCTGATTCCCAATGGCAAGGGTAGTTGAAAGTTAGCACCATGTACAAACAAGCACCACACAGAACGTTGATAATTCATTTATTTGGGAAATTGCTTTGCCTGTAAACTCAACTGATAAGGCACAATGTTGCAAACTTGTGGGGGTGGGGGAGGAAGACAAAGCTAAAGATCCTAAAAGGGGCACATTTGCAATATGTGGAGAACTGTCCTTGTTTCTTCTTCCCTCCTCCTACTACAGAACACTAAGAGCCTCTGTTTTCAAAGTCGGCCTCCTGTTTACCCCACTCTCATTATCAAGGTTTCTTTTAAAGACACACATTTTTAAAATGAAATCCTTGGTGTGAAAGGATCATACCATGTCCAAAAAACAGTTTGGGAATCCATTCTTCCTATGGAATATGAGTATTCCCAAGAATTCAAATAAAACAAGAGGCCTAGATTAAAGCCTCGGCAAGATTCTTGGCCAAGCCAAACCATAAACCCACCAAACGATGCCCAAGAGCAACAGTTCTGGTACGTCATGGTGAGTTACTCCTGCAGGGTACAGGACCACAGAGCTGGTTAGTTTGGGTGCCAAGGTCCCTCTGTCCTTGGAAGCATTAACCCAGCTCTGTGCCAATACAATACTGCAGCTGGAGGATGTATAGGCAATTAAGACACAACATAACAAAGTAATGAGAAATCACGTTTTCTTATGAAAACTGTTGTCAATTAGTAAAATAAAAGAAAGAAAAGTAGAATAAAAATTTAAAAAAATAAAAAGAGGCCGGGTGCAGTGGCTCATGTCTGTAATCCTAGCACTCTGGGAGGCCGAGGTGGGAGGATCGCTTGAGGTCAGGAGTTCAAGATCAGCCTGAGCAAGAGCAAGACCCCATCTCTACTAAAAATAGAAAAATTAGCTGGGTGTTGTGGCCGGCGCCTGTAGTCCCAGCTACTTGGGAGGCTTAGGCAGGAGGATCACTTGAGCCCAGGAGTTTGAGGTTGCTGTGAGCTAGGCTGACGCCACAGCACTCTAGCCCAGGCAACATAGTGAGACTCTGTCTCAAAAAAAAAGAAAAAGAAACCAAGTTCTCCTCCTTGAATTAAAAGATAAAACACAATTATTCCTCAGTTATTCTTGGCAAATACAAAATGAAAAACATTCAGAGGGTATACTGGCTGATAGCCTAGTGTACTGAATCCATTCTCTTAGAAGAACATAGAAGGGATTCTCACGCAGAAAGGACAGACAAGAAAGTGTATGGATGGTCATTTGATTTAGGTGAGTCAAGAGCCCTCCCCCCCCAATCCAGATGGATAAGAATTTTTCCAGAACATATCCATAACATAGAGTTTGCTCCATTCATATTTAATAGTCTATTTGTAACCAGCTTCACTGTCAGGACATGCAACCGTGAAATGTGACATACATGGTAACATCAGTGTGTCTGAACAAAAGAGCATCACAGAAATCATTGTGTATTTGAGCTATATGTGGAAGTCCTAGGCAGTTCGTCAGCTTGTTTCCCTTGACTTATAGAAGAGGTAGGTCATCAGCAAAAAAGTATAAAAGAAACACTCTTCAAGAGACTAATAGAAGATGAAGAGTGATGTCAGTGTTGTGGGTTCACATGTCATCACAGATACTAAACACATCCACAGGGACTTAACAAGAGGAGATCCATCACAACAGCCTGTCACTTTGCAAAAGAGGCACTCTGGACAAGGACAATCAACATCTTCTCCCAAGGCAAATACGACACACTGTCCTGAACTCGTTAGACAATAAAATATAAACAGGACTTTCTAGGAGGCCATCCGTATTGCAGAGTGTCCTGCTAAACCAGGACTGGTTTTAAAACCTGATACAATTCACCTTCAGGAGCACAGAGTGTCCTTTATGACAAGACACTGCACACAGATGAACAAAGTGTCCAAATCACCTGTTGAGGGCAATTTAAATACAATGAGGGGGCCGGGCGTGGTGGCTCACTCCTGTAATCCTAGCACTCTGGGAGGCCGAGGCGGGAGGATCCTTTGAGCTCAGGAGTTGGAGACCAGCCTGAGCAAGAGCGAGACCCCATCTCTACTAAAAATAGAAAAGAAATTAGCTGGACAACTAAAAATATATAGAAAAATTAGCCAGGCATGGTGACACATGCCTGTAATCCCAGCTACTTGGGAGGCTGAGGCAGGAGGATCGCTTGAGCCCAGGAGTTTGAGGTTGCTGTGAGCTAGGCTGACGCCACGGCACTCTAGCCCGGGCAACAGTGTGAGACTCTGTCTCAAAAAAAAAAAACATAAAAAAAAAAAATAAATAATGAGGGGCTTTAGAGGACCACACCCATTACACGAATAAGCAAGCATCCAGGGACATGGCAAACAGAAAATCCAGATCACGTGTCTTTTCTGTTTATATGATTAGCGTTGCTTGTTTCGTTCAATTGCAAGTGTTTCTGGCTAAATTTTTTAATGAGGGTTCCAGGAACTAATGCCACCAGGGCAATGGCCAACAGCTTTAAGACAGTTTCCCAGGAGAAAAGAGCATCCAGGGAGGTTAGGGTCGACAGGATGGAGCCGGTCTGTACACAGATGAAATTGTATGGTATCAAACCTGGAAGAAGAAAAGGGAAAAGAGCCTGTTACTAGGGGCAGGAAAACTAAGAAAATCACAATTCAGAAATGTCACCAGTAATTCAGAACAGTAAGTCCAGTTTTTTTGCCTGACTCCTGACCCTTAAACATATTAACTCTTTCCCTGCTTTCCTTCATTTCCACTCTTCCCTCCTCTCCTCACTTCCCATATACACCTGCCTTGAGGATGGTTTACACAAATATATATATACTACAATAAGATACAAATTTTAAAATAGGAAAAACAAAATGAGTGCAGAACAATGCAACAAGTCCAGGAGTACAATCAGTGCAAAAATGCATAATGTTCACACATTTGCTAAAGGTGGGTCCAAAATTTGGTTCTGAGCACCCTACAGCCAAAGAGGGAAGCACCATCATTTACAGTATGCATGAGATTAATAAAGACAGTTTCTTAAAAGAAGTACTACTTTTCATACTCTGTACTACCTCTAAGAGGTCATCAAATCCACTCAACCCAAAAGTCTGCCTGGTGGCTGCAAGTGCTGGTTGTGTAACAATCCCCTGGTGAACCTGTTAAAAAACACATCTTCAGGCTCTACCCCAGAAATTCTGGTTACTTGGTTCCAAGTTAGAGCCGTCCAGGAACCTGTATTTTAAAAGCCTCTTCCCCACCCCCACCCGGAGATTAGATCACAGACCACTGAAGGTCACACAGCTTGTCAGACCCTAGTCTCCAGAGTCTTTCCAAGCCTCAGGCCACCTAGGCAATTACAAGCCATTAACCCCCACTAACTGAGGTGCTGAGGCACTTTGTCTGAAAGCTGATATGACCAGAATTGGCTGTGGGAGATCTTACTTCCATTTAAGATCTCAATTTCTCTCAGGTATTCCCTATTAATAGCAGCTGCTCAACTACAGATTTGTTCTGTTTGACCTAGATACCCTGAATTTCCTTTCACTCCACGCTCTAAGGAAGGTTTAAGAGAAGGCAGTCCTAGGCCAGGTGCGGTGTCTCGTGCCTATAATCCTAGCACTCTGGGAGGCAAAGGTGGGAGCATCCCTTGAGGTCAGAGTTCAAGACCAGCCTGAGCAAAAGCAAGACCCCATCTCTACTAAAAATAGACAAAATTAGCTGGGTGTGGTGGTGCATGTCCGTAGTCCCAGCTACTTGGGAGGCTGAGACAGGAGGCTCTCTTGAGCCCAGGAGTTTGAGACACTGCACTTTAGCCTGGACAATAGAGTGAGACTCTGTCCCAAAAAAAAAAAAAAAAAACAAAGAGAGAGAGAGAGAGAGAGAGAGAGAGAAGGCAATCGGTGCCTTAGGCTTAAAAAGGGTGGCTTACTTTCAGCATTGAGAAAGTGCTAGCACTTTACCATTCTGCTAAAGTTGGTCCAAGGCCCACACTTTGAGAAACACTGCTGTAGTCCCAGGCCCTTATAGCCCACTGAGGGTAAGTAGCTTGCTAGAGGTCATACAATTGTTAAAGACAAGGAGAGACTTTAGAAATCGTCTAATTCAGCAGACTCCCTTCTAGGGACTAGCTACTCATAGTAGATACTTGTATCACCTGGAAAACTTTAAAAGATGCTGATCCCTGAGTCCCACCCTAGAGATGATGATTTAGTTGGTGTGTGGTGTGGCCTTAATACAAGGATTGTTAAGTCTCCCCAGGTGATTTTTAATAGGTTCGTAAAGCTTGACAACCACTGACTAGGAACTGGATTAAAAAGCATATTCCCAGATCCCACTCCCAAGATTCTGATTCATTAGGTTTGAAGTAGATCCCAGAATCTAGATTCTCAACAAGCCCCCTGACCTTACCATCTGTTAAAGGTGGCCCAAGACCCATACTTGGAGAAACACTGCTCTATTCCCAGCCTCTCATCTGGCCAAGTGGCCCATTGAAAGTAGGTAGCTTGCTGAAGGTCATGCAATTGTCAAAAGGCGAGAAGGAGCCTCATCGATGCCAGCTCTTTCTAAGGCAGAGCTTAAAACAGGAGCCAGGGCCAGATAGGAAATCCCTTGCTCTGCCCTTTCTTCCGTCCCCACCCAAAACTCACGGCCACATACCCTCACAACCAACCGTGCTCTTCCTGCTAGCACTTACTGAGCACTTACTATGGGCCACGTCACGTGCTTTACGTGGATTCTCTCTTCTAATCCTGGTGCCTGGCGCAGTGCTTGGCACACAATAGGCACTAAATACAGTTGTAGAATGAACAATCTGTATTTATTCCAAAAGTATTTTTATGGGTTTTCACGTCCAAGCCTGAGTATACTTGAAATCAAGAATAATTACTTTAGGTAATAAAGCTTGAAGATGCTTTTTATGAGCCTGTGTTCTCAGAGATACACATGCCCCTGTGGCTGGGAACTCAGGGAAGTCCCCCAGCATGACTGAAGACTCCAACTTACCCCACCAGCATCTTACCGATAAGAACTGAGAAGAAGAACTGCACAATGGGGATGTTCAGAATCGGGGCCGAGAGGTTCAAGAACCAATTTGGTGTCATGGGAAAAAGTCTCAAAAACAGCAAGAAAAAAAACAAGCTGTTTCTGTTCTCCTCCACCTGTAGCCAAAGAGAACAAGGCTGTTAAGAGGCAGAAAGGATCTCCAGGTATTGAAAACTGGTGCCAGGCACAGTTCTAGACACTTTACACATTCTGTTCCCAACCCTTCCAACAACCCTCCAGGGTACAGACTGTTTCCCCATTTTAAAAACGGAGATTCCTAGCTCTCTGAGAGGCCGAGGCAGGCGGATTGTTTGAGCTCAGGAGTTTGAGACCAGCCTGAGCAAGAGCGAGACCCCGTCTCTACTAAAAAAATAGAAAGAAATTAATTGGACAACTAAAAATA
>NW_012133858.1:18273212-18289155 GCF_000956105.1 Propithecus coquereli | reverse complement strand
ACAGCAGCCTCGAACTCCCGGGCTCAAGCAATCCTCCTGCCTCAGCCTCCTGAGTAGCTGGGACTAACTACAAGCACGTGGCACCCCACCCAGCTAATATAAAAAAAAATTTTTTTTTTTTTTTAGAAACAGGGTCTCACTATGTTGCCTAGCCTGGTTTCAATCTCCTGAATTTCAGCGATCCTCCCACCTCAGGCTCCCAAAGTGCTGGGATTATAGGCATGAGCCACCAATTTCTATTTTAAAGAGGTGAAAGAAAACTGATAAAAAGGATTGGAACTACAACCCTGGCCTCAGACTCTTCACCTTTAAAATCAGGATAAAGATTAAAGCCTCAGGAGGCAGGAGAGAACTAAATGGAATAACATATGTATTATATATGGCACCCAGCCTGCTGCATGGGCTGCAGTGGATCCTGCAACCACTGGGACTTCAAGAGGTAGACATTTACAATGCGTGGAAAAAAGAAGATTAAAAAAAGAAAAAAAAAAAAAGAAGAAGAGGTAGAAATGAAACTCACAAGTTATTTTTACTATTTCAAAGGACGAATACAAACCATGAACTGTCCCTTGATAAGACCACACAAGCTATTTAAGATTTCTTGTTTCTTTGCTTTTTGTTGCAATTACCTCTATGCAGTATGCTGATCCTGGGGGTTCCATGTTGACTAGAACTCTAGCTGACAGTTAAAGAAGTCTTAGTTTAATGAAAATGGAAAAGTGAACCAATACTTCCTAAACGCGGTCTGGCTAGTAGACATCATCCTGCCAAAACCTGGAATCCAAGAGAGAAAGTCAAAGGGGGCGTGGAAGTGAGAAGGTGGGGATCTGCTGAGCACCTACTGTGTGTTAAGTGCTGGACTACATGTCTTGTGTAATCCTCACTAAATCCCTGTGCCGTATCTTCATCCCATTCTGTGGGTGAGAGATCAAGTATCTTGCTCAAGATCACACCCAGCAGAGCCAGAATTCACCCCCAGGTATGGATGTAAAGCCCCCGCTGAGTAGCAGCTGGCTCTCTGTCCTGAAGAGGGATCAGCGCAAGAGAGAAGACAGACACAAGGGCAGCCCCAAGGAGTTGGCTCTTAACCTTGAGCCCACACACCCCTGCCTCTGTTGGGCATGTTTGCTTTTCTTCTAGTTTCCAACAAACTGCTTGAGCCGACCCAGCTCAAGCCTAGAGTAGAGAAAAGATGCTGGGGCAGAAGAAGGAAGCAGGACAAAAGGAAGCTGTCAGATTTCTTGCTTCTTCACTTAGTTTCAATAAGTGCTAAGGCACTGGGCACAGTGGATCACACCTGTAATCCCAGCACTTTGGGAAGCTGAGGCAGGAGAATTGCTTGAGGCCACGAGTTTCAGACCAGCCTGGGCAACATAGCAAGATGCTGCCTCTACAAAAAATAAGAAAACTTAGCCAGACATGGTGGTACATGCCTGTAGTCCTAGGTATTTGGGAAGCTGAGGCTGGAAGATCACTTGAGCCCAAGAATTTGAGGCTGCAGTGAGCTATGATTGGGCCACTGCACTCCAGCCTGGGTGACAGAGCAAGACCCGGTTTCTAAAACAAACAAAACAAAATTTAAAAAGTGCTAAGGGCACTGCATGCCAGCCCCTCTACACCCACTGTCGGATGTAATTCTCCCACACAGTAATCCTAGGAGGTTATGGGGAAGTATCCAAATTTTACAGATAAGGAAACAGGGTTGGAAGGAGGGCAACACACTAACCAGGAAGCTGGAGCCAGGGATGGCAAAGCCCTGTTTGTAGAGGTAGGCGCTACAGAAGAGCAGGAATACGTAGGCCTGGTGCTCCTTTCGGTACTCCCGCAGAACCTCGGACAGCTCCCGCAGCTCTGCCAGGTCTGAGGGGAACCACAGCGACCTGGGGATTTAGAAAACAGATGGAAAGCCGAGTCCAGATCAGCCCAGCGCCTGAAAAGTCACTTGCTGTGTCTTCTTTCCAAAGTAGGTTTATAAACATGCCCATTGTCTGGTCTGCTGGGAACACATACATAATGTGAACCCAAGATGATAGGTGATCTGACACGACACAGTAGAGGCAGACAGAAGGGCCTAGGTTTGGAAGCAAGAGAATTGGGTTAGCATCCCAACTCTGCTACTTTCCAGTTGTGTGACCTTGGGCTAGTCGCTGCGCCTCAGTTTCCTTATCTATGAAATGAGGGGGTTTGTAATCATTAAGTTCCCCTTTACCTCTCAGATTTTGTGATCTATTCTGAAGAGGCAAAGGGATTCAATTCCAGGCAAGTACTAAAAGTCCTAAGCCACCTTCCTTTCAAGGACACCCTCAAGAACAATTCAGACTTCACACTGTTTTTAAGGTACTAGGTAAAACGACTGTTTTATCATTCACTAATATACCAATTAAAGAGTCTCCAGAAAAGTATATCTAACCTACTCCATAACCATAACTTTCTTGCTATGTCAGACTTGAAACCAACCCTTTGAAAGAGCCTACTTTTTCACCCTGCTCTTACTGTGGTCCTCGGTACACTCTGAATCCTGTCCAAGGGTTATAGTGTAAAGGCTACCTTGCCTCTGTCATCTGAACAGTCCGTGAATCTATCACTAATCAATTATGAGCACATTCTCTTAGCTCTCAGGAGATTATTTATCTTAGGATGTCTCACACACAGCAGAGCCTTCTCAGCTAGAGCAAAAGAATATATAATAGTAACTGAAAACAGTTGTCCTAATATTCAAATATCAGCAAATCCCTTGACAACGCAATGCTGTGCTAGACACACTTCCATACACTTTCTACAGTATACGGCACTTGGAAAAACCGGCGGGGCAGGTATTGCTCTGCCTCCTGCCTCACCCAGGAGGGGGAAAGTAAAGCCAGGAAGAGGGGCTGATTCCATAATTAATTCATGAATAATTTTAAGTTGTCCATGCAACCTTTCTCCTGAAAACCTAATGTCTTAAAGTCCCAAGGGCAGCCCTGATGGACGTGGGATGGGGTGGGGAGGAGGACAGGGAGGCTGAAAGTGGACGTGAAGTGGCTGGGGGTCCACACGGGGCGAAGGTCGGCTGGAAACGGGCCAGGGCTGGGACTGGGAAAGCCGCGGCGCCCGCAGAGTGCGCGGGCAGCCTCAGCCGGGCTCAGGCGCTGCGTCTGCCTCCGCAAGCCACCACCCCGACCAAAGGGACCGCGCGCGCCGCGACAGCACTCCCCGCGCAGCCGGCAACACACAGGTCCCAGTCAAGGCCGGGCCCGGGCTCCCATCCATCCGGCCTGTCCGAGACGTGTACACGCGGGCCCGGAGCCGACCCGGATCTCTAGTCCTGGAACTGAACCTCAAATCCAAACCCTGACGCCTCCGATTCCGGAACCCGAATTTCCGATTCCCAGCCCCCATCCTCGGACCCGCTCCCTTCCTCTGACCCGAACCCCGATCCCCGCCACGCACCTGCCTCCAGTCTCCTCGGTGGAGCCCAGTCTCCGCCCTCGGGGCAGTCGCGTCGACAGCAAGTACAGGGCGAAGGTGCAGCCGGCAAAGACCAGAAGGAGGCCGAGCAGCGGGCGCATTTCGGCGCCGCACCCCGGCCCGCGGGGCGGCCGCAGAGCTCAGTGTAGCGCCGGACCTCGCGGCGCGCACTGAGCCTGCGGAGCACGTTCGCTGACGGACCGGGGTGGGGGTCCGCGCCAGGCCCCGCCCCCTGCCTACGCCCCGCCTCCAGGCCCGGACTCCGCCCACTGTGCCCCGCGGCGGGGCTTCGGAGAAGCTGCCTTCCAGTGTGTCCCTGCGAGCAGGGGAGCGTCTGTCCTCTGCCGGCATGTCTGTGCATGTTTTTCTTCGTCATCCCTGTCTCTTTCTCCACTTATTCTGCAGGCGTTGAGCGCCCACAGTGCTGGCTCTGTGCCAGGGCTGGGAGATCCGGGGGTGAACCATGAGCCCTGCCCACAGCGAGCTTGCAGTCTGGTGGTCAGGACAGTCTTGTCCACAGCCTGCTGTCACACAGAGCAAATGTAGCCAGGGTAGAACTAGGAGCTGCAATCAAGTGCGGTGGGACAATAGCGACCACCGAAATATTCATAACTGCTTTTTATTCAACACCTACTATATTCCCATTATTCCTAATTCTCACAACCATCTTGACAGATACGTATTTTGGTCTCTATTTAACAGATGAAAAGCCTGAGTTTCAGAAAGATTAAATGCCATCCCTCCCACCCCCAAGGAGAGCCAGGATAAAAATTCAAGTCAACCTGGGTCAAAACTAGTGCTCCTTACACTGCGTGGATTTATGGAGGAGGTGGGGTTTAAGTTTACCTTCAAGGATGAGCAAGACTTCCACAAGCAGAAAAAGTAAGGAATGAGTGAACTAGGGCTCAAGTAAGGCACTTGAGTCCGGTTTCAGTGACGCCTAAAATATATGAGAAATGAGTGAGAAACTGGGGACAAACAGAACATTGAAGGCAGGCTAAGGAGCTGGATTTTTAATATTGTAGATTGTGAGACATCAACAGCAGTGTTTAAGTAAGAGAATGATTCAGTTCCTCCTTTTAGGGTGTTCTCTTTGGCAGATGATTAGAATACATGCTAAGTTGATAGCTGGAACTGCCCCAATAAGAAAGGACACAGGACTGAGTGGGAACCACAGTGCTGGTAATGGAGGGAGGAAGATGGACAGGCTGGGGGGAGTTGAACTGGTAGGAGACATGACTGATTAAATGGAGGAAGGGGCAGAGAGGACCCCAAAGTGTTAAAAGCCTAGACAACAGAGAGAAAGCATCCTTGTCATATCATTCAAAGTATCTATTGAGCCAAATAGGGAGCACTTGTCAGAATTCATGTATACAAGAGCCCAGCAATTCCACATCCAAGAATTTAACCTACAGATATACATACCCTACATAGACAAAAATATATGTTTAAGGGTATCCTTTCAGCTTTCTCTTTGGTTTTTTTTTTTTTTCTTTGAGACAGAGTCTCACTCTGTTACCCAGGCTAGAGTGCCATGGCATCAGCCTAGCTCACAGCAACCTCAAACTCCTGGGCTCAAGCAATCCTCCTGCCTCAGCCTCCCAAGTAGCTAGGACTACAGGCATGCGCCACCATGCCCGGCTAATTTTTTCTATCTATTTTTAATTGTCCAGCTAATTTTTTTCTATTTTTTTTGGTAGAGACAGGGGTCGGGGGGGTGTCTCACTCTTGCTCAGGCTGGTCTTGAACTCCTGAGCTCAAACGATCCGCCTGCCTTGGCCTCCCAGAGTGCTAGGATACAGGCGTGAGCCACCGTGCCCAGCCTCAAGCTTTATTTTTTATATTAAGAGATTGGAAACAACCAAAATGCCCATTGGTTGGGAACTGGCTAGATTACTTATGGTACAGTCACAAATGGAATACTAGATAGCCTCCTAAAACAGGGAGGCAATTGTATAATATATATCCTGATACAGTGCAGTCACCAGATGGATGGCTAGGATAAATATTGAACAAACAAAGTCCACTTGCTCAAGGCTTCTTTGGAGTGGCTCCGGGTCATGGTAAAAATTTTAAAAATAAATAATTAATGAATTAATTTAAAAAATTGAACAAACAAGTTGCAGGGTTAAAGTACACTATGACTCAATTTTAAGAAGAAAAAAGAGGATACACTTTATCTTTTCAAATATTTGTAAATGAAATTATTCAGTGTCTGGGATTTGTGTCAAAATAACAGGATGGAAGTTCAGAGAGTAGGGATATGATAGAACAAGATTAGCTATGAGTTGATAATTGTTAAAGCTGGCTGCTGGACACATGGATATGGGTATAATAATATTTCCTCTGTTTCTGCATATGTTTGAAATTGCCACTTAAGCAAATAGGGGGAGGCCAAGCACAGTGGCTGACACCTGTAATCTCTGCACTTTGGGGGGCTGAGGCAGGACAATCACTTGAGGCCAGGAGTTGGAGACCAGCCTGGGCAACATAGTAAGACCCCATCTCTACAAACAAATTAAAAAATTATCCAGGCATGGTGGCATGCACCTGTAGTCCTAGGTACTAGGAAGGCTGAGGCAGGAGAATAACTTGAACCCAGGAATTTGAGGTTACAGTGAGCTGTAATCATGCTCACTCCAGCCTGGGTGACAGAGTGAGGAGCTATCTCGAAAGGAAAGAAAGAAAGAGAGAGAAAAGGAAAGAAAAGAAAGAAAAGCAAGAAAATGAGGGGAAATGGCCTCAGCCCTCTATTCCAGCTGAACACATACCATCTTAGTTCATGCCTCTGACAACACTGTTCCTGCCATCTGGCAATCTCTGCCTGGCGAATTTCTACTTGTTGTCAACATTCAGGACAACTGTCACCTCCTCTGAGAAACCTTCTCCAGATCTCACAATCAGAAAAGTTGTTCCCTCTGTATGCTTAGTGTTCTCTGAGAAATATCTGTACTCCTATTGCAAATATATGCTCCAGCGTCATTATCCACACTATATGGGCAGTGAACATTTCCATAAATGAGACAATGTCTCATCTGTCTGTCTCAACCCTTAATGCTGTGCTTTTATTGTTGGCGCTTAATAAATGTTTGTTAAGTTAATGGGTCAGGTGTACTGAAGGCAGCGATTAGTTGGTTTGGTACATGTTGACTTTGAGAAGCCAAAGGCATATAAGAGGAGAAGAAGTGAACGAGGAACTGACGTTACGGAGCCTATGCCAGGAGGATGCTGGGGCAAGGGCTACAGCAGGGAGCACAAAGGCGAGGCTCCTGCTCTTAAGGATCTTACTTTCCCCACGGCTGGGAAGAGCGTGGAGAGATGTAATTATAGAGCATGGTGAGTGCCACGGAGGAAATAGACATGGCGAAGCTTATTCCACTCCAGCAAAGCAAGTGCAGTATTCCACTGTGGGTGAGCGGCTGAACAGGTGTTCAGATGCAGTCACTTGTGAAAAGCCCAAGCTGTGAGTGCAGAACAGGACACAAGCCCTTGTCTGCCAACACCTGAGCCCATGCCCTTTGCTGTGCCCTATGGCACCACTCAACAAGCAAGAGAAAATCCAGAGCTCAGGCTGAACATTCAGATTTGGAGGTCCTCTGTCTGGAGGAGAGAGTTGAAATGAGGGGAGGAGAGAAGGCCTCCTGGAAACCCCGTGAGAGGGAAAGTAACAGCAGCTGACACTCATTAAGTACTTAGTACACTCCAGACCCCATAATTAGCATTTTAACATGTCTGAGTTTATTTATTCCATATAACAACCCTCATGCAGTAAGAACTCTTAACAGCTCCGCTTTACAATACAGGAAACAGAAGCTTAGGAAGAGTTAAGTAAGTGACAACAACAGAGGTCCCACACCTTGTAAACACCAGAGCCTAATCTCTTACCACGCACTGCCTGTTTGAGAAAGAAGACTGAAATCAGAAGCCTGGCAAGAAATAGCGGAACCCAGGAAAGAGAACAAGATGGCTCCCTCAGGGATGTGGAATGAGAAACAGGGAAAACAGTGTCCTGAAAGCCCAAGAGAGACTGTTAGAAAAGGCACCAGTAGACAGAGCCAGAGTCCATGGAGAAACCCACCAGGGAAATCTGAAGGTCATGAGATTTGGCCAACAGGAGGTGGTAAGCGACCTTTGACAGCCCTTTCAGGTGGGGCTAATACCCCTGTCCTGTCCCCCGGACTCCTGATTCCTCCTGCTCAACCTGTCTGTTTGAGGACAGAAGCCCTGGACTGTGATCCCCACCCCCAACCACCTCCACCCTGGTCCCCACCCCAGCACCTGCAGAGCAACTCTAACCCGCCAGTGCACCTCCTGCAGGCTGCACCAGCCTCCGTGGAAGCCACTGGTTCACACACAGCACATGCCCTGCAGTCTGACAGGACAAACCCATCCCCCACCAGGAGCACAGGCTGGACTGGGAAACAGGTGGGTGCCAATGGCTCAGGAAAGTGGGAGGGAAGAAAAGGTAAGAGGTTCCAGCTTCAGTGAATCAGCCAGGCACTCACCGAGGTTCTTTGTCAACAGCACACAACCTTTTCCAGCGTAACTGGACTTGCCCAGAGCAATTGAAAGGAGTAGCTCTGAAGATCACCTGATTTTGCTTCCCCACCCCCACCCCAGCCATAACTGGAGTGGGATGGATAACTTCCCCAAGAGGAGGGTCCAAGGGTTGTTTCCTCTCCCTGAACTTTGGAGTTGGCCACCTGGTCAGTGGGTGGCCAAGAACCTAATGACTCTGCCCTGTGGGGAGAGCCGCTAAGCTCCTCAGAGAGATTAGTGGCAGAGCACTGGGGTCAATAAAAGCCCATGACTGCTTATTGCTGATGGCTCCAGGGCGCTCCCATCCCTCGCCTTCCTGAGGTCTGATGATTCAGCTCTTCTTGGGTTTCCCCAAGTCTTCTCTGCCTCTCAATAATCTACAAAATTTGGATTAGTGTGAGTGGATTTCTGTTCCCAGCATCCAAAGTCTCCTTGGCTAAGATGGAGTTCTGTAGGAATGAGAGCAAGGGGCGTGGGTCCCAGGGTCGGGTTTTGGAAATAACACAGGTAAGTGTGTTGATGTCTGAATCAGAGTGGAGGTGATTCCCTCGGGTTCCTAAGCATGAATCCATTCCCTTCTGTTCAAAAGGCATTTATTGAGTGGCTCCTTTGTGCCTGGCATTGTGCTAGGTGCTAGGGCGGCAAAAACAAATAAATAGCAGCTGCTCTCGTGGAGTTCACAGTTTCAGAGGAGTTAAAGACACAGAAACGTATTACAGTATGTCATGATAAAAGCAGTGATGGAAGCATGTACAAAGTTGGTGGCAAAGTGGGTGTAAGGGAGAAAAGTAAATAATGGAAAAGTAAACAATGGAGGATTTTCAACTACAGCTTGGAGTCAACCAGTCATGATGTAGGGTCCTGAAGGATTTTAGCAGTGGTGCTAAAACAAGGCGGGGAGGGGGTAGAAATCTCCTAGACTTTAGGACCGGTGGGCTTGCTGGGGAATGGTGTTGGGCCCACCTGGAAGATGCGATAAGGAGTGATGAGAGAGCCAACTTCTTTTTTTCCAGGGAGCCTGGGAAATGGGCGATTGGCCTCTAAAGATAATGGAGACAACAGTAACCAAGGCATCTGGGAGAAAAGTCTGAGTGCAGAGAAGTAGCCACCCTCACGGAAATGGGCTATGGCTAGGCTGGAGGCGAGGTCGTTACTCACAACTGAATGTGGGGCTCAGAAGATAACGGTGTTCATTTAATAAATTTTTTTTTTTTTTTGAGGCAGAGTCTCACTCTGTTGCCCGGGCTAGAGTGCCATGGCGTCAGCCTAGCTCACAGCAACCTCAAATTCCTGGGCTCAAGCGATCCTCCTGCCTCAGCCTCCCAAGCAGCTGGGACTACAGGTGCATGCACCACTATGCCCGGCTAATTTTTACTATATGTATTTTTAGTTGTCCAGCTCATTTCTTTCTATTTTTTTAGTAGAGATGGGGTGTCACTCTTGCTCAGGCAGGTCTCCAACTCCTGAGCTCAAAGAATCCACCTGCCTCGGCCTCCCAGAGAGCTAGGATTATAGGCGTGAGCCACCACGCCTGGCCGATAAATTTTTCTTGAATGCAGACTATGTTGTAGGCAGATGGCTCCTGCCTTGCAAAGCAGTCTAGTAAAGAAGACAGATATTAATCAAATAATCACAAAAAAAATCTTAAAAATACAAATTAGAAAGTGCTATGAAGGAGAGGTACAGTGTGCCATGTGTGAAAATGAGGTTCAAGAAGACTTGCTCGAGAAGCGGCAGTCGAGCTAAGATCCGATAGGAGATCCATTAGGGGATAATGGGTAAAAAGAGGAGGGATGAGGGCGGACTATAAGTTAATCGTGTCTTGGATCTGGGATTCTGACAGATATACTATACTGACGAAGAGAAGGGAGGAGAGGCAAGGATAACAAAAGACAGAGTCAAAAGGTCCAGTGGCCGTGGCAGGAAGGTTTCGAGAAGAAAGTGGCCACACTGCCTTTATTTCTCCCGATCACCGCTATTTGAAACTTAGTGAAATACATCTCCACTCCAGTGAACAAACTTCCTTCCTTCCTTCCTTCATCCATCCATTCGTTCCTTCATTCCTCCACCCACCGATCCCGCAGACACTTATCCAGAGCCCACGGGAGCCAGGTACTGTGCTAGGAGAGCCCTGGCCCAAAGAGTTCAAAAATTGATAGAAATTCTATTTCTGGTATTTTCTTG
Source organism: Propithecus coquereli (assembly GCF_000956105.1). Lineage (NCBI taxonomy): Eukaryota > Metazoa > Chordata > Mammalia > Primates > Indriidae > Propithecus > Propithecus coquereli. Next base: position 18,278,985 of record NW_012133858.1, on the reverse strand, counting down.
CTATTGTTTTGACCCCCTGCTTACCAGGCAAGGAAAGAACACAAAAAAGTGACTGTGCTAATCAAAATACAGGACCAATGAAACCCTAAAAGGAAACGGCAGCCTATCAGCACACTGGTCTCTCTACCCACAAGTGCTGAGGAAACGAGGCAAGGAGGAAGGGCGGTGAGATGTCCAAGCAGAAACGTCGCAGAGGCTCACTCCACTCAGGCCAGTCATCCCTCACTTAAGTAAAACAGACTCTGCATTTGATACACATATAAATCTGTAGGCATCTGTGCCACGCAGGAATATATTTACAGATTTCTATAATTTTTGAAATACAGAGTCCATTTCTTTACAATGAGGGCTGTTTTCACAGAAAGCAGTTGAAGAGCAATCGTTTGGGTAAGGAGGAGGTTACAGGGCCTGCGACACCCAGGAATCCCACTAACCTTCCTGCTGCAGTGGGACAGGCCATGCATGTGGCCCCAGGGATTGTATTGCCTTCGTTCTGGCCTCTCTGGCCTCAGCTCTCCAGGACCACTCAACTTGGCTGCTGCTATCATTCCAGATTCACAGATCGCACCTACCTCTGGGGAAGTCTAAAGATTCCTTAAACTGGAGGCTTCAGATGCTCTAAGAGCAAACTAATTTATGCTTTGAATTCACATGTTAGCAAAATACTTCATTCCAAAAGGTTAACATTAATTATCTCTAACAGGCAGGATTGTGGATGGTATTTTTTTCATTTTGCATCAATGCATTTTCTAAACGTCCTTCAATAATCACAGATTGCATCGGTAATAAGGAAAAATAAACATTTCTTAAGGGTTGCTTAAAATGAGGGTTGCAGTGGCTCATTCCTGTAATCCTAGCACTCTGGGAGGACGATGTGGGAGGATCGCTTGAACTCAGGAGTTCAAAACCAGCCTGAGCAAGAGCAAGATCTATCTCTACAAAAAATACAAAAATTAGCCAGGCACAGTGGTGTGTGCCTGTAGTCCTTGCTACTCAGGAGGCTGAGGCAGGGAGATCGCTTGAGCCCAGGAGTTTGAGGTTGCTGTGAGCTATGATGACGCCATGGCATTCTACCCAGGGTGACAGAGTGAGACTCTGTCTCAAAAAAGGAAAAAAGAGGGATGCCTGACAAGTGAGCCTTCTCCACCCTAGGTGAAAAACAGGCTCTGCTTTTTCCTCTCCTGCCTCGTGCTGCATCCCCCGTCACTGTGCTGTGAGGCCACCCCACTGCCGCCTCTGCCCTTCTCTCATCCACTTAGGACCTAGTCCATCCCTGCCTCCCCCACTTCCTCCGTGCCCCAACACTTCTTTAGAGAAGATGGGAAGCCAGAGTGTGGCTTTCTTGCCATCCCAGAGCAAACAGCCCAGGAGAGAAACTGGTCTTAATAAGGAGAGGCTCTCTTATTGCGTATTAGATAAGCCCTATCAAAATAAATAAAAGCATATTCACATTTACCAAACATCTCACAGATGTGGCACCCATGGGATTTCAAAAAACCCTTCATAGACTTGCCTCCCAAACCCACACGACAGCCCTGTGAGGTAGGTCAGTTTCACTCCCCTGTCCAGGCGGGGCACTGCAGGAATTTAGCACAGGGATGTGGAGTCCAGTCCAAAGTGAGGCCTCCAGCCCGTCCCTGTCTCTAAGATGCTTGACCTGCAGCCGTGCTGGGCAGAACCGCCTGCGTGACGGCCGGCAGAGGCAGCAGCATCGACAGGTCAGAACAAACGAGGCCCCAGGACGCGGCAGAGACAGTGCCGGGCTGCTGCGAGCCTGGCTATTTCTGACTTGCCCTAGTTAGGGGCTCCCCTCCTAGGATCCTTTCATAATCACAAGGTTGTTTGACGTTGTGCAACGTGACATCCATAGGACGCTACTGAAAAAAGCCTTGGTTTTTCTGTACTTTTTGAGCCTTGATGATAAGGTGAGGTGAAGCTTTAAAACAGCCTGTAGTGGCAGCTTTCTTGGTATTACTGGTGCCCACGTGTCCTGGCAACGGTTACATCTGCAGCTTTGGGCAAAGAATAGGTTGGAACACTGTTTCAACGTTTTCCGTCAGGACGAGATCATACCGGCACAACTGGGGCCTGGGAAATTGAGACAAAATATCCTGGTCAATAACATCGCAAAATACCACATTCTAGTAAATTGTATTATATCCTTGGGATATGAAATTACTTAGCAATTATTTCTAATAATATGGGGAAATGCTTATAGTAAGTAAAATAGCAACGAGAAAGTACGATGTAAAATTTTATTTACTATATAACTTCAACTAGGTTTAAAAACAATAATAGAAAGAATATTAGAAAAAATAACCAAAAATATCAACAGTGGTTGCCTCTGAATAATGATGATACAGATGACATTTTTCTGCTTCCTAAAGCAGAAAGTTCAGTACTTTCCAGATTTTATAAAATGAACATGTATTCCTTTGATATTCAGGAAAAAAATATTTAAAAGTCCTACCATTTTAGAATGTAACGACTATCCTCTTAGAAGAAATTTGTATTATTAAATATTTTAGAATATCCTAAACCTTCAAGAAAAAGGAATTCATAAAGTACTAAGCGCTCACATCATTTCTTGTCTCTCTCTCTCTCTGCCTGCAGGTTAGATGCTGGGACTACATGGTAGAGTGGCATTTGTCACAAAACATACACATCAACACAGCTCTGCACTTATTGTTTTCCTCTCTCTCCCTCTCCCTTTTTTTCTGCCTCTCTCTCTCCATGCACACATTGTTGTTTGTTTTTTCTGAGCCAATTGAGAATAGACTGTTTACTCCTCAATACTTCAGCGTGCCTTTCCTAATAAGGACATTCTCAGTGCAGCTATCAAATTTGAGAAATTTAACACCTATATAATATTTTTAGACCGTCAATGAAATAAAATATTCTAATTTTCCTGTACCTTTATTAATACTAGGCTCTGTTTTACCAGTTTGCCAAATTCTACAAAGCTTTCTTTTTTACAACAAATTATCCACTTGCAAGCAGTGTGGGTGGTTAGGGAGGAATTATATAACTCTAAGCACATAACACTATTTCCTTGGCTTACTGGGCCATTTATCTTTAAGCACATAACAGTATGATTTTCTTGGATTACTGGGCTACTTGTTTTTAATCAAAACAATTTTTGGAAAACCCTTTACTTTCTGTCACTGTGAACGATGGAGTCTTGTGAAAACATCAGAGCAAGCAGATTGAACAGGATCCAACAACATGGAAAACGGGGGCTTGTCAAACCCTGCCTTCAGCTTACCTTTCTGGATGGGCCAGGGACCTCAACTTCATTCGCAGAATCCTGAGTTTGTACTTGGGGCCTACTACAGATCCTGTAGAGAACATCAAGGATATTGCTGCCACTTTATCCAGATCTTGGTTAAATCTTGCAAGTAGACTCACCTGGTGATATTTCTGAAATGTGGCAGGTTCACTGAAAGGAAGAAATAATATTGAAAAATATAGATCGCTAACGACAGAAAGCAGTTTTGCAGCCCATAAATCACTGGTAAGCAGGTAACCACATGACCCTATAGCCTGCACTAGCTGACTTTCATGGGCAAAGCCCACTGATTGCAGAGGACTGTGCACGTGAAGCTACTGACCCCCAAATGATGTTAGAGAGCCATGCTGCTAATGACTGCCTGTGACACGCCAGACCGTGTCCTCATCTCTTGACACATCTCTCCGAGCCCCTGAAACACGCTGCGAGGTAGGTACTATTCTCATTTCACAGACAGGGAAACAGATGCTTATATATGCAGCAGTGCAGGGATTCAAACCCAGTTTTGGCTGAGTTCAAAGTTATGGACTTTCCTTTAAACCCTATTGCTAGACGTACATGTATATTTTCAGCCAAACTAGATACTAGCTGGGTTGCGCTTAAGTATTTATTTTTTCAGTCCTCCCTCTCAAGATGAACCTCAAAATAACTAAATCCAGGCTCCAATACTTTTTCCCAAGTGTGTGGAGATGTTTTCTACAGTTGGAATCCCAAATTAAGCCTAAGGTATAGCACTGGGAACATGCAGCTCGGTCGTTGTTCTTCTGTGGAGCTGGGAGACCTGAGGAGCCCCTGAGTTCAGAAGCAATAGGCTTGCTCTTGACGTGAACCCTTAGTTTGGGGGCAGGGTGGATGTGAGGAGGTGTCACCCCAGCGCCACTGGAATCATGTGTAAGTCCTGTGGAAAGCACAAGTGCCACAAGTAAAACTAATCCACAAGGTCCCCAGATTTTGGTTTCTAAATACCATCTCCACTAAAAGGAACCAGGGCTCCTTGGAGAAATGGTTGATTCCAGGGCCGGGCAGGGAAAGTGCAAAGTGATCCTAGAACACCCTGTGTGTCAGAAAATAAGGAAGTGCTTGAAAGAGTGATGAAAATGTGCAAAAAGACAGAATCACCTCACACCCATTCAGATGGCTACTGTCAAAATGACAGAAAATAACAAGTGTTGGTGAGGATGTGGAGAAAATGGAACCCTTGTGCTCCATCAGTGGGATTGGAAAATTATGGGAAACAGTACGGCAGTGTCTCAAAAAATTAAAAAGAGAATTACCATAGGATCCAGCAATCCCAATTCTGGATATATATCAAGAAGAATTGAAAGCAGGGGCTCTAAGAGACATGCACACCCATGTTCATAGCACTATTCACAATAGCCAAGAGATGGAAGCAACCCAAGTGTCCACCCATAGATGAAAAACGTAAATAAAATGTGATATGTGCAAACAATGGAATATTATTCAGCCTTAGAAGTGAAGGAAATCCTGTCATATGCTCCAGTGTGGATGAACCTTGAGGATGTTGTGCTAAGTGAAATAAGCCAGTCACAAAAAAACAAATACTGTATGATTCTACTTCTATGAAATATCTAAAGTTGTCAAATTCATAGAAAGAGAAAGTAGAATGGCATTTACTAGGGGCTGGGGAAGTGGGGAAAGGGGAATAGTTTAATGGGAATAGAGTTTCAGTTTCACAAGATGAAAAAGTCCTAGTGATCTGTTTCACGACAATGTGAATATACTTTAACACTACTGAAATGTACACCAAAAAATGATTAAGATGGCAAATTTTATGTCTTTTTACCACGATAAAAAAGAAAAAATTCTTAAAAGACAGACAATAACAAGTGTTGACAAGGATGTGGAGAAATTGGAACCCTCATATATTGCTGGTGGGAATGTGAAATGGTACAACTATAACTTCTTTGGAAAAAATTTTGGCAGTTCCTGAAAATATTAAACATAGAGGTACCATATTATGAGCCAGCAATTTCATTCCTAGGTATATACCCAAGAGAAATGAAAATGCATGTCCACATAAAAACTTATATACACATGTTCATAGGAGCATTATTCATAATAGCCAAAAAGTGGAAAAAACTCAAACGTCCATCAACTGATAAGTAAAATGTAGTATACACACACAATGGAATATTATTTGACCATAAAAAGGAATTAAGTATTGCTATATGCTACAACCTGAATGAATCTTAAAAACATTATACTAACCAAAAGAAACCAGACACAAAGACCACATATTGTATGATTCCCTTTATATGAGATGCCCAGAAAAGGCAAATTCATAGAGAAAGTAGATTAGTACTTGCCAGGGGTTGGGGGCAGGGGGTGACAGAAATAAGGAATTACTACTAATGGATATGGTGTTTCTTTTTCTTTTTTTTTTTTTTTTTGAGACAGTGTCTCACTCTGTTGCCCGGGCTAGAGTGCCGTGTCTGGTATTTGAAATATCTGAAGTTCTTGGGG